>NC_063451.1:11331313-11931313 GCF_020379485.1 Brassica napus
TAGTCCTGTTGAGGCGCGCAGCTTTTGCTTTGTGCGAGGGACTCGTGAAAACGCATATACTACTTACGTTAAGAGACAAGTTTTGGGATCTCATATCGGGATGTCGAGTATTATGGCCATTGAGATGTTCGGATCCAGTAAACTGGGTTTGGGCAAGACCTAGGTTTACTTTCGGACTAAGGCTATGCGATGACAAGTCGGCTTTCTTTTGCCTGTTTGCAATTCTACCTGATTCGTACCGATATAAAGTCCGCGAAGTGATATCGGCTTATATGACTTGTCTTGGCATGACTCGAGCTACTTCCAAAGGCCGTTGGAGGTGCTGGCCAAAATTGGATTTTCTTGTATAGCGCGCTATGGTATCCTTGTCGGATGTAAGAGAGCCTATCCTTTCGAGGGCGGCTAGTCTCTGTTTAGGACGTTAGGGTTCGTTTGTTGTGATCAGCAACAAAGAAGTGATGCCATTTTAAAGGCATTTTACCGTTAGAGGTATGTTGATTTGGAAACCAGAGTGTTGTTTCCATAATGTTGGAAATACCGTAACTTCAAGCGTGTTGCGACGTCTCGCAGTGCCAGAAGTTAATCTTTTTTTGTTTTGAGCCGCGTTTTTCTTGCAGGCTTTTACCAAAGATGCTTTTTTTATGAGCATTCGTGGGTTTGTTGGTTTTAGCATGATAGCTAATTCAGGCGTTCTAGGCGAGTTCTGGACCGCCGTTCTAGCCGTTTGTCGGATAGTGGGCTTAGCGATTGTAGCGTCGCGTTTTTTTTTTTTTGTAAAAAGTTTCGAAAAGATCGACTTTTTGAAAGTTGTGTGAGTATACGAGTATACGTACCCATTCCCTCCCCCCCCCCCTTTTTAAAGATGGGGGGATAGCTGAACTCGCTGGGCGAGCTGCCTACGTACCCTTTTTTCGGGGATCAATCCATCTCGTAGTTCTTTGGATCCACTTTACGATTAGTGGTAGTATTTCTTAAGATGCATCGCGTTCCAGGTTCTTTGGGTCTTGACGTCCTGCATGTTTGCGATTTGGTATGATCCGGGGTCGGACTACCTTTATGACCTTGTATGGACCTTCCCAGTTTTCCTGCGTTACGTTCGGCAGTATTTTGGAAGACTTTGCGAAGGACCAGGTAGCCTTCCTCGAACCTGCGATGGCGAACGTTTGATTTGTAGTATTTTACGGTGGCGTGCTGGTAATTTTGGATTCGTATGAGAGCTTGATTCGCCGCTCGTTAATTAGATCGAGTTCGTCCAGCATCGCGCTGTTATGATCTTCTCGTTCGGGGAAGAATCTTCTCCGTACTCACTCCGGAAATTCTCTTTCGCGGGGATCATACATTCCGTTCCGTAAACGAGGGCGAATGGGGTTTCACCCGTAGCCCATCTCGGGGTCGTACGATGCAACCAAAGAACTCCTTCGAGCTCTTCTACCCATCGCCCCTTTTTGGCTTCTAAGCGCTTTTTTAACCCGTCCAGGACGGTTTTGTTGATGGTCTCTGCCTGGCCATTGCACTGCAGATATCTGGGAGTCGACTTGGTCAGTCGTATCTTCCACTTCTCGCAAAATGCTTCGAATCGGGTAGAGATGAACTGAGATCCGTTGTCTGTCACGATTTCGTAAGGGACCCCATGTCTGGTGATGATCTTCTTCCATACGAAGTTCTCGACTTGTACGTCTTTGATACTTGCGTAGGAATCTGCCTCTACCCACTTTGAGAAGAAATCCATGAGGACCAGGAGGAAGCGCTTCTGCTTCGAATTATGTAATGGCCCAACAATATCCATGGACCATCGCATGAAGGGATACGGAGACGAGATGGACGAGAGGACTTCTGCGGGTTGATGGATTGTCGACGCGTGCCTTTGGCATTTTTCGCACTTCCGTGCGAACTTCTCACAATCTTTGATCATAGTTGGCCAGTAATAACCATGGCGTTTTATTTTTACGGCAAGAGATCTTCCGCCGGAGTGGTTCCCACATGATCCGAAATGAACCTCCTCCATTTGTAGATTTCTCCTTCTACCGTTACATATCGCGCGGCCTGGGTCTTGATTTTTCGGGCCGCCAATTTCTCAGTGGGAAGCGTTCCGTTGATTATGTATGCTCGGATTTGCTCTAGCCATGGGCTGTCGCAGCCGTATTCCGACTGATCCACGTTTTCTTCTGGTGGGTCTTCGACTTCCTCCGCATTTTCGATTTGTGCTCGAATCAGATTGGCGACCACTGGTGGTCCGATGCTTGGGTGTTCGATGAACTCGACGGGGATTACTCGTCTTAGTCCAGAGTCTGAACTTGATGCGAGTGCGACAAGGCATCCGCCTGAGTGTTTTCTGAGCGAGGAATCCTAGTCAGGCCGAAGTGGTTGAAGTCTTGGGAGAGGTCTTGTATGAGTTTTAGATATGCATCCATTCTTTCGTCCCTCGCTTCGTATTCTCCGCTGTACTGATTTGCGACTAACTGAGAGTCACAGTAAGCGTGAATGTTGTGGATCTTAAGCCCACGGGCTAATCGTAATCCTGCGACGTGTGCTTCATATTCGGCCTCGTTGTTCGACGCATGGAATTCCAATCGGAACGACTGTTCCAAAACTTTGCCGGTCGGAGACGTGAGCCGGATTCTGATCCCGGATCCTTGTTTGGACGATGATCCGTCGACATGAAGGATCCAGGTTGAGTCCGGTTCCGTGTTTGTCATATCCCCCATGGGCAATTCTACCAAGAAGTCCGCTAGTATTTGAGATTTTGCGCAGGTTCTTGGGCGGTACTCCACGTCGTACTCGCTTAATTCGATTGCCCATTTTGCGAGTCGTCCTGACTGACTTGGACTGTGCAAGATCGTTCGTAGGGGAAGGTGGTGAGGACTATTATGGTATTCGACTGAAAGTACGGCCGGAGTTTCCTTGCCGATGTCACAACAGCGAATGCTAGTTTCTCCATCAGGGGATACCGGGTCTCAGCGTCCAGTAACGTTTTGCTTATGTAGAAGATTGGTTTTTGCTCACCGCATTCCTCTCTAATCAAAACGCCGCTTAGCGCTGTTGTGGAGACTGCGATGTACAGGAACAAGGGTTCTCCCTCCACTGGTTTTGCGAGGACGGGAGGAGTGGCCAGGTAACGTTTTAGCTGTTGGAAAGCTTTCTCACATTCCTCCGACCATTCGAACTTCTTATTCCCTTTCAGCGTGTCGTAGAAAGGAAGACACTTATCCGTCGAGCGCGAGATGAAACGGTTCAAGGCCGCGACTCTTCCGGTTAGCCTTTGGATTTCCCGTTTCGTCTTTTGCGAGACCATTTCTATTAACGTGTTTATCTGCTTAGGATTGGCTTCGATCCCATGACACGTGACTAGGTACCCGAGAAATTCTCCTGATGCCACAGCGAATCTACACTTTGCAGGGTTTAGTTTCATGTTGTGGGTGTTAAGTCTTGCAAAGCACTCCTCCAAATGGGAGACGTGGTCGTGCTCGTCAAGAGACTTTACGAGCATGTCATCGATGTATACCTCCATAGTCTTGCTGAGCTGTTCGGAGAAAATTCGATTGACAAGTCGCTGGTAAGTGGCGCCTGCATTCTTGAGACTGAAAGGCATTACTTTGTAGCAATATGTTCCCTAATCGGTGATGAACGGAGTTTTCTCACGATCGTCGGGATTCATCATGATCTGATTGTACCCGGAGAAGGCATCCATAAATGATAAGAGTTTGTTCCTGCTGTTGCTTCGACCAGTAGGTCGATGTGCGGGAGTGGGAAGCAATCTTTGGACATGCCTTGTTGAGATCGGTGAAATCGACGCATACTCGCCATTTACCGTTTTTCTTTTTGACCACGACCGGGTTAGCGAGCCAGTCTGGATACCTAACTTCTGTTATTGATCCGACCTTCAGGAGTCTTTCGACTTCCTCATTTACCACGGTAGCACTCTCCGGTCCTAGCTTTCGTCTTTTTTGTTTGACGGGTCTGTAGGTCGGATCGATGTTAAGCTCATGATACGTTATGCCGATATCGATCCCTGGCATATCTTCCGCGGCCCAAGCGAACGCATTGAGGTTCTTTTTGAGACAGGCGATGAGCTCTGTCTTTAGTGGCTCGCGGAGGTTGGCTCCAATCTCGACGCATCGCTCCGGAGAGGATTCGTCGAGGCAGATCGAAATTACCGGTTCGCAAGTCGGTTCGTGCTTCCCTTCTAGGGCTTCGGCCCTTTGAGATTGCCAGAAGACTTCCGAGTCTCGTTTCTGGGCGTTCTCATCGAGTGTCAGCTTTTTTTTCTTTTATGGGAAGTTTTGATCGAAAATTTCTTTCTTTTTAACTCGGCGGCGAAACATACTTGCGACATCCTGTAGTCTCCTTGTATAGTTTCGACTCCACGAGGGGTTGAAACTAAAGGCACAGATGGAATGTCGAAGGGATCGCTCGCATGGAATTCAGCCATGGAGTACCGACGATCGCGTTGTACGATGTTGGGCGGTCGATGACTAAGAATTCCGTGACTTTGATGACGCTCCCGGCTTTAACAACGAGGTCGATCGAGCCGAGAGTCATAGTAGCATCTCCCGAGAGTCCGAATATCGAGCTGGGTCTTTCCGTAACAGCGCATAGATCGATCTCCATTCTTTCGAGAGTGCTTTTGTAGATAATATTGGCCGAGCATCCGGTGTCGACCAACACTCTCGCTACGTCGATGTCCTGGACCGTCAGCTCGACGACAAGGAGATCGTTGTGGAGTTTAGCCTGATCGGCCGTTGCCCGGTCCTTGAAAGAAACGACATCGTTAGCTGCTGGAGCGGATATTTTGTGTCTTTTATCGTTTAGTGATTTTTGAGTTAGAGAATTCGTCCTTGCCCCTCCTTCTAGCGCCAAACTGTGGGAACTGAAATTCACACCGTCGTTTATAATAAATAATAATGGAGGAAAACCAAGTGAACCCGTTTTTCCTTGAAGGTCTGAATTCTCTGCGTAATCACTTTAGAACGATAAAAAGATAGATAATCGCTCAGAGGCGTTATATTGAATAGTATGAATACAAGATTTCTCCGAGAGGAGTAGAGATATGCTAACTATCGGAACAACAGGACAAGAGGCGGCCAAGACGTCCTAAGCCTTGCCGTGCTAGTCTAACCACCTAAGCCCTAAGTTCTCTTAGCTAGCAGGAGTTCTCTAAGTCTAAATTCTCGGATCCCTTTTCTTCTGCTTCTTCTCTCCTTGTATAGTCGCTTTAGGTCGGTGGCCCATCCTTCGCCTTCGGGCCCAATTCTATCTCTTTTGGGAATATTCTATTTTTCGTCGATCTTGATAGTTATCCTCGAATCTTTACATTTATCTTTGGAAACTTAGCATTTATCGTATTTCTGTGAGTTAGGACAAACCGTCATAACTTTTATGGGCTCGAATCCCTTCTTAGAGCGTGGATGGGCCTCTAGACCAGTTTGGATCCTTGCGGACCGTTCTTAGGCCTTTGGCGTTTATACGATTTCTCGGTTTTAGTCAAAACTTCGAGAATAACTTTAATCAAAACAAAACGAGAAGTATATGGTCGCGAAGGTCGGATATCACAGCTATACGGAAGATACGGGAGTTGAAGTAAGTCGGACAGGCCGGGATCAGGTCGAGCTCGCCGGGCGAGCCGACTCGCGTGATGGCCGAACTCGCCAGCGAGCACAACCACACGACGGTTCAGCTCGCCGGGCGAGTATAACCACACGTCGGTTCAGCTCTCCGGCGATCTGACCGACTAGATGGTTGAGCTCACCGGCGAGCTGACCTGCGTGATGGTTAAGCTCTCCAGCGAGTGGCTTTTGTGCGGGATTTCGCTCGTTCGTTCACTTCTGATCTTTCTTTCAATGAATGTTTTGCGAGAAATCCGTGAATAAGAAATAATCATAGCCGTTGATTTCGAAATAACCATTTTTGACCCCAACAGGGACCTCATTGCGAACGGAACATTCACATCCCGAAAGGCGTACCAGTCCAAGATCAGAAACCCTACTCTAAGGGTGATTGCAAAGATGGTCTCCAACCTCTTGTTCGCTAATGATCAGACCTCGAAGGTCACCAAGGGAGAGTTGAAAATGTTATACTCGGGGCTTGAGGGTGAGATCCGCAGAGCTAGGGACATCCCAATCCAGTCGGTTAACACTAACCCTGGGTACCATCTCATATGGATGTTCTATACACGACGAGACTGTTTGATGCAAGCCGAAAACAAGTCCGAGGGGAAAAATGATCGCTGTGGTATCCTACTCACTCCTCTCTTCAAGTACTTTGGCATCGATCTCCGTTCAAACGCGGTCAACCATTAGAACGAGTACATCGACACCCCTTATATGATCGCTTGCCACATCCTCTGCGACGAGTGCACCTACAAGTTCGCGGACAAGGAGGGAAACGTGATGTACTGCAAGCTCCCGCAGCCACAGCGGACGAACTTCAGCACGATCGAGAACATCCGCCTCTTGCCTGACCGGAGTTCCTTTGCACCGATCCGCGAGCACCGCCCCCTGATCAAGACATGGATGATGTAGAGGACATTACACCAAACAAGGATCTAAGTCTGGGGGAATTGATATGTGGTGTTTTTGACACCATTGTGTATATACTTTCTAACTTGTTTTCAGTGTTTTATCGAGTTAGTCTAGTCCTTTTAGAGTCATTTCAGGTCTGGAGTAGACTGAGGAACCAAAGGAAGAAGCGTGAAGAAAGGAGCAAGAATTGGAGTCTTACCCTGCGGAACAATCGAGCGGAGCAGTCTGAAGGTTGATCCCACTAGGAACAGCCAGACGATTGTTCCCGACATTTATGGAAGTTTCAATATCTTTCAAAGATTTGCCCTAATCACCTTTTCTCTCCTCTGAAGTCGATGGCGCCTCCATATAAAAAGCCATCCTTATCTTTATTTTATGGACTACGCTAGTTTTGCAAGAGTCCTGGACCTATTGTTGAATAATTGCTATTGTAAGGGAGACGGCTCCTCTTCTTGACAGAGAAGATCATCATGAACCCTATTGAGTTATCTTTGGATTTATATGCAGTATTATTCAGTTATCATGTCTGGTTCATCTTGTGTTATGGCTGAGTAGTCGGCTAGCTTGTCTAGTGTTCTAGGGTGTTAATCGCAAGGCTAAACATAAATAAGCAACTCTATTGTGTCTTCGTTCATCCCGACTCTTAATGCTAGCTCTAACCTGATCACTTACTGCTAGATCTTAGGTTTAATCTGCTCATTAACCGTGTAGTAGGTTGCTTGATATTGAATGAATGAGCCATGCATCTCTAGTCAGCGAAAGTAGATACTAGAGTGTTCGGTGAAACTATCGGACTTGATCTCTATTGCTTGTGATCGATCCTTGATCCAAACGACAGTTTAGGTATCAAGGTCGAACCGCAAAGGGAACAGCACCACGACCTTATTTTTTGGTTTCATGTTTAAAGGCAGGAAATGACATGGTTTTCTTCATAAGACTTCGTGAGTTGCACCGTAGTATCAAGTTCCTCGTTGAGTTTGGAGTAGGACCTCGGCTCGTAGTCTGGGCCATCAAACTTCCTTGTCGGTAGTGCTCAGATGTACTTGCGCTCGGTGTGAAAGGATTCACAGCCTGATCGGAGATGTATGACCTGGAGAATGGACAAAAATCCTTGATCCCATGCAGACACGTGGTAAACATGCTTCAATGGGCATGTGTTTGGTCTATAGTTGTACCCTTGATTCCGATGACCTAGAAGTGGATAATCAGGAAGAAACACCATGTAGGGCCTAGTAATTGCTCTAAGGGCAGACATCATTGTCGCGCAGGATTAAGTGGAGCCTGTAAGACTTTCTTCTTCTCCTTTATAAGGATGAGACATTGCCCCCATGGTGGGGATTGGTCGGAGTTGGCCGAAATTTTGATGGAGAAGCCGGGATTGTCTGCATAAAGGGTGATGCTTCTGCTCATACTTCAGATGCTTGTGCTGCTCCTGTAGCAATACTCGGCCTTAGTTCAGGCAGGACTTCATTTTGCATTTCTTGAGGCTCTCTGGTTCCATGAATCGTGTGGAGGAGTGTATGGGTCAGGACCCAAGAATTCTAAGAGGGAGAATCTTGGCGAGGCTAAGGTTTAAGGGGATGAGGAGGTATTTGACCGCATACTATGGCTTTTCCTAGCCCATTCCTGCGATTGTCATATATTTTCCATGCGCCATATGTGTGGGTTCTCCACTTATGCGCAAGATCACAGGATCTAGTAATCCCTTTCATTGATCTTTAGTCGTCGGAATCTGGGTTAGATCCTTTCCCGTGAAAAAAATCTCTCTTCTGTATGATCTTTTCTAGTTTACCCGGAGTCAGGGATGGAAGCAGGGGTCGGAGCCGGAGCTTCTACTTGCGGGCTATCTGGACACCGGGGTCCTGCCCGGAAGTAGGAGTAATATTTTCCAAAATTATTTACTACAATAGTTTTCCCCTTATCTTTCGATTTCATGGGTGAAGTCGGGAGATAACCTATGCACTTGAGTCAACCGGGGTTGCCCTATCTCAGCAGGCTTTCCTTTAGCAGGACATCGCTCCAGTAATCCCTTTTTCCTAGGTTTTTCTTTGGCATGGGCCGTGTTCGAACCTAGAGGAGAACAAACTTCCCCGGGATAGACTGGGGTCTCGTAGACGTTTCCAGATGGTAGACTTGCTTAGAGATGACATGGCGAGATTCAGGACCTTAGTCTTGGATTCCATTGGATGTCAAGACTTATTCATGGGCCTCGTGGCCTGAAGTAGTTCTCTCTGGTTGGCGCAAGACCTGATGGAGAAGCGTTCATTGCTTCAGTGGGCATCAACATCGGCTTGTCGGTGGCAGGTCCCTTGGGCTTGGCGTTGTCGGAGATACCCTCCGCAAATCACTTCTTGGTTCTGGAGACTGTCTTTTCTTTTTCATGGATGAACGGGACCTTTCGTTGAGGCGTGGAGGCCGATTCTTCTACGTACTACCCTGAGGTATCGACACACATCGCGTAGGAACTTGTAGTCCCTGCTGATTCTTCTTTGGAATCTAAGGCTTTGAATGGCTTCATGTTATGATCCTGTAGGACCCGTAGATTTATCCTTGGGAACCTGGAGATTCTGAGGAATTAATGTTCTGACACGGGAGGATCTGTAGATATTGCACCTGGAGGTGAATCTTTATTTTGCTGTCTCGAAACTAGAGTCTCAGTTGACTTAATACAGCATCGTACTCTGTCCTCCGGAGATGGACCACTCTCGATGTCGATTGGATGTGGGCTGTTGTCGAGATAGCACCCGTTGCCTTCTGTGGAGCCGTTCGGAGTGCCTTCAAGATCTATAGGACCGCTTCGTGGTAATAGAACTTTTGTGGGACTTGTGGTCCTGCAGTTTCTGATACTCTTAGCTGGTCTCAAGTCTTTCTATTTTTCATCTTGGATGTAACTTCTCGAAATCTGGCGATTATGGAAATAACCTCCTGAGGCTCGGAGGTTCTGGAATTTATCCTCCTGAAACCTGGAGGTTTGTGGGCTTCGTCCCCTAGAAACCTGGAGTTTGTGGAACTGATTCTCTTGGAACCCGCAGGTTTTGGGGTAGACCCTTCTGAAACATGGAGGTTCCCGGATGCTGGCGAGCTCCTATGTATGCCTTGCCAATGACCTTTGTACCTCTGGCGTATGGAGCAACATTTTTGCTCTTTGCACCAGGACGACACTCCATGTGTTCTTTTGTTCTTTCAGGTAAAGCAACAGTACTTCTCCGTCCCTGGGCTTGGAGAATGGGTTGACATGATCTCATGTGATCTTGGACCCAGATTGGTCCGCAGGCAGGAATTGACCTGGGTTTGGAGCCGGAATCTGTTGTTTAGATAGCAGTAGTTCACAAGGATGAGGTAATTCTTCTCTTGCTTCACGCAGGGATTAGCGTTTTCTTATGCATACTAGGACATGATTAGTCCATTCATGTTGTTGTTCATCCACGAATATTGATTTTCTCATATTCCATGGATTTCCTTCTTTGCAGGCGTTGTTCGATGACTCGTTCTAGCTGCTCTCTGCCCCCGCTAGGGTGAGCCACTCTCAGCATTTCACGATGTCATTTAACGTCGAGGCTGCTCTCTGCCCCCGCTTAGGTGAACCACTCTCAGCGTTTTCTGGATGTCGTTTAGTGACTCGTCACCTCGTCTTGAATCTCCCTTGCTGTGGGTAGGTTCACGGGATTTGTTGATGCGTGTTGTCCCTTTATTTGACGCTTAACTTATTTGCCCCTGCTTTCCTCCTGGTCGTGTCTTCCCTAGAGGTTCATGAAGGCACGTGGCCTTTGAACTATTTCTTTAGAAGCTCGTAATGGTGCGTACCCTTGGAAACTTGTAGAGGCTCGTTGCCTTGGAAATCTTGAGAGGCACGTGGCCTTGGCTTCCTCTAGAAGTATATCAGGGTACATTGCCAGGAAAAGCGGTAGTAAGGTGGTCGAATCTTGCTTTTTCGTGGAGTCATTGGATTTGACCTTCTTGTAAGGTGAACAACCAAAGATCCGGAACTTGGAAGCTGAAACCCGGAACCCAGAGGTTTGGCTTTTTCTTTTGGATGAATAGTAGTGGGAACATGTGTTCTCCGGCTTCTTTTACTCCCCTTTGCTCCAAATGAGTAGAGGATATGAAGACAAGGAGTCCTTGATGTAAAGTTAGCATTTTCTCTGGCTCCTTTGCAGGAGGCAGAGCAACAATGTTCCCGGCTCTTGGGCAGGGTTTCTTTCGTGGAACGACTCCAATGGAATTTGACGAGTGCTCAAAAGCGCTCTGTCCACCTAGCTATCATGTTTATCTAGGATTCCGCTACCACTTAGATTCTAGAACCAAAAGAGAAAGGTGGTTCTCCAGTTACCTCTTAGTGGTTGCCTGGTATGCATGCATTATTTCCAGGAGCTCTTCTTCTGAATCCTCCTCTCTTTAGAATTCGTCAAAGTTGTAAACCCGGTTGGAAAATGTAAGTGTACTGTTTGAGAACCTTGCGTCTTTCTTATATGGGGTGAAGTTGTAAGCCTGGAAGCATTGATGGCGTTTAGGGCTTGCTATATTGTTGCAAGTTGATTACCCGTTGATATTGATGTTGGTGATGACTGCTCACGTCGGGCCCAAAGTTTGTAGAGGTTTGATATATAGTTAAGAACCAGAGCCAGCAGGAACCAAAGATTGTAGAGGTCGGCTTTGAGGTTGGGACCCGGAACCGGCAGGAACCAAAAACTGTAGGGGTCTGATTTGAGATTGAGATCCAGAACCAGCAGGAACCAAAAATTACAGGGGTCTGATTTGAGGTTAAGACCCGGAACCGGCCGGAACCAAAGACTGTAGAGGTCTAACTTGTGGTTTAGGCCCGGGACCAGCAGGGACTAGCAGGAACTCATAGGTAATTCATGCATTGGATCTCGCTACTGCTGTTAATAATGTGTTATCCTCCCTTGAAAAAGTGTTTCCAGCTGCGTGAGTTTTAGATCTGGTGAGACTGTGTCGTTTCTTTCCCCCAGGTGGCTGGGGTTGAGAGATTTTCGAGAGGATACACGTAATGTTCCTCCTACCTATCACATCGTCACGTAGTATATGACTGCCCCTCCTTCTAACGCCAAACTGTTAGGGTATTTTTGTGTACAAGCGATACGTGATCAGCTCTACGGAATGATAGGAAGAAGGAGACATGTCGTTGCAATGTATTCTCCTGCTTCGATAGTTGATAAACTAGGAGATCCTGCTCTTAGGATACAGCCATATGGGTATGGGCCAATATCTGTCGTCGGAACCTTAGTAGCAGCAGGGGATATTGGTCGTTAGGCGGGGGCCGCCTATCAATAGTGAAGATCGCAGGGTCTTCTTGATCTATGATCGATGGTTCCGACTACCACGGTTGGTCCTTGGGTGCCTCCTGATATGTAGTTGATGATTCCGGCTACCAAGGTCAGTCCTTGGGTAATATACGCACGGGACCATGGATGGTGTTTGGATTTATAGCTGCATCCTTCAGTGGGGATTGCCTACGTACCCTTCAGTGAGGGATCTAGCCGTTCGTAGTTCATGTTAATGGAGGCGCGTAGCCTAAATGGGCAAGTAGCCTTGGGTGCATGTTGTTCTAGTGGGCACATGGCCTAATGGGCACGTAGCCTTGGGAGCATGTAGCCCTGTAGTTAGTAGGAGTCATCTGTTCTAGAGGGTACATGGCCGGAACAGATGGTAAACCTGTCGTATGCTGCAATGAGCATGATGCGTCGATGTGCTTCAGTGAGCATGGGGGACCCTGCCGATGAGCTAGAGATCTTGGCTTGAGCCAATATCAAGAGTTGTGGACGTGCTGCAGTGAGCATATATCTCCATCTAGTCAATAGTAATCGCAAGGATTCGTCAGTTATGAGCTTGTTGATGAAGATGGTCTTCCAGGTGCGAAACCTTGCCTTGTCGGCTATAGAGTTGATGAGCTCTTGTGATAGACGTCTTGCGCCCCCCCCCCCCCTTCTTTAGGTTTAGAAACCTATATTTATAGTAGAAGTCGTGCCTCTCTCTTAGGATTTGGAAATATTCATTATATCTTAGATAATAGAATATTTCCATTTTCTTAACGACGGCCATATGTATTGGAATACTTCATCTTTTTTCTTGGGTTTAGGAAGATTTCTTCTTGTCTAAGGTTGTCCCCTTATTAAAGGAAGATTTCCATTTTTCCTAAGGCGGGGTAAATCTGTCGACCTGGTAGGCGAAAGCCGGAGGCAGGACCCAGACCCGGGGGCAGGGACCTAGAGGCTGGAGGCAGGAATCCAGAACCTGGAGGCAGGGACCTGGAAGCCGAAAGTTGGAGTAATCTCTTCATGGAATATTTTTCCCCAACAAAGCTTATCCAACATTTAGATACAGAAGCTAATGTAAGTCACTTTTCACCGCTGCTCGATATCCATATCAAAGACTTATCATGTTCCTGCAAAACCAACACCAACGAAAATAGTTTTCTCAGATAAAGCAGAAAAATGATGGCACAAAGACTAAGTTGTTGAGCAGAAAGCAACTCACACTAGACATTCTAAAAGGATAAAATTTTGGGTTTCCTTTGCGACCATATTTCAAAAGCTGCAAGCCCTTTTTCAATGTTATCAATGCCTGCCAAAATTCAAAAGGTACAAGAAAGAACATAAGAAACTAGCTACAAGTAGCATTGTTTCCTGCAGCCCATTACGCTTGCAACTCAAAGTTTGAACAAATAAACTCTCAAAGTTTTCAAATTTTGAGCTTCATACAAGTACTAATCAACCTTCCTTCCATCGCTACACTTTGTGGTAGCAAGATTTTTGCTACATAGACATCATAGCAAGGACAAGAGATAAAAAGAGACAAACTTGTTCAACGTTGTGGTCAACAGCATTATAGGTCACAAGATCTTCAATGTAATCAATGCCAGCCAAATGAAACACCCACATAAGAACACAAGAAACTATCTACAAAGAAAGAGATTCAAACAAGTTTTTTTTTTTGTTTGAGGAGATTGATAGCCAGAGAGAACTGAAGAGACGCTATCTGGAAATTCATAAGAGAAATAACGAACAAGGCAAATCATTGGAGAGACCACAAAATGAACAACACTTATGAAGAATCATGCTTTAAGGAAGCGAGAGAGATTACATGAGCACTAGGAGAAGATACATAGACAGGAGCAGATGGATATGTTGAATCGGGGGAGATATACAAGAGAGGAGAGATTTCGAAGTGGAGAATCGAAGAAGTGATCCACCGAAGCTATGAGAGAGAGGAGAGATTCGGAATTGGAGCCGGCTAAGGCCAAGCTTATCGGCGTTTATTTCTCCTCCGTCGTTTTTATCTAAGAATTGAGAAGAAAAAGATTGAGAAAAAAATAAAATAGATTAAGGTTTCGTATTGAGAGAAGAAGAAATAGATATGAAACAATTGAGAAACAAATTGGCTGTGAATTTTGAGAGTTTAGGAGGAAGAGTGAAATACTTTTTACTAATTCTTTGCCGGGAAATGAAATAATTTTCCGCATAGATTAAACACATCATTTTAACGATACACATGCTATCTAAAACAAAGTTTTAGAATCTGAAAAAACAAAGATAGCATGTTCATTTTGAAACGCTATCTTAAACTGGGTGTTATGACAACTATAGCATTTACGTAAAAAACACTATCTTCATGCGCTATATTTACCCACTTTCCTTGTAGTGTCTACAGGGACAGTGCATTCCCCTATCTCCACCTTACGTTCTTGATCATGCCTGCTGAGTTTGCCTTGGAGTTATCCACGAAGGTGAAACTATCTTGAGAAGTGTCTATGGCCATGATGCTGACTGTAGATCCAGTATCACAGAGGGAGTTTGGCAAATCGTGGTAATGTATACAACATGGAATCAAAAACTTCCCAGAATCTTGTTCCTTCTTCAGTGTCCTCTTAGGTTTACGGCTGAACTTGTTAAATTGCAGTTCAATGTCTTTATATGTTTATATGCTCTCTCTGAAGAAATTACTTATGATAAGCATCCTCGAAAGACATATCCGTATGAATTCTCTTCACTCTCTTGCGAAATCCAACAAGTTCAGCTTTGTTAGCTTCTCTCCTAAGGTGTTTAGAAACATAGATTTTCCTAGATTTCGCTCTCTTCCCAATTGGAATTCTTTCTTTTGATGCCTGCTGATCTATGATAGCTTCATATTCGTCCATGGGGGTACCGATCGTCAATGAATGATGTTTCAGCTGGGGTCGATTGCTCTTGTTCAGGTGTATATGCAGGTTGATGACTGGTCTTCTCTTTTAATATGGCCATGATTCTCATCCTTCCCTAGAGCATGTTCCACCGATGAGACTTCATTTACAGAACCAATGTTGGCCTAAACGATCTTGTCACCATCTAGTACAGCCGATTTCATCCTGTGCAAATCAAGATTTTTGGTATTGTTGCTAGACATCAGGTTCTCAATCAGATTCATGGCTTCATCTAGGGTCTTTGTCTCAAAATTTCCTTCGCTTGCAGTATCCAACATTATATGATATTGTACGTCAATGCCCTTGCAGAAGATTTGCAATAGCTGAACCACCATGAAACCACGATGTGGATAGTCCCTTCGGTATCTCCTACACATGTCCCAAGAGCTTCTGAAAGCTTCAGCAGGTCCCTGAGAGAATCTCTGAATTCTATTCCTCATCACTTCAACCTTTGCGTGATCTAAAAATTCAGTCAGAAATGCAGTCTTAACCTCATTCAATGTAGTGAGAGATCCTGGTGATAGGAGTTTCAGAAAATTAACCGCATTCCCAAAGAGAGAATATTTGAACAGCTTGTAGAGGATGTAGTCTTTGGTTCCTTCAAGCTCCTGGATGCCAGACACAACATCCTCGGTGTCTCAATATGGTTCTAGGGGTTTTTATGAGGAAAACCATGAAAAGAATGCTGACCCATATAGGAGAAGTAGGCGGGTTTTATATCAGATCCCTAGATTGTCAGAGGTTGAATCGCAGATCTGTTAGCGTAGAACTGACTAGGCATGATCCATTCGGCAATCGTTCTCTGCCGAAGAACTCTATCATCCTCGGTAGCAGAAGATGGCTCAGGGATTACATCCCCATGTCCATCTATTTTCTAACCTGCTGCATTACACATATGACCCCCGGGGTCATGCAAGTCTCCATTCCCATTCCTTATCAGCACAAGAGTCGCGACCATGTTGTCTTCTCGCGGGTTGGTATCGATCGATGCTTGACTTGAAGTGTCGATTGCTGCTAGGTCACAAGGGTCGATCGACGAAGTATAGGTGGTGTCGATCGATGTTGTGTGTTTCTCTTTGTGGATCGAGCGTTCCGAACGAGGTGGGTCTGAGAATTAAAGTTATTTTCCCTTGCTGTTTCTTGTACTAATAGGAATGTACCTGAAAGACAAGAAATTTTTTTCTTATGTAAGTAACTTAAAACAGAAAATAAAGACCTAGACTAAACCTATTAATCAAGTCTAATGGCGATCCAATGCTCTCCGGCAACCCTATGGAGTGACTTTACTCTCTCAAATAAAAGGTTCAATTGTAGTAATTAGGGATTGAATCCACAGGGAGTGTGGACACACAATATACTTTAGATATCAAGGTTAAGCTAGACAATCAATATTAAAAATAGTAAACAAAACAGTAAGAGAATGATTAGATGGTTGTGAGAATATAAGCGATAAAAGCTAGACTTAGGGATCTATCAATCAAAAGATGCAAAACTACAATCAAGAATGCTAAATAGTTTATAGATTCAATTCTAAAACTCGAATTTAATAGCAAGTAATCCAGTTTTAGCATGCAATTACTAATCAGATGTTCAAGTCTTATGTTCAGCTGTCGCATGCAAACAAGGAACGAGCTTCAATCGATTCTATTGAGTTAGCGTCGATCGATGCTTTTTCAGACAAGCATTAACGCGCAATCGATAATGTTCAACTAAATCATAGACCAACTGTCGTATGCGCCTAGGTATCTAATTCAATTAGGATTCAGATTCAGTTAATCAATTGCACTTTCTTTCCTCTCAATTGTCCTATAATTTTAGATTCAAACAATCAGTCACACTGTCTTGCTTTTCCAACTATTCAAGATCCTAATATTACAAGATACCCCGGTGTAGAGATTGTCTGACCTTCCCTTTGGTGTTGAGATTCAAACTTGAAAAGAACTCCTTGTTCCCTGTCATGTGATTGCTCGCTCCATCATCAAAATACCAGACACTTGCATTGCCTTTGTCGATATCAAGATTCTTCGGAATCACCTTATCTTCGTTCAAAAACACCACCTCGTGTACATAGAGTGCATCAGCCTCTTCTGTTTCGTTTAGGTTGGTTTCTTGATTCTTCTCTATCATCTCGGGACAGACAGTTTCGTAGTGATCAGGCTTGTCACATCTCCAACATATCAGCTTTGAACGATTCTTCTTCGAGTTTTTATCTTCGGTGTGTGACGCACGGTTTTGGTTTTGTGATCTACCTCGACCTCTGCCTCTACCGTTCCGTCCTCTTCCTCTACCACGGGAATTGTCATAGCCCCTCTGACTATGCTCTTCATTGTTCGAAAACATCAGCTTCTCTTGGTCTTCTTTCTGAGTTTCTTCTCCTACACGCTCCTCGTCAAACCCCGTCGAGTTGAGATCTAGGATTTTCTCAAGTGATGCTACGATCTGGATATACTTGTGTCTCGGAAGACCCTTCAAAAACTTCTTGACCATCTTGGATTCTTCTATGTTTTCTCCCAACGAGGTTGCTTTGGATGATAGGCCCAATATCTTCCCCGCAAAGTCATCGACCGTATCTGAATCATCCATCTTCAACCTATCAAACTCCGTCATCAACGTCTGAAGTCTCGCCTCCCTTACACGATCAGCTCTTAGGTGTCGCGACTTGATAGCGTTCCATCTCTTTTGATGCGGTTTGTTCTCCCACCTAGAGAATCAACGTCTCGGGAACAGATTGAAACAAAAGAGCTATCGCAACACCGTTCTTCTTTTGATCATCTGAACCGGGTTCGATCGTGTCCCACACTTCATGAACACGAAGTAGAACCTTCATTCTCATCGACCAAACTGTGTAGTTTGTCGATGACAACATCGGACATTGGATGGATGTTGATCCAAAGTCCTTCGTGCGTGGAGCCTTAGTCACATCAGCCATCTTGCCGTCGTGATCTCTTGTTCACAAGCACCAGGATCTTCAGCTACAGCTTAAGCTTAGATCGAGTCTCCAACCTGAGACTCTGATACCAATTCAAATCTCTAGAAACACAAAAGTTTATAAGAACAATTTTTCTTATTAGCTTTAGAAACTACTCAAAACTAAACTCTTAATATGTTTCTCTTAGATCATATGGAGCACCTCTCCATTAGACATATATTTATATGAAATACAATTCTCTTTAACATGTGGGATATGGAAAACACAAACCTAACCTAAATAGAAACTTTTTTTTCCTATTTCTTGATTTTTTTATTGTGTTTATCTTAGCATATTAAACATTTAATAATATATTAAGTTTCTACATGTTTGGAATTATCCAACAGTGTGTATCTAAGAAGAAGAAGAAAACCCAACACAATACAAAATGGGATATGTAATAGTTTTGCGAAAAAATGAGAGTTTTATTTAAAACTAAACCCGAAAATCAAAGAAAAAAAAGAATATCCGTGAAGAACAGCTATGATTTTGAGTTGGAGACACAACAAAAATCGCCTAAGCGAAGACAAAATCCGGTAACGAAAAAGAAAACTCGATCTCTCGATCAAAAATTATACAAACAAAACCAACTCTTCTTCTTTCTAAAAGATATTGATATGTTGAGAAGGAAGACAGATAGAGATTTTTCTCTTTAATTTTATCAAGCTGTAAAACGGGAAACTTAACAATATATTCCATTTGTTCCTTAAAATGATGTATTCTAGATTTTTCACACATCTTAATAAAACACATTAAATTTGCATAGTTTTTTGTGTTTATTTTTTTTCCATAATTTTAAGCTAATAAAAATTTAGCTAGTGCAATTAGTTAATAAAATATGCATTGAAAATATAAAAAATAAATCTTTTTGAAACAAAATTTTTCTCTAGAATATGTAATTTTAAGGAACGGAGGGAGTATAAATTTTTAAAAATGTTACTTTTTTAACACTTTATACTACACGATATAAAAAAAGTATAGAAAAAGGGTGGAAAGCCAACGTTCTTGTTGTAATGGCTGAAAAGCCAAGTATCTTATCAACATGACAACATGAACATGCATATTAAAGCCAAACGAAAACAATATACAAAACACGTCCACATGGGTTTCTAGTATTATCTTGTCTAAAAATTGTGTTTTCCAATGGAGCTTTAATATTACATAAGTTTCTAGAATTATCTTGTCTACAAATTGTGTTTTCCAACGGAGCTTTAACTATATTTCTTCTATGTAGGAAAAAATTTCTATGTGATCTTTTAAGCCGATCTCCGCCGAGGTCGAACTAAATTTGTCTAAAACTGCCGGTAAGAATTCTATATCAATACACCAATATTTTATATTTTCAAAAAAATTGATTTATTAGATCCGTCTGAACTGCAATCTCTAAGAGAAACATTTGGTGATCATATGTTTGAAATTCCGACACGCGACCGAAAAATACCTAACGAATAACTAAATAATAAAAAAAATCAAAGAAATCTTTATAAATTGTTTAATATATTTTTAATATCTTTATCTAAAAAATATTAAAACTAAAATTATTAAACTAATTTTAATATATTTAAATAATATAAATATTTTACTGTAAACATAGCTATATAAATTATTTTAAACTATTTATTAAATGCATAAAATTATAATAATAATTTAATTGCATAATTTGGCCTGTAAAAATATAAATATAAATAAAAATGTGATATTTTCTTTGTTTGTTAAATTAGGAAACTAACACTTGTAAGAAAACTATCTCTATTTTTTATATCTTTAAAAGACATTTTCTTTTTCTTTTTCTATTTTTCTCAAATTTTATTTTTAGATCACGTATATACTTTTTTAATGTATCTTTATTATTAAGTATTTTTAGCAAAGCTCTTAACATTTATATAATAAACAAAAAATAAAGAGAGAAAGATTAAAAGATGATAAAAGAGAGAGATAATCTCTCATATGAAAGACTAACAATTTTTTTAGAGATTCATTTGAATGTTGACAATTTAAATGGTCTAAATTTCTATTTTAAATTTTTGTATTGAATTTTAAATTATATTAATATTAGATTATAAGAAATTCATTTTGATTTTCTCAAGTGTTCATACTATTACATCCTTGAATTTTGTTTTCTTTAAAATGAATATTAAAAAACAAATAATTAAAGCTGGATTTAGTAGAATTTAAAAAATAAATTAACTAAAAAATATTCATGAAAATGTATCAATAAATTTATTTTAAACAGTTATTTTTATTTCAAAATTTTAATTGATATATTTGCATTCTGATCAACAATAAAATAAAGTAAGGAGAAAATTTGTAATTTGTAATAAAATTTTTCAAAAATAAATTATTTTAAAAAAATTTAAAAAGTAATAATAATAAAAATAATTATCATATAAGATAATAAGCTATTAAAATGAGACGAAAATGGAGAAAATGGCAATGATTTATTTTGATGATTAATTCACATCCTCTTATTCTACGGAAATGGAGAAAATGGCAATGAAACTAAGCAAAAAAATTAAAAAAATCATATTCATGATGTACATAGAAAAAGCTCTGGATTCAGATTGAATGACAACTTTATTTTTAACATTCATGGCATATTACGAAGACGGACATACTCGATAGGGTGAATACTTTAGGGACAGGAAATATGGATTACAGACTGAACATAACAAATATTTGTTTGAAATCTGAAACAAAACAACCTGTTCGGATGAAAAAAATAAAACCAATAACATATTTACGAAGGAAGACTTCCAGAGAAGTCTAAGTCACTTTTGGGTCATTTTTGCAACCTATAACACCCTTCAGTATGGGTCATTTTTACAATGACAATTTTACAAAGGAAGACATCCAGAGAATACTCAATAGAAGATTGTTATGAAAATCTTTATTTGTATATATTGGTTTATTTTTGTTTTTGAAAAAAAATCGAAAAAAAAAACACAAGTTTTTTAGGATAAACAAGTTAGTTTTGCAACTGACCGAATTGTGTCATAAATTTGAAATTTTCTAGAAGACTTACATGGAAGTCTTCCACCAGAAGAATAAAACTTAAATTTTTGATTTTTATAGAAAATTTCTATGTAAGTCGTCTCAGGTTACTTTTGCAGTTAAAAAAATTAAAACTTAAATATTTAGTTTTAACTAAACGACTTTCATGGAAGTCTTCTTGCAGACGACTTACACGAAAGTCTTCCGTGATAACAAGGTTTGAACATAGTCTCAGAATAAAATTTTGGAAGACTTCTACAAGAAGACTTACACGTAAGTGGTCTAGTTAAAATTAAATATTTATGTTTTTTTTAAATTACAAAAGTAACTTGAGACCGGCAGTTAGAATACTTCCCCCGAAAGTTGGGAAGACTTATAGGAAAGTCTTTTGACGGAACACTCCGGTCAATTTCAAAACAAATATGTTTATGTAGAAAACTTCCAGGGAAGTCTTCTTGTTTTTTTTGTCAATAAAGAAAACTTATAAGACTTCTAGGAAAGTCATCTCTAAAAAATGCAGATAAAGTCAATTTCAAAACTAACCTATGCATTGACCAAAAGACTTCCATGTAACTCTTCTACGTCGAGAAGACTTACGCGAAAGTCTTCTGACGAACATATCTGAGAAAAAATCGATTTCATACCTTCAACTAGTAAGATAAATTTATTATCTTCTGTTAGCACACGGAAATTCACTGCGAAACGGACCCACTTCTTAATGATCAATACCATGAGCTTGAACTTTTAAAAGATTAAAATCAAAATCTTAGGTTTTTTGGATGAATATAGAGATAAAGTGAAAGAGATGTAGGTTTTTGAGCATAAGAAATGTGAAAGGAGGTTGAAATTTGATTTTTAGGTGCATTAAGAGCTTCAAATTGGTTGTTCATAGTGGTTGGTGTATTGATGGCAATGGTAATATTGTAAATACTTGAAAAAGATGAGGATGATAGAGTAAAACACTCATTTTCGAAAGAAAAAAGAGTAATGGTATTTTCGTGAATAGTCCGAATTTCTGGGGTGAATAGAGCAAATGAAAGTTTCAAAAAATCAAACGTTAGTATTATGTTTGACTTTTTATCTTGGGTCATATTTGAAAAAAGCCCATTATATAATTTGGGATACAATTTTTTTTTCTAAAGTACTAAGCAAGAGGCTTATGCATTTTCTTCTGATTGCTAATATAGGAAAATTAGTTAGCATTTTTGGCAGGCCGACTGATTTTGAATAATATTTTGATAACACATGTAATGTTTAATGGCCGTGATGAGTATTCTGCTCAAATTTGGAAACAATGGAGCATCTATTTTTTTAGTGTGAGTATTCTGCTCAAATTTGGAAACAGATGATGGAAGGAGCGCTACTATAAGAGTATACAAATCAATGGGAGATGATAAAAAGAATCATGCAAAGGCCGCAGGAGAGTAAAGTGAAGTCTTTTGTTATTAAGTATATGTTTCAACTTGCCATCTACACAATTCGGAGGGAAAGAAATAGAAGACGGCATGGGGAGAGCGCCTCTCCTGTTAATCTTTTGGCAAGGTTGATCGATAAGGAGATGAGAAACAAGCTCACTATCATTCAGAGGAGAAAAGATAAAGATTTGGAGGGAGGGATGATCTATTGGTTTTGTACTAGAACTTGAAGTTGTATTTTGAGTTTTTCGATTTAGAAGAGTTTTTCATTTAGAAAGGAAACACTTGATGTAACAAGGTTATTTTTTCTTTGAATTCAATTTAACATTAAATTCAAAAAAAAAAAATGTTTAACGGCCTGAAACGAACAAGTCATGTATTAATAAATATATGGGTTTTGCTTCACAATGGTTTCAATGGATGCTGGAGTACATAATATTCTATACAAGGTACTAAATGGAAAACAACGTAGAAACATCATCCTCCAAAGGGATTTGAAAAGAATGATCCCCTTTCTCTCTACCTCTTTATTATGTGTACTGAAACATTGATACCGAATATATAAAAAAAGTAGAGAAAGAGAAATAAAAGTTAACATGATTGTTTTTTCATCTATTATTTGTAAGATGATATTCTTTTTTTATTTCCCAAATACAAAGACGATTATTAGACTATTCTGAAGAAAAAAAAAAACTATGAATCTGTGTCTGGTCAACAAATTAACCTTGGAAAATAATTATTACATTTTGGTCTTAGGATTGATGAAACTACGCGAAACAAAATGCATGGCATTTTAGAGAATCAAAACATAGGAAGGATGGGTTCATATTTGCAAATCACAAAGAGTCAAGAGATACCAAAGAAGAATTTTTTTTTTGAATCAAGTAAATGTATGGTAGTTAAATTTATAACAAAAGGCGATAATGAATTTCATCATCAAATCAGTAGCAAATGAAGATGCCAAATTATGTTATGTCTTGTTACCGAGTACCAAAAGCAGTAACGACGGAATTAACAAGTGTGGTATTTCATTTTTTGTGGAATTTAAGGGAAATAGAAGGAGTATTCATTGGTTCTCATGGGATAAACTATGTTAACCTAAATTGAGGGAGGTGTCGGTTTAAGAGCATTAAAGGATTTAGATACGGCTATGTTAGATAAAATATTTTGAGGTTAATAAAGAAACCCGACTCTTATTTATACGGGGATTTAAAGGTTATTCTTAAAGACGAGCCCACTGGAACCAATTAAATCATAATCTCCGTATTATGGATGGCCAATATTGTATTAGCTAGATCTCTGGTAAGAAAAAACACTAACCAAAAAGATGAAAAAATGATCATCTATCTCAGTATGAAAAAAATCTATGGATGCTATTCACTCACTCGAGACCATCAAACAGTAATTACAATACTTTGTATCAGTATTCTGCCCTTACGGTGGACCAGCTCTTAACTCAACAAAAGGGACATTGATCACA
Source organism: Brassica napus (assembly GCF_020379485.1). Lineage (NCBI taxonomy): Eukaryota > Viridiplantae > Streptophyta > Magnoliopsida > Brassicales > Brassicaceae > Brassica > Brassica napus. The sequence goes on from NC_063451.1 coordinate 11,354,883, forward strand.
CAAGTAACTCAAGCTTTGGTTGAGCCGTCAGATGCAAAAATCATTGAAATAATTTCTTAAAATCTGGATACCATATAGAGCATTTCTATCCAGATAGAAATAGACATGAGCCAGTTTTTGGTTCAGATGTGAAGCCCATACATGCTTAAATATGGAAAAGTAGGTTTGCGCCAAATTAAAAAAGATTTCTTATGGTGAAATCTTTCGGGTTATCTTTTGTTGAAGAAAAAATTAGAGTCAACAGTGATAAAGTATAGCATACATTGTGCAATATGTGGAGCAGAAGAGGAAACAATTAATCATGTTCTTTTCGAATTTCTAGCGGTACATGTATAGGCTTTGTCGAGAATTCTCACGGGAAAAAAACTAATAATGTTTTATGACTAATCATGGAAGGAGAAGGAGTTTTTTGGGACAGGTTTATGATAGTACATTTCAAGGTTTTGACGTTGGTGGAATGCATGATAACTTTATGAAATTTTCATATGACGTTTGCAAAATATTATTCTACTTTGGTGAAAATGGTTTATGAACCAGGTGAATTACCTATTTCTGAATCATACTTGGAGGAAATTTGAAGATGTAAGGAAATGTTCAGAACTTTCGTAATCACACATGTATTTAGAATTCAAAATACAACGACGGAAAATTGTTGGGGTCAAAATCGGTTACGACGAAATCAACGTCAGAAAACTTCCCGAGAAAATCTTCTCTTCCATAAAATGAGAAAGAAGTCGAAAAAGAAACGGAAAAAACTACCAAAGGTCTAATTGTCAGCTCGTCGAAACGGACGAGCTGGATCGTCCGCAGGATTCAGCTCGGCCGTTCGCCGAGCTGGACCAGTCCAGTTCGGCAAACGGCCGAGCTGGATCGACCGCGGGATTCAGCTCGGCCGTTCGCCGAGTTGGACCAGTCCAGTTCGGTGAACGGCCGAGCTGGATCGACCGCGGGATTCAGCTCGGCCGTTCGCCGAGCTGGACCAGTCCAGTTCGGCGAACGGCCGAGCTTGATCGACCACGGGATTCTCGGCCGTTCGCCGAGCTGGACCAGTCCAGTTCGACGAACGGCCGAGCTGGATCGAACAGAATCCGTCTTCACGTCATAGCTCCTCTCCCGAGATTGTATCAAACTCGCTCTTGTTTCGTCTCGATCGGAGGTACCGTTGGAACTTTACGATTTAAAAACCGCAAGAACTCGTTTTCTCGAAAAACATTCGGATTGATTGTATAAAACGGCAACGGTTAGCTGAACACCTAGAATTGCCTACGCTATACGAGGAATTTGAATGTTCTTCGGAATCGACGTCGTTTCGAAAGTACTCTTTTTATAAAATCGTAAAAACCCCTAGGTCGGAAAACGGCAAAGAGCCCACTTACGATTTTATGCGAAATCAAGCCCAGTCGTTACGACGGTTTATCTTTTATTTTGCAGGAAAATATAAATGTCAAGTTCGGAAGATAAATGCTAAGTTTCCAAGGATAAACACAAAAGATCGAAGGAAAATGGAATATTTAATGGAATATTTCCGCGAAGCGATAAACTCGACCAAAGGCAGAAAGGGAAGGAGCAAACCGCCTTAGAAAGAGTATATAAGAGGATCGAAGTTGAAGGGGCAGAAGGACGCAATTTTTTTACTCAGAGCAATTTAGGCAACTTTCCGTTTTTGTTATTCGAGCTGCGACTCAATTAGGTTTTTGCAGTTTTACGTCCTAGAAGTAGGAATCTCGCCGACAGCTCTCGTAGCCAAGGCTCTTACCTTATTGTAACGCTCAACACATATTCGGAATAAAAACCTTTCTTGCTCTCTTTTCGATTCTTATACTTTCTTTTCGTTTATACTTTCGTGTTCTGATTGCTTGGCGTGTGGTTTAGCAGATATCCGGGACCTCTGGGAAATTTAGGGTTTCCTATCTTTCCTAAATCAACGGAAATCTGCGAATTTCGGTTCCCACAAAAATCTTGCATGCGTATTTAAATTCAACCATCCATTATCGTTCACATAGACGTAGAGTTTCTAATTTGGTTTAAAGAGTATTGATTGACAAAAATGAACAATCCACTGAAAATACTAACATTTTTCGATTTTAATGTACTATAACGTGTAACTCATATCAGAACTTAAAGCATCATTATCCCTGAAACCCCAAATGGGGTTTCTTAATTTTTTTTTTTTTTTTTTTTTTTACTTTTTCGAATTTAGAAAAAAAAAATAAATAAACGAACCAATCGTGAACCGCCACGTGTTAGTGGAGCCCGCGAACAGTGTAAGAAACCGTTAAGAACCAACTACTATTTAGTAGTTTTTGTAACCGGTTTCTTAAAAAAAAGTGGATCCTACGCGGGACCCACACGCTAAGAAACCCTCTAGTATCCCCGGATAAAGATGCTCTTATAATTCAAAATATAATAGAGGGATTTAGAGGCATGATCTAGCTTTTATCGAAGATTCTCTTAAATCTTCTTAAAAGAATATATCATTCGAAATTTTCTATATTTTAGTCAAAATTTTCTTTAAATTAAATTAATAAATATAAATCAAAATATTAGAAAACATACTAAATCAAAATATTTAAACATTAATCAGGCGTGTGTTTTAAATTAATAAAGTAACCTAATTTATCTAGTTTTTAAACTACAAAGATTGTCAAAAAAAATCAAAACAAATCATATATATATATATATATATATATATATATATATATATATAATACTATCTAAATTATCATATTATCTATGTATTATATGCTTCATTTGAAATATACAATTAAAAAAGGGTATCGTGCCTAACTATATGTTCGGATTTTTGTTTGTCAGGTTTGTTGACATTTGTCTTTTTTCTTAAACACCAACCGACTATTATATCATTCAAGAGGTGATACATGAAGCCAAAATGCGATGTAACCTTCTTGCAATTTTTAGGGCTGAGGTTTCTCTCCAGAGAACCAGGTTTTCAGCTTCGAATTGTCATAACCTCTGTACATTTTTCCCAACTACTTGCAGTATCTTGCCATACTTTCCTCGAAGGTGAACTTCTGAGTCAATACCAAGGTAGTTTTGTTGGTTTCTCTTGTGAAATTCATCCTCGTGACTTGTCTTTATAAAGCTTTAAACTGGGCTCACAAGTCAATATAGGCCGTGGTGAGAAAAGATTACTCATGCTCACTTCTTGTCATCATCACATAGCCCTGGTTATCCTACAGCTTAGAAGAAGGGGATCGACTATTATTCGGTTTGACTTAAAGCATGAGTTATAACTAGGATTTATACACCAATATGTTGTACTCATTCCCTTAAGATCAATAAACAATATCTTGATTGTGTGAAGGCGTTGAACTCACGGGTACCAAATATCACGCGACAACATGAGGAACACGGAGACCGAATGAAGTGGCATGGTTTCATGTTGACATCGTCGGAGTTTATCCTCGTTACTTGTTGTTTAATCTTGCTTTATTGGATGTTCTAGGTAAAGATTTTGTTATGTTATGTGGTGAATGTTGGATGATGATTTTGGGGTTCATGGGGCTTCTCTCACCGAACTTTTGTCGAAATACGTACTCACCCTTCCTTATTTTCTTTCTATTTCAAAAGCAGTTTATATTTGTGGGTTTTTTGTCAAAAGTGTGGATTGAAACAAGTGTCTTGATATTACCGATCATTTCAGCTATGATGGGTCTAGATATCACATAAATGATCTGATTGATTCTCATGTTAAATCAGAGAATTCGTGACAATAAAGAGGTAAATCAGAGAAAAATAATAAAAGGCACAACCCTAGAGCAATTAAGTCACTAAAAATTAGTTGGAGAGATGAGAGCGGGAAAAAAATTTTAAGAAGAAAAAAAGACAGTAGGGCAGACTCGCTTTTGACTTCAACTAAAGTCGGTTTCGTTGTTCTGAAAAGGATACCCGTTCTAATTCGATACATATGTCATCTGATCAGGATATACTTGACCACCGTTAAGATCTCGATACAAACTTGTAACGACCCAATTCCTCAGGCCCGGCAAAACTAAAACAATTTACAGGAAACTCTAGGTGGGTTCCTATTTAAACAGAGCTAGTCTATTAGTTTATTCGGAAAAAGTCTAAGGCGTCGAACCTCTGCAGATCTTAACCCGTCAGAGAGAGATATTGGCCAACTGTTTCAGCCACCGTCGACTGAGATCAGATCCGTCACGCCGCCGCCGTCGCACGCCCTAGGTAATCCGCGAACCGCCTTTTCTAATTGGTTAAGTGTTGGCCGTTTAGTAAATCGTCGATATCACTCTAACCATTGGGTTTTTCGCGATTCAAGGCCACCAGTGTGTTCGTGCCGTCGAGACGAGTCCGGGGCAGGAGTTTCCGCCGGAGAGCCGCCGCGACGCGCCCACACGCGCAGGAGGAAGATTCACGCGTGAATCTCACGCGCCACCGTCTCCGCCGGACGTTCGCCGGAGCCACCGCAGCCGGCCACAGTCTGTTCGCCGCCGGGAAGCCGCCGCCGCATCACCGCCGCGTCTCCGCCGCCGTCGCATCACCGCCGCGTCTCCGCCACCGCCGGTGATTTGTCGGTAAGCCACCAACGTTGTTGGCCGCCGCCGGCGACCGGTCTCCGGCGACTCGCCGGTAACTCGGTGACTCGGCCGAGTCGACTCAGCAAGTCAAGCCGTTGACCAGTCAAGCCGCTTTGGTTTGTTCAATTGATTTTCGGTTTGATTGGTTATTGGGAATTGATTTCCGGTTTGGATTAAACCGATTTGAAATCGATTTGAATCTGGTCCAATTGAAATCAAACTCGGTTAAGGAAAACCGGGTAGTTCAATTCGATTTAAATTTGGTCAAGGGTTGACCGGCTTGGGTCAGAGTTGACCGGGTTGACCTTTGACCAGCGGGTTGACTTTTTGACCAGATCGCCGGTTATCCGTTTTGGACCGTTCGAAGGGCGCTCTGACTAGATTTTCGCCCTGATTTCAGATTTGGAGTTTGTTTGGGCAGCTGGAGTTCATAGCTATCACTTTTTCACATTGCTAAGGTGAGGGTCTAATCCGTAAATCTCGTACCAGTGTAGAATTCTCTCTATCGTAGTTTAGATTTCGAATCATGATCCGTCTGTTTGAATTGAGTCTATTTGAGTCTTGATTGTTAGTTAGTTCATTCATTGTAAACTGGAACTAGGGGTCAAGAGGATTCAACCGTTGATTTGATTGTGTGATGTTAAGAGATGCGATATATATATGTATGTATACATAGTTATGAGTAGGGACTATGTGAGTGGGAGGGGGTCCAGAGATGTCTGGACTAGCGATGCAGCTTTGGTGGGCGGGGGCTCAGAGCCGTCTGGGCTAGCGACGCAGATTGTGTGGGGCGTGGGTGCAGAGACGTTTGCATTCGACGCAGCTTTGGAAGGCGGGGGTTCAGAGACAGACTGTACTAGCGACGTAGCGTATGTATATATATATATTTGTATGAGGAGATGCGGGGTGTATGGACTAGCTATATGCTATCATCGCATTGTTTGTCTTGTGTTTGTGTGATGCTTTAGGCGTCTTGTTTGTTCATGTTAGAGCTAAACTTCCATAGTGGGAGTTCTATTACTCAAGTCAGTGGTTTGCGTATTTAGCATCCCATACCTCACGGAGTAACTCCCATGTTACTCACCCCTCCTATTCCTTCCCCTTTCAGGTGAGACTGACGAGCATGAGTGATTGCTATCAAACTGGTGCTTTGGGAGTTTTATTTCTGTCTTTTTCAAACTTGCGGATTTTATGTCTTTATCGATATTTTCGGGATTTATTATGTTATTTGGATTTATGGCTATTTATTGGATTAACGACTTTGGAGTTGACTTTTGAGAAGTAATAAATGGAGATTTCAGACTTTTTATTTATTTAAGTATTTCGGAAAATACGGGTGTTACAATTTGGTATCTGAGCGGGGTTTGGTCCCGGCTCTGACCTGGGATGGTGATTTGCGGGACTTGATTTTTATCGATTTCAGACGATTTTTAAAATATTTATGGGAATATGAGGATTTTAAAAATAAAAGTAAATAGCACCTTTCTGTTTGGCATTATGTCTTGAATCGTTAGTGTTCGGTTTCGGCAGAAGTTAATTGAGTTGCTATTTCTTTCAGATGCCGCCACGTAAGAGAGTTGTTCGCACTCAGGCCGCTAGTGCTTCTCGAGAGGGTGGAGATGAGCATGTGCCGCCACCAGTTCCACCGATTGATCAGGATGCCCTTAGGCAGATGGTGCAGGATTCTGCCAGACAGGCCGCACAAGAGGCAGTTCAGCAAGCTGTCCAGGAGGCTGCTAGAGTAGCTGCACAGGAAGTGGTTAGGCAGATGGCTGCAGCTCAGCAGGGTAAGCAGATTCCGCCAGTTCAGGTTCAGGGGCATCAGCAGCCCCCTATTCAGCCGGTTCCACCTGTTCAGATTCAGGGACAGCAGCAGCCCTCTATTCAGTAGGTTCCAGGGGTTTTCCAGGTTCAACCACCAGCGCCACCCGTTCTTCCAGGGCAAGTTCCTGAGGTTGCGCCACCCGTTCTTCCAGGACAGGTTCCTGAAGTTGATGAGACGCTTATGCGGGTAATGAGACAGATGAAAACTGTGGATTTGGAGACTTTTGGGGGAACAGTAGACCCTGGAGCGGCCTATAATTGGAATTATAGGCTGGCTTCATGTCTACAGACTATAAATTGTCCGTTGCGCCTTTGCCTTAATATTGAAGAGTTGTATTTACGTGGGGATGCATTAGTATGGTGGGATGGAGTGCGATCGATGCGTGATGGCGACATGATCTATGAGTATTTCCTCATTGCATTCGACAAGAAGTACTTTCCCAAAGAAGCGTTGCACCAGAAGAGGAATGCTTTTGAGCACCTGAGGCAGGGTACTAGGAGTGTCAGGGAGTACGAGCGGGAGTTTTGCCAACTCTGCTTGTTTGCTGGTAATAATTTCGATCAGGAAGACTTGATCAGGAGGTTCTTAGATGGTATGCGAGTCGATCTCCGCGGCAGGTGCAGTATGGTTACTTATACCAGTTTGGAGGATCTGGTAGAGAAGGCTGTTGTGCAGGAGGCATGTATTGCAGAGGAGTAGAAGTACTCTAAGGCTCCACCTAGGACTGGAAGAACTACGGAGCCACAGAAGAGGAATTGGGACCAGTCAAACATCCAGTGCTTCTACTATGGAAAGATGGGGCATTTGAGTAGGAATTGTCGGAGTAATCCAATGGGTGCACGGGCAGGACCAGCAGGACCAGCGGCACCAGCAGCACAAACAGCACCAGTAGCACGGGGAGCGCAGGCAGCACCAGCTACAGCATACGCACCAGGAGCTTGCTTCACTTGTGGCCAGTTTGGCCATATCTCTCGGTTTTGCCCGACTAAAGGGCATGGGGCCAAGCGTCAAGCCATCACTCCGCGTGTTTATGCTCTAGGAGAGGCCAATGGAGCTGAGCTGATAGCCGGTATGTATCTTTATCATACTCGTATGTTTTTGAGTAATTGTTTTTTGGTGGATATCATGTGTAGTTAGAAAAGAAAATTGTGTGTAGGATCGGTTTCTTTTGGAGGTGAGGTAGCTCACACTCTATTCGACACGGGAGCTTCTCACAGCTTCGTGAGTTCGCGTTTGGCTAAGTCTTGGCCTTTTCGAGGTGTCTTTGAGCCGAAGGTAAGCAGATTCAGACAGCCGGTACTGAGAGATTGGGGACCACTGGTGTTCATCGAGATGTACAAGTCCTACTGGGAGGAGTCGATTTCATAGGAGACCTAGCAGAGATGGAGATGGATTACTACGATTTCATACATGGGATGGATTGGCTGTCACGGCATCAAGTGGTGCTAGATTGCATGCGAGCGAAAGTATATACTCCTAGAGGAGATGGAAATATATCATTCCCATGCATCCATGCTTACCGAGGAATTTATGTTGTTTCCATGTTGCATGCTGAAGACTTATTGGAGAGAGGAGCAGAGGGATTTCTGGCGACTATTTCGATGGCTAAGGATGATGGACATCCTGAGCTGCAGGATATTCCAGCAGCTGCAGAATTTCAGGATGTATTTGAGGCCTTAAAAGGGCCACCACCAGCCAGAGGAGATGTTCTTAGTATTGAGTTGGAACCAGGGACAGCACCGGTTTTGCGGGCTCCATACCGTTTAGCACCAGCAGAGATGGCTGAACTGAAAATGCAGTTGGAGGAGTTATTGAGTAAGGGTTTCATCATACCTAGTACTTCACCGTGGGGAGCGCCGGTATTGTTTGTCAAGAAGAAAGATGGGAGTTTCAGACTTTGTATCGACTACAGAGGTTTGAACAAAGTGACCATCAAGAATAAGTATCCGCTTCCCCGTATCGATGAGTTATTGGACCAGTTGCAGGGAGCTTCATGGTTTTCAAAAATTGACTTGGCATCGGGTTACCACCAGATTGCGATAGCAGATGAGGATGTGCGGAAGACGGCTTTCCGTACCCGTTATGGACATTATGAGTTTGTGGTGATGCCATTTGGGTTGACGAATGCACCTGAAGCATTCTTGAAGCTTATGAACGATGTGTTTCGCGAGCACTTGGATAAGTGTGTGATTTTTTCATCGATGATATCTTGATCTATTCTCGGAGCAGAGAGGAGCATGCAGAGCATCTGCGGATTGTGTTGGATAAGCTCAGGGATCATCAGCTGTTTGCCAAGCTGAGTAAGTGTAGCTTCTGGCAGAGGAAGATTGAATTTTTGGGTCATGTTATTTCAGAGGCAGGAGTTGCAGTAGATCCGTAGAAGATTACTGCAATATCAGAGTGGCCTACACCTAAGAGTGCCACCGAGATTCGTAGCTTTCTGGGTTTAGCTGGAGACTACAGAAATTTTGTGAAGGATTTTACCAGTATCGCGAAACCGATGACACGGTTAACAAGCAAAGACACCAAGTTTGATTGGACAGATGCTTGTATGGAGAGCTTTACTGAGCTGAAACGAAAGTTGACAGATACGTCAGTGTTGGTACTACCGAGACCGGGGGTACCTTATAAGGTTTATACAGATGCGTCAGGTACTGGTTTGGGTTGTGTATTGATGCAGGATGGTCATGTTATTGCTTATGCATCACGTCAGTTGAGGCCTCACGAGGTCAACTACCCTACTCATGATTTGGAGTTAGCAGTAGTTGTTTTTGCGCTAAAGATTTGGAGGTCCTATTTGTATGGAGAGAAAGTTCAGATCCTCACGGACCACCAGAGTCTGAAGTACATATTTACTCAGGTGGACCTAAATCTGAGACAGCACAGATGGATGGAGTTGTTAGCAGACTACAACCTGGATATTATGTATCATCCAGGTAAGACCAATCAGGTGGCAGATGCCTTGAGTAGACGCAGGAACGATGTTTCAGGAACCAAGGAGGTTCAGGAGCTGACTGCCGGTCTTGAAGCATTGGAGCCGGTAGATTTATTATGGAGGATACGCAGAGCTCAGGATAGTGATGATGCTTTGGTTAAGCAGATTGAGATCGAGAGTATTGGATATCATACAGCTTTGAGTGGGATGTACATGTACCGGAACAGAGTCTGTGTGCCAGATGATAAGCTGTTAAGGAAGGAGATTTTACAGCAAGCACATAATTCGCGTTTTTCGATCCACCCAGGAAATACCATGATCTACAGAGATTTGAAGTGCTACTACCAGTGGCCTTGTATGAAGAAAGATGTGGCTACATTTGTATCGCGGTGTCAGACATGTCAGATGGTTAAGGCTGAGCATCAGGTGCCTAGCCGGTTATTGCAGAACCTGCCGATGCCAGAGTGGAAATGGGACATGGTGACTATGGATTTTGTGTATGGGCTTCCGGTAACCTTTGGTGGGAGGAATGCTATTTGGATGATCGTGGATAGACTTACCAAATCTGCTCATTTCATAGCGATAAAGAAAACAGACGGAGCCGATCAGTGGGTGCAGATTTACCTTACAAATATTGTGAGGTTAAATGGAGTTCCTGTCAGTATTGTATCGGATAGGCATACCAATTCACATCTACATTCTGGAGAGCATTTCAGAAGGCGCTTGGGACAAAAGTTCATATGAGTACAGCCTATCATCCGCTGACAGATGAACAGTCAGAGAGGACTATTCAGACATTAGAGGATATGCTTAGGACTTGCGTCCTGGATTGGGAAGGAAACTGGGGAAAGTATTTACCTATAGCAGAATTTGCCTACAACAACAGCTATCATTCGAGTATTGGGATGGCACCATATGAGGCAGAAGTGGGAGAGCGGCGAGATTTAGAACAAGCAATGGTTCATGAAACAGTAAAGCACGTGAAGATGCTTAAGACTCGACTTAAGGAAGCCCATGACCGCCAGAAGAACTATGCAGATAAGCGCCGTAAGGACTTGGAGTTTAAGGTAGGAGACTTAGTGTACCTGAAAATGAGGACATTCCAAGGAGGATCTAAGACTCGGAAGCAAAAGAAGCTTAAACAGAGATATATAGGACCATACCCAATTGTGGAGCGGATTGGAGCAGTGGCTTACATATTGCGGTTATCAGCAGAGTTGTCAGATTTCCACGATGTGTTCCATGTGTCAGTTTTAAGGAAAGTTGTGAGAGAACCAGAGCTCATTTTGCAGCAGCCACCCAGTGATCGTGAGAAAAATTTGTATGCACCTTGTCAGCCAGTTGAGATTTTAGATCGGCAAGTGAAAGCTGTTCAGGGGATGATGACCAGTTTAGTTAAAGTTCGTTGGGAGAGAGACGGGATCCAAGAGGAAACCTGGGAGGCCGAGACTCAGATGAGGATTGATTATCCGGAGCCTTTTTTCAGGACAATATTGGACAGTCGGTTCAGGAGCCGAATTCGGGGACGAATTCCCTATTGGTGGGGGAGAATTGTAACGATCCAATTCCGCAGGCTCAGCAAAGCCCAATCAATTTGCAGGAAACCTTAGGTGAGTTCCTATTTAAACAGAGCTAGCTTATTAGTTTATTCAGAAAAAGTCTAAGGGGTCGAACCTCTGCAGATTTTGAGCCGTCAGAGAGAGATATTGGCGAACTGTTTCAGCCACCGTCGACTGAGATCAGATCCGTCACGCCGCCGCCGTCTCACGCCCTAGGTAATCCGCGAACCGCCTTTTCCGATTGGTTAAGTGTTGGTCGTTTAGTAAATCGTCGATATCTCTCTAACCATAGGGTTTCTTGCGATTTCGAGGCCACCAGCGTGTTCGTGACGTCGAGACGAGTCTCGGGCAAGAGTTTCAGCCGGAGAGCCGCCGCGACGCGCCCACACGCGCAGGAGGAAGATTCGCGCGTGAATCTCACCCGCCACCGTCTCCGCCGGACGTTCGCCGGAGCCACCGCAGCCGGCCACCGTCTGTTCACCGCCGGGAAGCCGCCACCGCATCACTGCCGCGTCTCCGCCGCCATCGGTGATTTGCCGGTAAGCCACCGTTGTTGTTGGCCGCCGCCGGCGACCGGTCTCCGGCGACTCGCCGGTAACTCGGTGACTCGGCCGAGTCGACTCAGCGAGTCAAGCCGTTGACCAGTCAAGCCGGTTTGGTTTGGTTTGTTCAATTGATTTTCGGTTTGATTGGTTATTGGGAATTGATTCCCGGTTTGGATTAAACCGATTTGAAATCGATTTGAATCTGGTCCAGTTGAAATCGAACTCGTTTAAGGAAAACCGGGTGTTCAATTCGATTTCAATTTGGTCAAGGGTTGACCGGCTTGGGTTAGAGTTGACCGGGTTGACCTTTGACCAGTGGGTTGACTTTTTGACCAGATCGCCGGTTATCCGTTTTGGACCGTTCGAAAGGCATTCTGACTCGATTTTTCGCCCTGATTTCAGATTTGGGGTTTTTTTGAGCAGCTGGAGTTCATAGCTATCACTCTTTCACATTGCTAAGGTGAGGGTCTAATCCGTAAATCTCGTACCAGTATAGAATTCTCTCTATCGTAGTTTAGATTTCGAATCATGATCCGTCTGTTTGAATTGAGTCTGTTTGAGTCTTGATTGTTAGTTAGTTCATTCATTGTAAACTGGAACTAGGGGTCTAGAGGATTCAACCGTTGATTTGATTGTATGATGTTAAGAGATGCGATATATATATTTATGTATACATAGTTATGAGTAGGGACTATGTGAGTGGGCGGGGGTCCAGAGATGTCTGGACTAGCGACACAGCTTTGGTGGGCGCGGGCTCAGTGACGTCTAGGATAGCGACGCAGATTGTGTGGGGCGTGGGTGCAGAGACGTTTGCATTTGACGCAGCTTTGGAGGGCGGGGTACAGAGACAGACTGTACTAGCGACGTAGCGTATGTATATATATATCCGTATGAGGAGATGCGGGGTGTATGGACTAGCTATATGCTATCATCGCATTGTTTGTCTTGTGTTTGTGTGATGCTTTAGGCGTCTTGTTTTTTCATGTTAGAGCTAAACTTTTATAGTGGGAGTTCTATTACTCAAGTCAGTGGTTTGCGTGTTTAGCATCCCATACCTCACGGAGTAACTCACATGTTAGTCACCCCTCCTATTCCTTCCCCTTTCAGATGAGACTGGCGAGCAGGAGTGATTGCTATCGGACTGGTGCTTTGGGAGTTTTATTTCTGTCTTTTTCGGACTTGCGGATTTTATGTTTTTATCGATATTTTCGGGATTTATTATGTTATTTGGATTTATGGCTATTTATTGGATTTACGACTTTGGAGTTAACTTATGAGAAGTAATAAACGGAGATTTCAGACTTTTTATTTATTTAAGTATTTCGGAAAATACGGGTGTTACAAAACTTTTTAAATTTCTGCCCGAACTGTTATAACCAGAAAATTAAAATGAAAATATTCTATAGAAAAGGGTCATATAAAACAAACAAGTTGACAAAAAAAAAAAAAGACAAACAAAATTAATAAACAAAACAAATGGTTGGAAAAGAAAACTTACAATAAATAAAAGCACCACCTCCAAAACAGCCATTAACATAAAAGTAGTATAAAAAGACTATTCTGATATGCAGCCGAGTCACTAGAAAGTTAATAACAATGTTGGGTTTTTTAAATATATCAACTATTTTAACCACATCTTCACGGTCATGACAAAAAAAATTGGGTATATGCAGTTTTTTTCACTAACTCTACCAGTTTCATTAATAAAATCAATACTTTAGGTTTTCAAGTAAATAATCCTATGATTCACTACAAATTCTTACACTCACAAACATGGTAGGATCCAGGCAGTCCAGTGAAACATTTGCCTTGATCTCCAAAAACTTTTACAAAAATTTTGCATAAGAATAGATCCCAATAATGAAAAAAAAAATTACTTAGATTTTTAAGATATCTTTCAATCCCCCAAAATCTCAATCCAGCCAGTCGTGAATGATTAAAACAAAAATCATGATAGTATTAAAACTTAGATTTTTTTTGTTTTACCCATTATCACACTATTTGATCAGAAAGAAAACAACTAATTATATCTATTCATGATATATTTCACTTACTAATATACTTTTTCTTTTACCAAAACTATTGTAAATCTTAAGATTGCAAAATTTATTTTGAGTACATGAAGATATTTTGTTCAAGCGATGCGTAATAATCCAATAATCCAATAATCCAAAGATATAATATGTAATTTAGTTAGCTTTAATTTTAGTTTTGTGCATTTAAAAAAAAAAGCATAATTTTCAAAATTAATTCAACAGTAAATTAACACTAATAAACTGCTATATATTATGTTATATTTGAAAAAATACTTTTTAATACTATTTTATTATATTTAAGATAAATTTTATTACTATTCTCACAATAATTTTTTACCTATTTAATGAAGAGAAACACAACTTCAATTCTACTGATGCCAAAAAAAAAAAAACCTTCAATTCTACTGTAACATTTTGGGTCGAGTCTAAAAAAATCCATTTGCTAGAGATTTCAAAAAGAGAAACATAACTAGTTCCCAAAACAAAGAGACTAAGTGAAGTCCTCCCAAAACAAAATCCCGCCTGCCACCTTTACGCCGTCAACTTGCTCCGCTGCAGAACACCCGCCTCCGTCGTCTCCTGTCACCGACTGTTGTCTCTAGTGTCCAAGTCATCGATACCAGGACCCTAGTCTCCGCCTTCTCGAGTTTCCTGACTTTAACCACATACAATCTCATCAAGTCATGCCGAGTCGTGGCATAAGTGACTATCATGACCGCATGGCATATAGTGCTAGAACGGGCCAATGGGCGGTGAGAGGATAGTCACAAAGGAAGCTGTGGGACAGTATCCTAACATGAGGTATCCGCAGGACTGGCCAACGCGAGGTGCGATGTCTGTGAGCGAGTCCTAACTCATGTTGTAGGCACAGGTGGGTAACCCACAAATTGATAATTGGTGGAAGCAAGCGGAACCCTGAAAACAAAGAGAATGGATTTTTATGATGCAAATATAAACAAATATGAATAAGAATAACAATGATAATATGAATAAAACAAATAGGAAAGAGATAGATAGGATGGAGATGAGATCTTTATTGTTGGATGTGTATCACTCTCAATAAAGATCGATGGATGGAAGATGGATGAAGATGGAACCGGTCTTGATGGATGTGTATCACTCTCAATATCGATTAATGGATGGAGATGGATGATGGATGCCACAAATATCTATGGAAGGGATCCTTGATAAGTCAAGTTGCTTTAGAGCTGTTTCTTACAACACTCTAAAGACTCAGAACAATAGTTATAAGAAAACTAGAAAACAAAATATTTCATAATACTTTCAAGATGGGGGGTGCTTTACAATGATGGACGACTGGAAATTATATAGGCTCTCCTAGGGGACTCTAGACAAGACCAAATGGTCAAAAACAATACAAGGAAAGAAAATAACTTGAAAATAAAGTTTAGTCTTCAATGGAAAAATATGGCCGTTGGAATGAGATTTGCTTGGCCATAAATGAGGAACTTGATTCCTCTTGAACCTGGACGGTTTGAGTGGATATGAGAGCTTACTAGGAATCTTCTTGATGGCTTGATATGTGATGAAGTCGTGCACAACTTGTTTAGGAAGTAGCTGTTTGAAAGTCATTGCCAAAGACTCCAAATAAGGCAAGTTGAAGTAAATGAGAATCCGCCTGATCCTCTGGATCTGGTGCAGCTAAGGATGTCTTGGATGTCTTCTGAATGGTTGAGATGATCTCCTGGCTTCCGTAGATAACTCTGGATCGAACCAAGTCGAATTGGTTGGAGACTTTCCCGAATTGATGTTGGTTTGGCTGGTTTTTGGAAATTGATTGCATCTTGGTTTTTCTTTGACCAATTCTGCTGATTTTGGGCTTTCTGGAAAGCTATGACATCGGGTATTGAAGCCCATGGTTGGTTCTGGAGAAGGCCGCTTCATGGTTGGGCTGAAATCCACTTTAAAGGCTGATACTCGCAACTGGACAGGGTGGGGAACCTCCAGTTTGTAAAATCCATAACTTTCTGGTCCGTGAATCTTTTCTTGAAATTCCAAGCCTCAATGTCTCCTTGATGAGTTATCCTTCTTGTAAAATTGGTTTCATAGATAAACTCTTTCTGGTTGTCGAGATAGGATCCTTGGACTGAACGTCTATCGCTGGTGTCTCCTAAGTGGCCGGTTTGGGAGGTTTGGTGAGACTCTGATTGAACCACGGATTTCACAACTGCAACACAAACATTTGACCCGAGGTTCCAAGATCATATAAAAAATTCCCAAGGTCAAATGTGTTGACTTGAAGAAAGAAATGGAGCCAAAGGAGTGGTTTGGAGGAGTTTGGGTCTTGTGCAAAGATAAGGCAAGATCTTAAGAGATTGTCTATCAAGGCTTCATGAGGGTTTAGAGAAGTCTAGAAGTGTCATGAAGCCTGTGCAAAGATAGGGTTTAAGTCCAGGAGGGACTTAAACACCATTTGGAGTGATATGGGCGATGGTGCAAAGATAGGGCGTCCCGGATATACAGACGGTACGAACCGTACAAAGTTAGGGCAACCCAAATGATATTAGGCTCCACTATTGGAGAAGCTTGGGTGAAATATGCAAAGTTAGGGCGAGGTACGGACAGGCGGTCCGTACCATCGGTCGTACAACATCCGGGATCGACCTAAGGCTGTGCAAAGTTAGAGAGCTGGCTTATGAAGCAATCAGGCGACCTTATCCACTTCAGGACCGTTGGGGAATTGAAGAAAGAGAGCTGTGCCCTAGCTGTCATAAGCTGTAAAGTAAAAGACAAGTTGGGGACCATGTATCTAGCCAAAGAAGTGGGCAGATACATGAGAGCCTATGCACAGCCAATGGGGAATCAGCAAGGAGAGCTTTGACCAGATTCAAATGAACCAATAAGAAGCCAAGGAGAAGCAGCCATCACGCAGATTAAGAGACACCAAACTCCATCCCATCCATCCATTTCTATTCAAGCAATTCTATCCATTAGATTTAGGTCTCTAATGTTGCAAACTTGTAAAAGCTTATAAATAAGCTTTGTATCCACGATTTGGAGCCTTAAGGGAGTAAGGGGGATTTCCCCTCTCCACTTCATGAATGAAAAACTTGTTCTTGAATCTGAAACCCTAATCTCTAATCTCCTATTCTCCTAATCTCTCAGTCTCTGTTCCTAAGTCTCTTATTTTCTCATAAATACTCTCATCAATCTCTCTTTCTAAATCACCTAGAGCAAGCTCTTATCTTTCTCCATTGGAGTTTATACACACACACATACAACCAGAGAAGAGAACTCTACAAATCTCATGTGATATCAGAGCCAGGTTCATCTGAACTTGGTGTTGCTTCCGCCTAAGCTCACAGCTCAATCCCATGCCATTTCAAGCTGATAAGAAGCTTCATGTTCAGTCCGGCTGTTCTACATCTTCAAGAAGAAGAAGTTCCCATACTAGACGTCCAGAAGCTCTTCTCAGTCCAGCCTCACTCTCTCATGAACGCCCTTGAAGGAAGAAGGTCCCTGGAAGAAAAGTTTATGGAGTGTCCTTGTTGGGGTCAAAAACGGTTACGACGGAATTACCACCCGAAAATCTTCGGAGATCGTATTTCCGAAAGAGATAGTAAAAAGGAAGATGTAACTTTCGTAAAATATAACCAAACGCGAAGTTTTTACGAAGAAGTATCCTTGAAGATTCAAACCAAACTAACCAAGCTCGACCGTTGCGTAATTACCACGCATACACGCTGTCCGGTCGCTGCGTAGCAACCAAGTCCGAGCCAAAGCTCGGTCGCTACGAAGCGACCGAGCTCGAGTCAAAGCTCGGTCGCTACGTAGTGACCGAGCGCTCGTCCAGCTCGGTCGCTACGTAGCGACCGAGCTCGAGCCAAAGCTCGGTCGCTACGTAGCGACCGAGCTCGAGCCGAAGCTCGGTCTCTACGTAGGGACAGAGCGCTCGTCCCGCTCGGTCGCTACGTAGCGATCGAGCTTGAGCCGAAGCTTGGTCGCTACGTAGCGACAGAGCGATCGTCCCGCTCGGTCGCTACGTAGCGACCGAGCTCGGCCAAGCTCGATCGCTACGTAGCGACCGAGCGACCGTCCTGCTCGGTCGCTACGTAGCGACCGAGCTCGAGCCAAAGCTCGGTCGCTACATAGCGACCGAGCGATCGTCCCACTCGATCGGTACGTAGCGACCGAGATCGAGCCAAAGCTCGGTCGCTACGTAGCGACCGAGCGATCGTCCGGCTCGGTCGCTACGTAGCGACCGAGCGATCGTCCGGCTCGGTCGCTACGTAGCGACCGAGCTTGAGCCGAAGCTCGGTCGCTACGTAGCGACCGAGCACTCGTCCCACTCGGTCGCTACGTAGCGATCGCTCCGAGCTCGGCCAAGCTCGGTCGCTACGTAGCAACCGAGCTCGAGCCAAAGCTCGGTCGCTACGTAGCGACCGAGCTCGAGCCAAAGCTCGGTCGCTACGTAGCGACCAAGCGCTCGTCCCGCTCGGTCGCCACGTAGCGACCGAGCGTTCGTCCTGCCCGGTCGCTACGTAGCAACGGGGCTCGAGCCGAAGTTCAGTCGCTGTGTAGCGATTAAACCCTTCCGAACATCGATACGACATCAATCCATGCATTCTCGTCAAACCTTCGAATGCTATCTCCCGAAGACCGTAGCAAGCTCAGTCCATGTTTTCCGCTATTCAAATTCATCGATCAAACTTCGCGGATTAGAAACCGCGGAAAGTTCGTTCTTTATCAAAAAGAATTCGTAGTAAACGTGTCGAGTCGGAAGACGGCCCAAAGGGATCTAAAACACGACTCGAGGCCCATCCTACGATTTCTTAACCAAAAGCCCGTAAACCGCAGCACGGTTTACGCTTGGTCCACAAGGAAGGATAAATGTCAAGTTTCCGCGGATAAATACGGAAGTTTTGAAGATAATTGGAAGATCGGGAAAAATGGAATATCTCCATTTTTATGCTATGACGGCTTAAGGGCAGAAGAGTAAAAGCGTAAACCGACCTTGGAGCTAGTATATAAGGAGTCCTAGGCGAGGAGCATGGCAGAGGACTTTTCAGAGCAAACTTAGCACTTAGAGCAATTTAGGCAATTTTCCGTTTTTGTTATTTCGAGCTGCGACTCAATTAGGTTTAGCCGTCTTAGGGTTGCTAGAACTAGGAATCTCGCCGACAGCTCTCGAGCCCAGGCTTATACCTTGTTGTAAACGCTCATACGCAGATTCGGAATAAGATCTACTTTGCTCTCTTTTTCGATTTCTTATTCTTATCGTTGTTATTCTCGTGTTCTGATTGCTTGACGTGTGGTAATTAGCAGATATCCGGGTCCTCTGGGAAATTAGGGTTTTCCTAGTTTCCTTATTTAAACGGAAATCGACAGTGCGAATTTCGGTTCCCACAGTTTGGCGCTAGAAGGAGGGGGGGTACGGATCAATCTAACCCACAAAAGCCACATCACTCTCGATCAGACATGTCAACTAACAACGCGGATAACGTGCAAACTCCTCTTAACGGAGGCAGCGGCACCGATCTCCACACTCCAGTAGCAAACGTATCCGCGGCCAAAGCCGCGACGCTCGAGGAGTTTAAAAAGATGTTCGCCACCTATGAGAAAAGGTCGGAAGAACAGGATAAGCTCGTGAATACCTTGACCCAGCAGGTTGAAACCTTAACGGTAAGGACCCAAGCAATCCGCCCCCGCGGAACCACCAAAATCCGCGGGAAAAGGCTCGACTTTGCTACCCCACTCGACAGATCACGAGTCGCGCGGGAACGACCTTCCGGTCAAAACACTAGCGAGAAATCTCCCATCGAAAAGGGGAACCCTGAAAGTCTTCCGCCCCCTGCAAAGGACTCGGAGGATAACGAAGCCGAACACATTGACCTGGATCTTAGCGATGTTTCCAACGACACCGACGAGGACGTCGACAGACATCCGAGAAGGACCAGAAGCCGATCTGCTCGGGAAGGCTCCCCGTTCGAAAAACCAATGACGGAAGAGGAAGAAATCGCCTATTGGAACGAACAGGAGGAGCTGGCTGAAAGACAAACCGAGCTCACTCGCAGTAAACGCCGACAGGCTCGGAAATCTACTGACGAGACATCGGATATCCGCGATCTTCGCGACTACATCACCAAGACTGCGGCAGAAGTGAGGGCCGTAAAGTCTCAAATCCATCATGCTACTAGTGCTGCCCCCGAAATCGATCGACTGTTGGAAGGAGCTCGGAAGACCCCTTTTACCAATCGCATTTCGGACATGAGGGTGTCCGATCCGGGAAAAATCAAAGTACCGAAGTACGATGGTACGGCCGATCCAAAAGCGCACCTTCAGGCTTTCCACATCGCGATGGGAAGAGCTAGACTGAAGGACGGCGAAAAGGATGCCGGCTACTGCCGCCTGTTCGTTGAAAACCTGGAAGGAGCAGCACTTGAATGGTTCGCACGCCTTCGTCGTAACACCATCGGGAGTTTCCGACAGCTCGCATCGGAATTTCTCAAGCAATACTCTGTATTCATAGACAGAGAAACTTCCGATGTTGACCTCTGGAGTCTCTCCCAGAGGGAAGACGAACCCCTCCGCGAGTTTATCAGTCGGTTCAAGCTGATAATGTCAAGGGTCAGTGGGATAAGCGACAAAGTGGCCATCGACGCGCTGAGAAAGACGCTCTGGTACAAGTCGAAATTCAGAAAGTGGATAACTCTCGACAAACCACGAACGATCCAGGACGCCCTCCACAAAGCAACGGACTACATCATAGTAGAGGAGGAAACTAAAGTCTTATCGCAAAAACATAAGGCGGTAAGACCATCCTCGAAAGACGTGGACCCGAAAGGGAAAAAGAAGAACTCTCGTAACGGCAAGTACGTCCATCACGAGGGGGAAGATCTCCAGGGGCGCATAACTATGCGATCAACTCGGATCAGGGTCGGACCACGGGCAACACATGGACTCGCAATCAAGGGTATGACGAAAACACCTTCTGCGAGTTCCACCAATCCCGAGGACATTCCACAACCAACTGCAAAGTCTTGGGAGCAAGACTGGCCGCGAAGCTACTCGCTGGAGAGCTCTCGGAAGTAACTAGCGTCAAGGATCTGATCCTCGATTCTGATCGCCCTCCAAAGACGGACAGAAATCCGTCCGCTGAAAAATCCCCTCAACAAAACCAGCCTGGGGATAAACGCGGCAGGAGGCCAGACGACAAAGGGAACGATAACAATCGCCGCAGAGTCAATATGATCATCGGAGGATCACAATACTGCGGCGACACTGTGTCGGCCATCAAGGCTTACCAACGGAAGGCGGAGTCGAGCGCAAATTGGTCTACATGGTCTCCTCCCCGAGATGGCCAAAATTGCTCGATCACCTTCACAAAGGAAGAGGCCGGCGGCATCGATCAACCTCACTGCGACCCGCTCGTCATAGATCTCGTTATACGAGACTTAGAAGTCGGAAGGGTACTCGTCGACACGGGAAGCACGGTCAACGTAATCTTCCGCGACACTCTCAAACGGATGAGCATCGAACTCGGAGAAGTAATTCCGACGCCAAAACCACTCACGGGTTTTTCAGGCGAAGTATCGATGACTCTTGGATCGATCCAATTGCCAGTCATGGCCAAGGAGATCACGAAAATCGTCGAGTTCGCGGTGGTCGATCATCCCGCTATCTACAACGTGATCATGGGAACCCCATGGCTCAACGCCATGCAGGCAGTTCCGTCAACCTTCCACCTGGGTCTCAAATTCCCAACCCCAAGCGGAGTCGCGGCCATCTGGGGGTGCCAAAAACAGTCGCGGCTATGCTTCCTCGCAGAGCACAAGTTAAGGCAAATCACGACTTCTGCAGCTGTAAACGGCAAGCGCACGAAGATAGACCAATCTTCGGCCAAAAGCACCCCGGGAAAAAACGAATTAAAAACGTCTACCAACGCAAACGCATCGGACGTCGAAGCTCGACACAAGTCTGAAGCCCACGCTACAACTCAACCGGAACATCCGGAAAATAGCGTTGACCCAGCCACGATCGACAAGGTCAAGGCGGACATCGCGACATCTACCGCCGAGTAAGAACACTCGCGGCATGAAACAGAACTACGAGATGGCTTGATCCTCGAAAGGGGTACGTAGGCAGCTCGTCAAAAGACGAGTTCAGCTATCCCCCTCTCTAAAAAGGGGGGGAGTGGGTGCGTATACTCGTATACTCCCACTTAAAAAATCGCCATTATTGTAATCGAGTTTTTAAGAAACTTCAAAAACTTTTACTACAATATACGTTGTCCTTTTTATCGGAAAACGTTTACGCTTCAGTTAAACACAAAAAATTTCAGGACACACCTGGAAACATTAAGACTCTTGTCTGCAGCCTCATCCGGCCCAAAAATCGTAAAAAAATCATCATCCTTCAAACGCACAAAGATACACGTATAATCCTCGAAACAACTGCGAGACGTCGCAAAGTTAAAATTCGAAGATAATACGAACAAATTGTCCGAACGCGACCACCAAAACCTTACACCCCGTTCGTCGATTGGCCCCGACGAACACGCCAGCCGTCTTAAACAAACGCAATTCGATCACTCTTTTGATCTTTAAAAACGTCCAGCACAAGGACAAAAGCGCGCTACAACAAAAATCCGAAATTTTGGTTTAGCACTTCCAGTTAATTCTGAGAAGATGCTCGATTCGTACCATACAAGTCATATAAGCCGAGAACATATCGCGGACTTTAAATCGGTGCGAATCAGGAAGAAATCGCAACAGGAAAAACGATAGCCGGCTAGTCACCGCATAAACCTTAACCGAAAGTAAACCTAGGTCTTGCCCTAAACCCAACGCTCTGGTCTCAAACATCTCAAGGCATGATATCTAAAAGATACGAGATCCTAAACCATGTCTCTCCGTACGTATCCCAATGTTCTCAAAAATCGTAAAGATAAATAATTTTTACGAAAATCACGAACGAACCAACAGATTGAACGTCTCATCGAAATTAAATATGAGACGACAACTCATATTTACTTCAAACCTACTCAGGAAAACTCGAAAACGAAAACATTCATCATATAAATAACCGCGTAAAGCAGTAAGGGGATTCAAAGCCACCAACGGCCAATCCCGATAAACGATAAAAACGGCCAAAACAGGCCCGTACAAATCTCTCGGCCACAATCGGCCATAAAACAGAAAGACGAGCATCTCTCTTTCGATAACTATTCCACCTCTCATAATCCAAAGTCAAAGTCCCCGGACAACGAAGCACCGAACGCATCCGCGGGACGATCCACTTCCTCGCCATCATCGGGAAACCCAGTCGAAACCTCCTCGGTATCAGGGGAAACCGGGATGGAATCCTAGATCCCTTGAATCTGCTCGTCGATCGGAGGGATAAGCGCCTCAGCGTGGGCACGTTCATTCATCCCACTCTTCATCAAGCTCATTTCCTCCTCAAACGCATAGTCATCGGCTCGCGTCCTCCAAAGACTTCCGACCGAACCGCGGCACTCACGAAAGTCACCCACCAAGGTAAAGGCATTCTTGAGGTTCCCATACTCAACCTGGAATTGAGAGGCACGAGTCTTCATCACCTCGACGATTTCCCTCTTGCCTTTCCTTTCCGCTTTGCGGATGGCCCGCGCATGATCACGAGTAAGTTGCGCCTCTCGCTCCAACATCTCGCCTTGCACGCGAGCGAGATCCCGCTCCGCTTTCTCCGCTTTGAAGCGGTAGACCATGGCTTCTCTATGGCCCGCCTCAATGGCCGAGCCCAGCAAGCTCAGGCCCTGCAAAATCGATTGACATGTTATAAATATATATATACATAGGACAATCACCAAAAAATTCTCAAAAAACTAACCCCATTGATGATGCGAGATCCTTCCGCAACGACTCTCGGCCTCGCCGATTCTTTCGTAGGAGGAGGAGCATCGAAACCCGGTGGCAGATCAGCAAAGAAATCATCAAAATCCGGAATAGGGACCTCGCTCGAACCACTCCCATCGCCGTAAGCAAGGTTCGGATCCCATCCTGGAAGCATAGAGTCATCCATCGAAAATTCTATGTCGCCAAGATCGACATCTTTTCCTTTCCGAGAGCTCGACTCCGGCACAGCTGTTGGAGCTTCGACGGGATTCTGGTCGTCAGATTCGGAGTCGCTTCCCGTGTCCGCAGCCAAAGCAGGACCGGGTTGCACGAATCTCAGTGCCTTCCGAACCCTCTTCGGCGTAAAAGAAGTCCAGAAGAAGGGACCGTTCCTGAGAAGATCCCTCACCGCAATGATGTCCTCAGGGAACGGAGCAAGAGGGTTGATGAAGGGACGATCATTCGGCAACCTCCGGAACAGTGGAATGCAACTCTCTTCGACGGACGCAGCGTCTATACGAACAAAGAAAAAGAACTTCTTCCACGAGTTGAAGTTCGAAATGAACTTCTTAACCACTGACATAAATTTCCGAGGGACCAACCTATGCTTATCCGTATCTGTGACAAGTTGAAGCCTCAAAAGCGCTTCATAATGATCGACGGAAAGGGAAAGGCCATGCTCGTAGCTTAGGATCAGGATCCCAATAAGATGCTGAATGGCAAGGGGAGTCAACTGGCTTATCGCAACTTCGAAACGGTCCAACACTCGGACGAGAATTTCGGGTATTGGGAACCATAGGCGACAACACACTAGGAACGCCTCGTAGTAAGTGAAGTAACCCTCTGGGGGGGCTGTTAGCACATTCCCCACGGCGAGGAACCCGGAACTCCACAGCATCCGGGATATGGTAGAACGATCGCATGATCGCGAGAAACTCGTCGGTACTCCTGCTTGCATCCCCTTTCTCGACTCCACGATGGGTCAGGACCGGGAACGACTTCTCCTTGGGACGGGTCAACGAGCCATAATGAGCAACCCACCATGCCTCGTTCTCGGCAGGATGTACCGAGTGAGGCACGAACTCCATCTTCGGAACAATGAGCTCTTCGTAAGCACTCGCGGATGAAGACCCTTTTTTCGCAATCTTTTTCTTGCTCGACATCTTTAAACTTCTCCTAAGAAAATAGAGGAAAAGGGTGGAGAGAAAGAAAGAAATTTTTTTTTTCTTAAGAAAGATCTTAGAGATAGACAAGAAAGTGAAAAAATTATGAAACAAGTTACCTCCCTTCTTATAAGCATTAGGATTTACTGTTCAAGCTCGGACTTTCGGATAATAATTCCATCCATCACACCTAACTTGCCAAACATGCCTAACCGCACGCTAGGATCCTACAAAGCATGATCCTAACGGGTTGCGGGGCTCACTTTTGGGGTCAAAAACGGTTACGACGGAATTACCACCCGAAAATCCTCGGAGATCGTATTTCCGAAAGAGATAGTAAAAAGGAAGATGTAACTTTCGTAAAATATAACCAAACACGAAGTTTTTACATAGAAGTATCCTTGAAGATTCAAATCAAACTAACCAAGCTCGACCGTTGCGTAATTACCACGCATACACGCTGTCCGGTCGCTGCGTAGCAACCAAGTCCGAGCCAAAGCTTGGTCGCTACGAAGCGACCGAGCTCGAGTCAAAGCTCGGTCGCTACGTAGCGACCGAGCGCTCGTCTAGCTCGGTCGCTTCGTAGCAACCGAGCGATTGTCCCGCTCGGTCGCTACGTAGCGACCGAGCGATCGTCCCGCTCCGTCGCTACGTATCGACCGAGCTCGAGCCAAAGCTCGGTTGCTATGTAGCGACCGAGCGATCGTCCTGCTCGGTCGCAATGTAGCGATCGTCCCGCTCGGTCGCTACGTAGCGACCGAGCTCGGCCAAGGTCGGTCGCTACGTAGCGACCGAGCTCGAGCCAAAGCTCGGTCGCTACGTAGGGACCGAGCACTCGTCCCGCTCGGTCACTACGTAACGACCGAGCGATCGTCCTGCCTGGTCACTATGTAGCGACCGAGCGATTGTCCCGCTCGGTCGCTACATAGCAACCGAGCTCGAGCCAAAGCTCGGTCGCTACGTAGCGACCGAGCTCGAGCCAAAGCTCGGTCACTACGTAGCGACCAAGCGCTCGTCCCGCTCGGTCGCCACGTAGCGACCGAGCGTTCGTCCCGCTCGGTCGCTACGTAGGAACCGAGCGTTCGTCCCGCTCGGTCGCTACGTAGCAACCGGGCTCGAGCCGAAGTTCAGTCGCTGTGTAGCGATTGAACCCTTCCGAACATCGATACGACATCAATCCATGCATTCTCGTCAAACCTTCGAATGCTATCTCCCGAAGACCGTAGCAAGCTCAGTCCATGTTTTCCGCTATTCAAATTCATCGATCAAACTTTGCGGATTAGAAACCGCGGAAAGTTCGTTCTTTATCAATACGAATTCGTAGTAAACATGTCGAGTCGGAAGACAGCCCAAAGGGATCTAAAACACGACTCGAGGCCCATCCTAAGATTTCTTAACCAAAAGCCCGTAAACCGCAGCAAGGTTTACGCTAGGTCCACAAGGAAGGATAAATGTCAAGTTTCCGCGGATAAATACGGAAGTTTTGAAGATAATTGGAAGATTTGGAAAAATAGAATATCTCCATTTTTATGCTATGACGGCTTAAGGGCAGAAGAGTAAAAGCGTAAACCGACCTTGGAGCTAGTATATAAGGAGTCCTAGGCGAGGAGCATGGCAGAGGACTTTTCAGAGCAATTTAGGCAATTTTTCGTTTTTGTTATTTCGAGCTGTGACTCAATTAGGTTTAGCCGTCTTAGGGTTGCTAGAACTAGGAATCTCGCCGACAGCTATCGAGCCCAGGCTTACCTTGTTGTAAACGCTCATACGCAGATTCGGAATAAGATCTACTTTGCTCTCTTTTTCGATTTCTTATTCTTATCATTGTTATTCTCGTGTTCTGATTGCTTGACGTGTGGTAATTAGCAGATATCCGGGTCCTCTGGGAAATTAGGGTTTTCCTAGTTTCCTTATTTAAACGGAAATCGACAGTGCGAATTTCGGTTCCCACAGTCTTAACTAACCTCTCCATTCTCACTGTCCTAGAAGAAAGGTGATAGCTTTCAACATGGATCTGGTGTGGCGAGTTTAAATCATGCCGAAAGGTGGGGCCTTTGACATGGAGAGTTGAAGAGGATGGTTCATGGAAGAAGAAGATGTTGGGATCGAAACCAACAGCTCAAAACTTGCCATGTACCATTGAGATTCAAGGAACAAACAAGTTCCTTGGCTGTAAGCTGGATCTCTTTCCCTCTTATATAAAGCTTGAGTATATTGACTGGTTGTGATGTTGTGAAGTGTTTGAAAACCTGGGGATTATTTAAAAGATCACTAAATGAAATAAAATGAATTTAGAATCTGTCCCAGGATGCTTAAAGAGCTTGGTTTCCTAGTAATCCTTACATCGTACTAGTTATACTAGGCTTACTAGCAGCAGTGTAAGCGCTTTGAAAAATGTCTAGTAACTTATCGGTGTTACTAGGATTACTAGATATGTTAATATGCTTAGCTCCGGTTCATAATGATGCTTGTTGTGATTGATTGAATCTGCTTGCATACATGGATTGAAACCGAATTGAAAGCTGTTGCATATAGTCTTGTGGCTGTCTTACATTGAAGCATTAGATTCATGTCTAAATTGCTGAGTAAAGAAGCTTAAAAATGCCTAAGTAGCTTGCATAAATCTGGAAAAGAAAGTGCTTGTGCTTAGAGAGGTTGCTTGCAAAGATAGAACTTGAAAATGACTTGTTTTAATCTGTTGCAATGCTTGTGAGATTGGAAATCAAACTTGATGATTAATCAACGATTGATCCCAATACTCTTGTGTCTTATCTTTGCTGGAGTTTGAGTGGTGTTTCAGGTTCACAAGAAGTGTTCTTGGCTCACCACCTAACCAAGACAAGAGGAAGACTTGATCCATTGTGTGGAGCAATGGGAAGGTACTTGCGTGTAGAAGCTGGTTTAAGAAGTGCAGGCCACGAGGTTGTTGAGCTCCTGGTTCAAGACACACAAGAGGAAGACTTGATCCATTGTGTGGAGCAATGGGAAGGTGCTTGTGTGTAGAAGCCGGTTTAAGAAGCGCATGCCACGAGGTTGTTGAGCTCTCGATTCAAGACACACAAGAAGAAGAAGGTCACCACCTAAGTCCTGAGGAAGGCCGGTGATCTGAGGGTACTTGAAGCTGAAGGCAAAAGGGTGGATCAGTGATTTAAGCGCAGCTGTTAGGGTAGTGTGCTCCTGGTCTTAAAGTTCATTGAGGCTCATTTCAAGCTTGAACCTATACTCAATTCAAGCTTGCGGTGGGGATTCAAATGAGCAACCTAAAGAGCCAAAGTTCAAGACCTGTTTCCTCCTTATCATTACAAGAGAATGATAAGATGAAGCCTATTGCCAACATTCTGTGGAGAAGTCCACAGCCTGCTCCAAAGAGGGTAGAGAGGATGTTGTGACAATGGAGAGATGAAGCCTATTGCCAACATTCTGTGGAGAAGTCCACAGCCTGCTCCAAAGAGGGTAGAGAGGATGTTGTGACAATGGAGAGATGAAGCCTATTGCCAACATTCTGTGGAGAAGTCCGCAGCCTGCTCCAAAGAGGGTAGAGAGGATGTTGTGACAATGGAGAGGTGACTTGCGGTTCTGTCCATGGTGGTTTAGTCCCCATAGCCTACACATCAGATGAGTGTAGAGAGGACATTAGTCATGCAAGGAAGAGCATCACCAGGAGGGTGATGCAATTAAGACCAAGACCATTGCAAGCTGATCATGGAGTGATCCAGCCGAAGTGGAGGGAAGAAGAAAGCTACTCAATAAGCTTCTGGTGTGAGGTGCTTGGAGAGTGAGCTGAGGTATCTCCTCAGTGCAATGGTGGTTAAGTGGGGGCAGTAAGCATCAAGTTTGAAGAAGATGGAGGTGTTCCCACAAGGGTGATCATGGAGCTTAGTATGCGCTCTCCTTCAAGCTTGGATCTTCCCTATACTCGGTCTCAAGCTTGCATGATACAACAAGGAGTTGTTAAGCGCAGCAAGTGAGGGATTCAAGTGGTGTGTGAAGAGCAGCCACTCCTCACCATTAATACAAGTACTTGGATACTCAATGAGCAGGAGCTAGGCATGTCTTACCTGATGGAGATGGCAAGAAGCCACGAGAGAAGGGAAGACTTAGGCCGGTCCAAAGGAGAGTTCCAAGAAGAGTTGGTGTTGCCATGAGGATGGTGCAATAGCCTAGTATGAGGGATTCAAGTGACGAGCCAATCCAGTCACTCCTCACCAAAAGAAAAAGGGAAGTTTCCCTAAACTCAATTCAATTCATCATTTTCAATCATATTTAGTAATCTATTAGGAATACTAGTGTTACTAGATGGCAACATATCTAGTAATCTATCAGGAATACTAGTTTTACTAAAGACGGTCTATAAGCATCATTTGAATTTGAATTGATTGAGTTATGTTACTTGATAAGTACTGATACACTTGTGGAATAATGTATCAGGTACCTTACTTGGAGACTCAATGGAGAGGATCAGGTCGCTCCTAGCCATTCAAGGTGGCATGAAGTCCGGTGAAAGGGGGAGACACTAAACCGGTTCTATAGAAGAGTCCAAGAAGGTGTGGTGAAGTGTGCGAAAGCCTTAAAGTGTTGCTGCACCTGTTTAGGCCGTGATCCAGAGCTTCTTGTGTCCAACCACACTGGTTCTAAGGCACAAGAGCTCACTGGCCAATCCCTAGGCCTTGGAGCCTTTATTCTTTTCCCCTCATCAAAGTTTTGTCCCAAAGGGTTTTCCTTGGTGAGGTTTTTAATGAGGAAGTTCTTCAAGGTTCCAAGCTTGACTTAGGATCACCTAGAGTCAAGCTTGAGGGGGAGTGTTGACTTGAAGAAAGAAATGGTAACCCACAAATTGATAATTGGTGGAAGCAAGCGGAACCCTGAAAACAAAGAGAATGGATTTTTATGATGCAAACATAAACAAATATGAATAAGAATAAGAATGATAATATGAATAAAACAAATAGGAAAGAGATAGATAGGATGGAGATGAGATCTTTATTGTTGGATGTGTATCAGTCTCAATAAAGATCGATGGATGGAAGATGGATGAAGATGGAACCGGTCTTGATGGATGTGTATCACTCTCAATATCGATTAATGGATGGAGATGGATGATGGATGCCACAAATATCTATGGAAGGGATCCTTGATAAGTCAAGTTGCTTTAGAGATGTTTCTTACAACACTCTAAAGACTCAGAACAATAGTTATAAGAAAACTAGAAAACTAAATATTTCATAATACTTTCAAGATGGGGGGTGCTTTACAATGATGGACGACTGGAAATTATATAGGCTCTCCTAGGGGACTCTAGACAAGACCAAACGGTCAAAAACAATACAAGGAAAGAAAATAACTTGAAAATAAAGTTTAGTCTTCAATAGAAAAATATGGTCGTTGGAATGAGATTTGCTTGGCCATAAATGGGGAACTTGATTCCTCTTGAACCTGGACGGTTTGAGTGGATATGAGAGCTTACTAGGAATCTTCTTGATGGCTTGATATGTGATGAAGTCGTGCACAACATGTTTAGGAAGTAGCTGTTGGAAAGTTATTGCCAAAGACTCCAAATAAGGCAAGTTGAAGTAAATGAGAATCCGCCTGATCCTCTGGATGCTGGTCCAGCTAAGGACGTCTTGGATGTCTTCTGAATGGTTGAGATGATCTCCTGGCTTCCATAGATAACTCTGGATCGAACCAAGTCGAATTGGTTGGAGTCTTTCCCGAATTGATGTTGGTTTGGCTGGTTTTTGGAAATTGATTGCATCTTGGTTTTTCTTTGACCAATTCTGCTGATTCCGGGCTTTCTGAAAAGCTACGACATCGGGTATTGAAGCCCATGGTTGGTTCTGGAGAAGGCCGCTTCATGATTGGGCTGAAATCCACTTTAAAGGCTGATACTCGCAACTGGACAGGCTGGGGAACCTCCAATTTGTAAAATCCATAACTTTCTGGTCCGTGAATATTTTCTTGAAATTCCAAGCCTCAATGTCTCCTTGATGAGTTATCATTCTTGTAAAATTGGTTTCATAGATAAACTCTTTCTGGTTGTCGAGATAGGATCCTTGGACTGAACGTCTATCGCTGGTGTCTCCTAAGTGGCCGGTTTGGGAGGTTTGGTGAGACTATGATTGAACCACGGATTTCACAACTGCAACACAAACATTTGACCCGAGGTTCCAAGATCATATAAAAAATTCCCAAGGTCAAATGTGTTGACTTGAAGAAAGAAATGGAGCCAAAGGAGTGGTTTGGAGGAGTTTGGATCTTGTGCAAAGATAAGGCAAGATCTTAAGAGATTGTCTATCAAGGCTTCATGAGGGTATAGAGAAGTCTAGAAGTGTCATGAAGCCTGTGCAAAGATACGGTTTAAGTCCAGGAGGGACTTAAACACCATTTGGAGTGAGATGGGCGATGGTGCAAAGATAGGGCGTCCCGGATATACAGACGGTACGAACCGTACAAAGTTAGGGCAACCCAAATGATATTAGGCTCGACTATTGGAGAAGCTTGGGTGAAATGTGCAACGTTAGGGTGAGGTACGGACAAGCGGTCCGTACCATCGGCCGTACAACATCCGGGATCGACCTAAGGCTGTGCAAAGTTAGGGAGCTGGCTTATGAAGCAATCAGGCGACCTTATCCTCTTCGGGACCGTTGGGGAATTGAAGAAAGAGAGATGCGCCCTAGCTGACATGAGCTGTAAAGTAAAAGACAAGTTGGGGACCATGTATCTAGCCAAAGAAGTGGGCAGTACATGGGAGCCTATGCACAGCCAATAGGGAATCAGCAAGGAGAGCTTTGACCATATTCAAATGAACCAATAAGAAGCCAAGGAGAAGCAGCCAATAAAAAGCCATCACGCAGATTAAGAGACACCAAACTCCATCCCATCCATCCATTTCTATTCAAGCAATTCTATCCATTAGATTTAGGTCTCTAATGTTGCAAACTTGTAAAAGCTTATAAACAAGCTTTGTATCCACGATTTGGAGCCTTAAGGGAGTAAGGGGGATTTCCCCTCTCCACTTCATGAATGAAAAACTTGTTCTTGAATCTGAAACCCTAATCTCTAATCTCTTATTCTCCTAATCTCTCAGTCTCTTAATCTTTGTTCATAAGTCTCTTATTCTCTCATAAACACTCTCATCAATCTCTTTATCTAAATCACCTAGAGCAAGCTCTCATCTTTCTCCATCGGAGTTTATACACACACACACAACCAGAGAAGAGAACTCTACAAATCTCATAAAATGACCGAGAACTGTTAGTTGGTTCGTCCGAGATAATGACTAATATCATATGGAAACTCGAGGTTCCAAGATCATCCCAGATAATGACAAACATTTGACCCGAGATTCCAAGATCATATCAAAAATTCCCAAGGTCAAATGACCGAGAACTGTTAGTTGGTTCGTCCCAGATAATGACTAATATCATATGAAAACCCAAACACTTTTACAAACCTTTATTATTCATATAATATTTTCAATTACATCCAAACGATATCAATAGATCCTGATGGTAACTGTAAAACATACATATTATAATACACACTCATTTGTAAAAGGCATAAATAGTACGCCAGCAACAGTGCTCCTTCGCAACCTAAGATACCCATATGGTTACCTCCAAAATAAAGAGTCAAATGAGCAAGGAGTCAGGTTTCGGTAAAATTAAATCATTCCCCTCTCTTTCCCCCCCCCCCCCCCCAAAAAAAGCATCAATCATTAAGCAACAAAGATCAACAATTTCAAAAAATAAACAATGCACAAATTAAGCATTCAAGTAAACCATGCATCAACTTTTCAAAGGTGCTTAGTACCTCTTGATTGTCGAGGTTTATCCCTTTCCACTAGTAATTCCTCTCCGTGAATAACATCCATAACAGCAACAATCAATTAAATACTCCTACACCGTCGTGTAGTACCCATCTGGGTTATTATAACGGCTAGCGCTTGGTGCCTGCTAAAGAAAAGGTCTCATCCATATCATCAAACAGATGATATTGTGACTATCACGACATTCCTCCTCGAATGTTGGAACCTCATGGATTCCAAAGTAGAATCCACGGCCATAAGGGTCACCTACTCGATGAACCCTTCCATTCTCATACAGTTCACCTATCCTACCAAGTGAACCCGTTACAATACCTGTTTACAGACGTTATACCTACACATAAACGTTATACCTGCACATGCATGTTATACCCTCTGAACGTCTCGTTGTCATATCCAAATTGAGGAAAATGTTTCTCCTTGGCCGAAACCTTTCTTTCACAGACCTAAACATTTCAAAAAATAATTCTAAGGTCATCCTACCCTAATATTTTGAATCAAATTTTTTTGAGATTACTAGAACGATCTAAGCCGAACTGCGAGCGTTTCTGACCCGCTACCTTTTACAAATAATCGCCTCGTATCATTATTTCTTACAAACCATAACTTCAACCCGAAGCACTTCTCAAGAATCTTAACATCACTTGGCCTTACTACATACCCTGCCATCCGGTTATTCTCTCGACATCACTTGTGGTCTTTCAATTCCATCTTTTTGAAATCATTTTTTCCAAGCTATTGAAGAAGCAGTTTCTTGACCAATGCAACTTATGATCTGACCGAGTCAATATGTGGTCCAGCAACAATAAATTTTCTAAGTCCTTTTTCCTTTGGACTTTGACTTCTCATTCTCGGACACTTCAATTTCTTTTTTGGCTGTCCGGTGCTACTTGAATTTTCAGAAACCTTTAATACTCTTCAGACCATTCGACTTAATGCAGTATTTCTTTGGGCCAACTCATTCCAATGCTTTATCCGTCTTTATTTCACCTATTAGAACTTAGGCCGCTTATTAAAAGCAATCGGCTCAAATTTCCTTATTCGGCCATCCTTCTATAGTTTATGTGGCCATACATCGACCATATTCCACTCGACCATTCTTTGGCTTCGTCTACGTCGTTGTTCTTATTGAGAATTATTACACAACCAGTCTCAATTCTCCGGCCACCCTGGAAAGACAAAGATGTATCAAGATTTAAAGAGGTATTAACATTGGGATGGGATGAAAAGGGATGTTTCCACTTGGCTCTCCCAATGCAAAACTTGCCAGTTGGTGGAGGCCGGACACGGTGTTCCTGGCAGACTTCTACAAGGGTTACCCATACCCTAGTGGAAATGGGACATGATAACCATGGATTTCGTAACATGACTACCTAGAACTACAGGAAATAGGGACACCATATGGGTTATAGACGACTGCCTCAGAAAAAACGGCACACTTCTCCCTATAAGAAAAGTCGATTGGGCCAAGACGCTTGCACAATATTACATGGACATGATAGTAAGGTTACATGGAGTTCCAGTGAGCATAGTGTTTGACAACAATCCAAAATTTACCTTGAACTTATGTCAAGCTTTCTAGAATGTCTTGGAAAGAAGACTTCACTTTAGTACGGGTTACCACCCCTGGACTGATGGAAAATATAAAAGAACGATTCAGACCTTAGAAAATATGCTACAGGTATGTGTGTTAGACTGGGGAGGAAAGTGGGGCGTTGAGTACCTTTCCCTAGTAAAATTCGCCTACAAAAACAGATACCATACAAGTACGTATCGAGATGTATCCCTATAAGGCGTTGTATGGGCGGTCATGCCATACTACCCTATGTTGGAATAAAATGGGGGAGAGACGCGAGCTCGAGTCAGGATTGAACAAAGAAACAGTTAAACAAGTGTAACGTCTCAAGGAAAGGTTGAAGGAGGCCCACAACCGTCAAAAGAGTTATGCCGACTGCATCAAAAGAAATTGAAATTCTTTGTAGAGGACGAAGGGTACTTAAGAATGAGGCCGATTTTCACAATTTTTTTTCACGTATTGGTCTTGCGTAGGGTTGTCCGTTAATCCGAACTGATCCTACCACAGACAACTGCAGATGTGCATCGCAATTTGTCTGTGGTCAGTACGCATGTGTGAGTCGTAGACCACAACGAAGCAGAGTCAACGGGAAAGTTGTGGATGGCGTTCGTACTTTAGGAAAGAGACGGGCTCCATGAGGACATATGGGCATCTGAGGCTCAGCTAAGGGACAGCCATCCAGGGATGTTTGTGAATAAATAATGGACACATGACGCATAACCGAATTCAAAGACAAGTTCTCATTTACTGGGGAATAACTGTAACATCCCGGGCTCAGCCCAAGAGGAAGCCCGTTTGTTGGAAGCCTAAGAGGGGGAAACCTTATGTAATTCCCCTTACATTCCCTATAAAAGGAGAAGCCCTCTTAGGATAAAGAGACAAGATGAGACCTAGCGTATGTCTACCAAAATGAAGCCTCGCCTGCCTTCTCCACGCCGTCAACTTGCTCCACGTCTGACCACCTGCCTACGTCGTCTCTCGTCGCTGTCTGCCATCTTATGAGTCCAAGTCATCGATCCCAAAACTCTATACAGTCTCCTCGGGTCCGTTGCTGTAACCACATACAGTCTCATCTATAAGGTAAGGCTTCGATCCTAGTCTACTCCTTTTTACTTCTCATTGGGAATGACGAATCTGAAATCTAAATGCTTTTCTTGTCTCTTATGTGTTGGAGAATACAGATCTGAAGTTATTACTGTGTCCTCTTCATTATCTAGATCAAGATATAAGCCAACAAACAAGGTAAGGTGAGGATCAGGTTGTGAACTTCTCTTATGTCGTGTAAGCCAACGGGGCGCAAGGCCTTTATTAATATTGTGTAGGTATATATGTGAATGATTTGATGTGTGCTTGATCTAGGCTGATTTTTATGTTGTAATGAAAATGCACTTAGATTTGATAGGTTGTTTAATGGAAACGGGTTGTGTGATAAAATGATAAATGATGTAACGATGAGTTGATGATAAGAAATGATAAATTAATGAGTAATGATGTATGATGTGATGTTAAGACACCGATGTTGTAACAGATGGCGTCTAGAAAGAGAGGATGAGTTAAGAATGAGATGATGACGGGCGCTGTTAGATCGAATCATGCTAAATTGTGACATAAGTGACTATCATGACCACATAGCAGACATTGCCGAAAGTGGCCGACGGACCACGAGTGGGTAGTTACATAGGAAATTGGGCGACATTAACCTATCATGAGGTACATGTGGGATTGGTCGACACGAGTTTGACGTTTGTGAGCGAGTCCTAGGTCTTAGAGATCTACATTGTTTGTTGCATGTTAGATTCTATTAACCGATGACTGTTCTGTTTCTTTACTTGTCATGAGTTGAATAAATAAATAAACTTTTGGACTTTTTGCAGAATTGACCTATAACTTAAAGTCAAACACAAAACTAACCTCCTTTTTTTTTGAAAATTGGTTTTGCCCTATTCACCCCACAAGTTCATATAATTTACGAAAATGCCATCAATTTTTTTTTTCTTTTTTTTTTCGAAAATGACATTTTTACTCTCTCACCCTCATCATCTTCAAGTAATTACAAGATTGTCATTGTCATCAATACCACAACCACCATGAACAACTAATTTGAAGCTCTTAATGCTCCCAAAATCGATTTACCCTTCTTCTTTTTTCATTCTTGTGAACTAAACACAACATATCTCTCACTTTCTCTCCACAATGAGCTAAAAAAACCCAAGATTTTTATTCAAAATTTTTTATGGTTCATAGAGTCATAGAAGCTAACGATTCTGGGTGGGTTACTTTCGTTTGTGATTCTGTGTGCTTGGAGAAGCCTTATGTATGCTAAGGAACTTATCTCACCAATTTAAGGTATGACATCGAGTTTTTTTCCAGATCTGTTCGTCAGGCGACTTACTTGGGAAGTCGTCTGGCTGTAGACAACTTACCTGGAAGTCGTCTGGTCAACGCAAAGGTTATTTTTGCAATTGACTTTGAAATCTGTAACCTGAGACGACTGAAAGTTAAGTCGTCTGTTTTTGTTTGGTTTCAAAAAAATTTCCAAAGAACCTAGACGACTTACATTTCAGTCGTCATAGGTTAGTTTTGCATTTGACTGGATAATTTCAGAAGTTTGACTTCCCCAGACGACTTACATTTCAGTCGTCTGGCGAAAATTAAAATAACAATATTTTTTTAAAAGTAGACGACTTACAGTTAAGTCGTCATAGGTTAGTTTTGCAATTGAAAAAAAAACTTCAAAATTTAATTATACACAGACGACTTATAATTCAGTCGTCCACGAGACGACTTACTTGTAAGTCGTCCAGGATTTTTTTTCCGAGATTCTGGTCAAACCTCGTAAATCCTGGACGACTTACATTTCAGTCGTCTCGTGGACGACTGAATTATAAGTCGTCTGTATATAATTAAATCTTGAAGTTTTTTTTTTCAATTGCAAAACTAACCTATGACGACTTAACTGTAAGTCGTCTACTTTTAAAAAAATATTGTTATTTTAATTTTCGCCAGACGACTGAAATGTAAGTCGTCTGGGGAAGTCAAACTTCTGAAATTATCCAGTCAAATGCAAAACTAACCTATGACGACTGAAATGTAAGTCGTCTAGCTTTTTTGGAGTTTTTTTTTTAGCCAAACAAAAGTAGACGACTTATTTTTCAGTCGTCCGAAATAACAGATTTCAAAGTCAATTGCAAAAATAACCTCTGCGTTGACCAGACGACTTATATTTTAGTCGTCTGGACTACTTAGATTGAAGTCGTCCGCTTCGATCTTTAATAAACCTTCGTTTTCTTTGTTCTAAGTTTGCTAATGTGTTTTATTTTGACTTTTTCAGATGATGCGTCAGTTACATGCAGTGTATGGAGAATGGTTGTTGAAAGATGGATGTTGGAATTTTGTGGTTGATCATTTCGAAGGAGCGAGGATGTTATTTTTGAATGAAGGTTCGACACATGCTGATCTTGTTGCAATGGCTCAAGAAGATTATAACCTGGACATGAACACAGAGTCTGTGGAGCTAACCTACTCATTACAACAGATGGCTCCAGACCTTCCTCCTATTCATGTTACAAGTGATAGACAAGTTCGGAACTTGCTCGAGATAACTAAAACACATGAAGTACGTCTTTGTGTATCAAGCTTTAGCAAGATGAGAACGGTTTCAGAGGAAAGGGATGAAGCTGAGGAGGGGGATGAAGCTGAGGAGGGGGATGAAGCTGATGTGAGCGATGAAGATGAAGAGGGGGATGAAGCTGAGGAGGGGGATGAAGCTGAGGAGGGGCATGAAGCTGAAGAGGGGGATGAAGCTGAGGATCATGATGGGGAGGAGGATGCTGACATCCCTGTTGTCGCTGATGCTGAGGATTATAGTGAGTATGGAAAGGTTAAAGATGAGGATGAGGAAGAAGATGATGAAATCTGTTTTGATGATTACAAAGGGGCATATGGTTGTGAAGGAGAAGGATCATCTGCAGACAGAATCTATGTCAACCAGAGTTTTGCTAGTAAGGATGCACTGCTTTCAGAGTTGCGGTTGACAGCGGTGAGGCGTAGGTTCTCCTTCAGAATATTCAAGTCAACGAAAACTCTGTTTGTGGCAACATGTCGTGTTAGTGGTTGTCAATGGAAGGTCCGAGCAAGTGTGAAACATGGGACTAAAACGTTTTGGGTAACCAAGTATTTGGCAACTCATACATGTTCCATCCCAGACAGAATCGCTCAGCGGAAACGTTGTACTCCGAAGTACATTGGTCGACTTTTCATAGATCGAGTGGGAATCATTGATGGGTTGAATCCGCAGCATATCAAAGATGCAATGAAGAACATGTTTGGCATGACACTTGATTACACCACTTCATACAGAGCATTGTTATATGCGCAAGAAATGGTGAGAGGATCAGCGGAAGACGGGTATGAGCGACTGCCTTCATATTTGGAGCAAATCAAGGCAGCAAATCCGGGTTCTATCACAGCTATAGAACTTGATTCTCTGAATAGATTTAAGTATCTATTTCTTGCTTTTGGAGCTTCGATCAGAGGATTTAAGTATCAGAGAAGGGTCATTGTGGTAGATGGGACTCACCTAAGTGGGAAGTATGGGGGTACTATGTTGGTTGCAGCCGCACAAGACGGTAATTTTCAGATATATCCATTGGCTTTTGGGATCGTAGATGGTGAGAATGATGAATCTTGGGAATGGTTTTTCACAAAATTGGCGAGCTGTGTATCTGATGAGTATCCTCTGGTGATAGTCTCCGACAGGCACGCCTCCATTATAAATGCGTGTGAAAAGGTGTTTCCTTGGGCAACCCGAGGAATATGTTATTATCACCTTCAAGAGAATATTGTCAAAAAGTATAAAGGGAAGCATCTCTTGTACTTGGTGAAAGGTGCTGCTTATGCTCATACACTTTACGATTTTGATCGGTACATGGATGAGATACGGAGTGCAAATCCGGATCTTGCTGATTATCTGGAGGAAGCCGATGTGACCCTATGGTCTAGGGTTCATTGTCAGGGAGACAGGTACAACTTAAAAACGAGCAATATCGCTGAATCAATTAACTCCGCACTGAAGCGAGCAAGAGGATTTCCTATTCAGTTCCTGCTGGAGTTCATAAGGGAGAAGCTAGGAAGGTGGTACTGGAAAAGGAGAGGAGATGCTTTGAGTCTTACAACTCAACATAGTCGGGGTGTTGAACACTTGCTTGCTGTCCGAGAGGAGAACGCGTATACTCTGAGAGTCCAACAAATTGATGGATGGAAGTTCTTTGTGAAAGGTGGCAATAGGGACTGTAATGTTGATCTGGAACTTCAAAAGTGTGATTGTGGTGTCTATCAAGTCGAGAAAATACCTTGCTCTCATGCTATAGCAGCTGGAACAGCAGCTGGTGTGCATATCTCCACACTTGTGTGGCCGGTCTACTCAAAGGATACTTTGTTTTCTGGATACTCAGAGAATATATATCCTTGTGTTGGACAACTTGTTGAGGCACGCACATGCTTTCCTCCGGAAGTAAAGCGTGGTCCGGGGAGACAGAAGAAATCAAGATGGCAATCTTGGTTGGAGCTATCCAGGATGAGAGGACGCAAACCCCGGAAGCAACACAGGGTTTATAGGTGCTCAGTCTGCAAAGAAACTGGCCATAAGCGTCCACAATGTAAGAACTGACGTGGAAGACCTTTAAGTAAGTCGTCCAGAAGACCTTTTGGTTAGTCGTCCAGAAGACCTTTAAGTAAGTCGTCCAGAAGACCTTTTGGTTAGTCGTCCAGAAGACCTTTAAGTAAGTCATCCAGTAGACCTTCTGGTTAGTCGTCCAACGTCTTAACTAGAATTTTCTTCTGGTTAGTCGTCCAGAAGACCTTTAAGTAAGTCGTCCACAATGATTTTCTATGTTTTATAAACTTCTCTGTAATCGTCCACAATGATTTTCTATGTTTTATGAACTTCTCTGTAGACTCTATGTTATGAATTTATATGTTTTATGAACTTTTCTTTGTAGACCTTCTAGGTTAAATCGTCCAAACTAATTCCAACAGTGCAATTTAAAAAAGACAAGTTATACATTACATATTCCGAAAGGTTACTGCACTACCAAACTAATTTCCTACGGAATTCTAGTTTGGTATGAGGATAGGTTACAAAAAACATCATCCTATCCTGACCCTGTTAACATCCCCTAATCTACCAAACAACAGTACACAAAAGCATCAAGTTCAAATACAATCGCAACAGCACACAATAACACATCCAATATCTAATCATACGTTGCCAGGTTCTCATCATTGTCTTGGTTTTCCCATTCATGGCACATAGG
The DNA here is from genome assembly GCF_020379485.1 of Brassica napus. Lineage (NCBI taxonomy): Eukaryota > Viridiplantae > Streptophyta > Magnoliopsida > Brassicales > Brassicaceae > Brassica > Brassica napus. The sequence goes on from NC_063451.1 coordinate 11,395,044, forward strand.
AAGCTCTCGAAATATATCCAGCGCCATCTTCTCCCTGATGGTCTTCCCGTGTTTTTTGTCAAACGCGCTGGGAAATTCTATCCCAAGAGCATGACATTCGATGTACTTCAGAGTGAAGGGGCCACAATCACCAGCTCGGCACTGAGGTACTCCAACGGTTTGTCTCGCATATGTGTATGGCTCCAATGTGTATTGAACCTTTTGTTCGTCAGAGAGCGCGCACTCAACAAGCAGATAAGGGACCATTGTGACAAAAGGCTCCATTACCTCATCGAGTTCTTCAGGGCTAATATGAGAGACAATGCTGTCCCAGACGACGATGTGCCTCTTAGGGATCGATATCCATATAGCAATCCAATGCTGGTTCTTGAAGTTCACAGGTGCATAGATATCATCCACATCCACCCCCCAAACCTTCTTAGATTGGCAAAAAGAAGGTATCACGCCTGCATGATAATTCCACGCCCCACCAGGGAGTCTTCTTCCTAAACCGTTGGCATCAGGAGTGTCGCTCTTAAAATCAGGGTAGGAGGCCCTCCACTGCCGAGAAAATATATGATCAAGAAAGCACATTCTGTCGCTCCTGAAATGTTCTGGATGGTTTTGGTACCGTTGCCTCAGTAAATTAATAAAAGCATCCATTTGCTGCATATAAAACAATACAAGTCAAAAAAACTTACAGACGACTTAGAGACGACTAACAGAAGACTTAGAGAAGAATTAGAGACGACTTAGAGAAGACTTAGAGACGACTTACAGATGACTTACGTAAGATAACTACCAGACGACTTACAGACGACTTAGAGACGACTTAGAGACAACTTACAGACGACTTACGTAAGATAACTACCAGACGACTTATAGACAACTTACAGACGACTGACAGACAACTTATAGACGACTTACGTAAGATAACTACCAGACGACTTATAGACGACTCACAGACGACTCACAGACGACTTATACAAATCAGAAAAGTACCAGATAACTACCAGAAGACTTACATGGTCGGTCAGCCATTCTAAGGAGGTTCGGAGGACCTGATAAAATCGACTTGGACATCTACGTGGTTTTTTTTTCAGAGGCAGTTTATAAGAACTGCAAACACAAAATGTAAATAATCAAATAGAAGCTTTTTTTAATCAAATATAAATAAGCATATTTTTAACAGCAACTTACGGATCTTTTTGCACCCAAGCAGTGAGCTCCTTCGACTTCATCTTGTCATAGGGTGCAAAAGGATCATAGCCTCCGCCAACCTGTTTGTTTGGAATGATCTGTTTGGCAGTGCTGTTTCCCTTAAAAGGAGTTTGCTGTGTGGGAGCAAGCTTCCTTTCTCGCACACTTTTTTTACGGAGATTCACCAAAGCAGTCTCCTTCTTTGTCTGCCTTCTAGCTTCTTCAACGAGTAAATCTGAAGCGGTGGGAACTTGTTTGTCCAATATAAGAAGGCTAGGATCATCACTCGGTAAGTCGGCTGCAGGACTCACAAGACAGAGCTCTCTCGAGGAACTCGGTTCTGTAGTAAGACTCGGTTCTTTGGCTTCCTTCCGTCCTGCTTTCGCCCCATTCACACTTTCACTCTGCAATTTCGAGTTCACAGTGTTTAAAAACTATTAACAAAAGCCCTTACAGCAAAGATCAAATTCACACTAGAAACAAAGCACACATGTTCAGAATCAAGGCATACAGTGGTTCATCAAAGCACACTAGAAACAAAGCACATCAGTCCTGACTCTTCCTAACACTTTGCCTAGTGACTCTCTTCTCTGCAATTTTGGGAGAGGTTTTGGTACTAACCCCGGGTTCGTCAGCAGGTTTTGGTGGATTTGAAGTGGTTGTAAGTTGACGATCATCAGATGAACCCCCTCTGTTGGTGATTCCCACCTTCTTCTCCACAGCTACCATCCTATCCGCCAGTAACTTGAGCTCCTTAAGGCACGTCCCAAAGCCAAGATTAATGGCATCAGATATGTCCTTCAAGGACTTTTCAATCTGCTGATGCGTCATCCCTTCACTACCCGCCGCAGGTGTCTCAGCAGAAACAGAAGACCCTTTACGAGCTTTCTTCCGAGGTCTGCTACTTTCTTCCTTCACAACACTCTCTGACTTCACGGGACTCACTTCATTATTCACTGGACTCACTTCCATCTTCACAATCTTGCGAGTACCGGTGACTGGCCAGCATTCCATGGTCCACTCCCATCCAGGATCATTAAACATGACTTTAATTATGTTATCCGCGGCAGGGTCATCTACGTCTCCGTCCCATTTTGGAAACATTTCATCAAAATCCTTCTGAACGAAGTTCTTCACGATAGTCTGCAATAAATAAAAGATATAAACTTAGTTAAGTCGTCTGAGAAGAATTTTGTTCTCAGACTACTTAAAGTTAAGTCGTCTGAGAAGTATTTTGTTCTCAGACGACTTAAAGTTAGGTCGTCTAGAAGTCTTCCAACAAAAAGACCACTCAGACGACTTAAAAGTAAGTCGTCTGAGTGGTCTTTTGTTGGAAGACGATCCACACGACTTAACTTTAAGTCGTCTGAGAAGTCTTAGGAGTGAAGTTAAGTACCTGTTTATTGATAGCAGCCTTAAAACATTTGCGTTGTCTTTTGCCACCCCTGTAAGCCAGCAACAGTGGAGACGGTCTGTTTGGTATGGGAGACCCATAATTAGCACCCAATTCTGGCATAGCATAGTACGCCCACACTTGGAGCACTTGTATGAACCCATCAACAGTGTAACCAGTTTGCGTCAAGTCTTTTGCCTTCAGAGAATCCATCAGCACCTTAAACGCCACTCTCCCCCATGGATAATTCTCAAATTTTTCTAAATCCATCACTAGCCTTGCAAGACTAGCTGATGTAGCGGATGAGAACTTTTTCCCTTCGATGTATCCTGCGTAGATGGCAAGGTATCCCAGCCGCATGCGATCGTCCGGAGACCACTCGTCGCAGTTGTAAAATGCTTCTGTTATCTGTTCAATACTTGGCCCAGTATCGATATCAACACGCATCTTCTCCCAGAAAGCAGCCATCTCCGACGTAACCTCACACCTTGGATTTTCCAGGTCCTTGATGTAATCGCAGTTCAGCCCAGTGAGGTGTTCAAACTCTATCAGTGAAAACCTCACAGGTTGTGAAACGACAAGACTCCAGAGCTCAAACTTCTTCTTGATGTCCAGCTGGAAACAGAGCAAAAAATGTACCAGCCTTGAAGTCCAACCAAAGTCAAGCTCCTTGAATTTGATGAACACTCCTAACTTCGACGCCTTCAGATCCTCATATTCGTCAGCTGTGAGACAATCACATAGAGCTTTAAACAACTTCGTGTCATCAGAATGATACGAAATGCTCCTGATTGCATCGGGCTCTTCTCCTAATGTAAACATCCTCGGCGGGAGTTCTGGTAAATCCATTTTAAGGCCTGCAAATAATCACAAACAACCATCTCAAACACATAGGTTGCGCACTATGCTAAATGCTATAGAAGACTTGCAGACGGCTTCCATGAAGTGAGAAGACTACTCAGACGACTTCCAGGAAGTGAGAAGACTACTTGGACGACTTCCAGGAAGTCTTCTACGATGTCTTACTCTCTGGACGACTTACTTGTTAGTCGTCTGGAAGGCTTCTGGGACGACTTACTTGTTAGTCGTCTGGAAGTCGTCTGGAAGTCGTCTGGAAGTCGTCTGAAAGTCGTCTGGACTTCCTAAAAGTCGTCTGGACTTCCTGTAAAGTCGTCTGGAAGTCGTCTGAACTTCCTGTAAAGCCGTCTGGACTTCCTGTAAAGTCGTCTGGAAGTCTTCTGACAAAATCGTCTGACAAAGACTTCCAGACGGCTTCCATGAAGTGAGAAGACTACTCAGACGACTTACATGTAAGTCTTCCAGAGAGTAAGACATCATAGAAGACATCCTGGAAGTCGTCCAAGTAGTCTTCTCACTTCCTGGAAGTCGTCTGAGTAATCAATACTAAAATATTTAGGGTTTTCCGGCGGCTAAACGCCTTAATACATGAGAAATAACATACCGGCGGCGGAGTTTGGCAAACGAGATTTCAGATCTGAAAAAAAGGAAGCGGACGGTCAGTTTAAACTACGAAAATACTCTACGGCATGAAGGAGAAACGAGATTCATCGTAATCGGAGAGATTACCGGCGAAGATAACGGCGGAACACGACCACGGTAGGGTTTTCGTCTTATCGCCTTCGAAATCGCCGTTGGAGAGAATCGGCGCTAGGGTTTCGTAAAGTTGTGAAATAGTGAAAAAATAGCTTTTATATGTCCGGTAAATGATCCGGTTAGGTTAAAACGTACATTGGTAAATTAACGGTTCGGTACGATGTGGACGACTGAATATTACGTCGTCCGTGTAAATTATTCAACAGACAACTGAAATATAAGTCGTCCACACCCTAAACATAACCCCTAAACTTAATTATCTAATTAAACACTCCATAAAATCAAATCAAACTTGAAAAGTGTTTACTATACACAGAAATAAACACATATAGGTGAAAACTAATATTTGAAAAAAACATTTTAGTTTTCCAAGATCTAACCCTAACAATACATACAATACTACAACATATGTTTGCCAAACTCCTAAACCAAAGAATATCATGATTCAATACTTCCACTCATCTATCTTCAAAACAAATCAATTTTATCATATCTTAATTTATATCACTTAAAACTGTTTATAATCACCTGATTTTTATTTTTCACGCATCAAAATATTTTTTTACAAGATTTATAAATTATTTTTAAAATAAACTGGTACCAGACGACTTAAACTTCAGTCGTTCAGACGACTTAAACTTCAGTCGTCCAGACGACTTCCAACATCGCAGACGACTTACTGGGGCTATATTCGTAAAAATGGCTTCTTTTTTTTTGTTTGCTCACAAGGGGCTGAGCTGTAATTTCACTACGCTTTTAGGTTAGTTCTGCATTTGATTCAAGTTTGGGTATAGGTTTGGGGTTAAAATCAAGTTGTGGGTTAGTTTTGGTAAAAACCCCTAAACTTTTTTCACCAAAAAATAAAAAATAAATAAACTTTAAGTTCTTCACTTCAACCCATTGCTCAAGTTGCTCATAGCGTAGAACATATAACTAGCCATACTGTATGGAAGTACTAAACGGAAACTATCTTCACCTCATCCTATTTCCACAAGTTGCTCATTACGTAGAATATATAATTAGCCATACTGTATGGAAGTGCTAAACTGAAACTATATTAAAACTATTTTTCTTAATATTTTTAATGAGAATTCTACTTTCATTTAAGAATCATACGAATTTATTCGACTAAGACAAAATGAAATATTATTTTTGTTTGGCATTAGAAAACAAAAAGGTATAATATAGAAAATAGTTGGAGACATTAACAAATAACTTTAAACAACAAAAAAATAATATAGTAATGTTGGGAATTATCTAGAAAGCCTTTAAAAAAAAGATATATATATATATATATATATATATATATATATAATATTTCATTTTGGCATTAGAAAACCAAAAAAAGGTATATTATAGAAAATAGTTGGAGACATTTTTTTTTTGTCAACAATATCTAGAAAGCCTTTAAAAATATATATATAGGAATTACTTCGAATAGTAAATCTATTCCATCTCTGCCATATTACGAATTACTTTGAATAGTCACTGACCGCATAAACAACACATCCAAAATCATTGCAGTTGCAACTAGGGTGTCTCCAGAGCGAACCCATGCCGCTCATCCTCTGACACTTAGCCTCAATCATCGAAGTTATCACCACTAAAACAGTTCCTTTTTATCGCAGAGCTTGTCCCATTGATAAGCACTCCTCTCTTATCCCTTGCTATGTTTAACGCTGTCTGTATATTCTTGTACCATTTTATGTTTGAAATAACAATGTAGTTAGGAAAAAGTAGTTAGGAAACATCACTATATAATTACTATTTGGTTTGATAAAAAAAATTACTATTTCGTTTGACAAAGTGATTTATCGCATAAAATAATACTTTTTAGTTAGCAGAAAATAATACAACTGTACAAAAATGATTTCGAATAATTTTGTGTGTAAATGTTAAATTTCAAACTTAATTCAACCCTAATTTTCGAATAGCATCTTCATCAGTGCCAGATAGAATAATCACATGATAGCATCCCATATTTCAATTTAGGTGACAGCTCCCACACATATTGAAGGTTAATGTTTGCTTCATTGTTGAAATGGTTGATACAGTTCTCAACTTATTATATTGATATTTTAACAATAAAAAAAATTCTTATATTGATATTAAAATTAATCTTTCGCCAAATTTTGAATATTCGGCTAACTAACTTTTAATTCAACCGACCTAAATTGGCTGAGATTTGATCTAATTGATTGCTACAGCCTTCTTTCATTTTTTTTTTTAAGTTTAGCCTTTATAATTAACAATATTAGTCACATAGTTGTCAAGACAGTAGAAGCATTAATCTGGTTCTGATAGACATTTGGTTTTCATTAGGCAGATTTTCATTAAACAAGGAACATATCTCTCTCCTACTTTAAGTAATGTAATTCTAATTGTATTTAACCGAATAATAATTATATATTATTCTTTTATATGCATATGGTGGAACATAGAACATATCTTTCTTTTAAATTATTAGTATTTATTATTAAATTTCATTTTTATGAATATTGAATATTAAAATTTGATATTTTAGTATATGAATATTCAAATGTTTCGAATAAAGTAGAAAGTAATAGTAAAGTGAATCAAAATCCATGGATATTTTATCTACACTAAAACTGACAATGAGTTATCAACAACACCTGTAAGCCTTGTTTGGAAACTCGCGTAAGCTACGCGTAAGCTACGCGTAAAGCGTGCGGCTGATCCGGGCCTAGCAATTTATTGAAAAATCAGAAAAAAATCGGGGAGTATTCGGAGCCTAGTTTTTAATAATTTAATATTAATAATATTTATATTCGTGATATATGAAATTAATATGGATCGGATCAAATCAAATCAAATAAATTTATGAATCGGTTATATAAAATTGCAAACGCCAAGTAACATAGAAAGTAATTTGGTCTAGTGGTTTAAATATCATGTTCACGTGTATCATTACGTCCCCACTTAGTTTCGAAGCTCCATTTTACCCAATTTATCGACGTTTTTGTATTAGGTTTAATGAGTATCAAATTACGTTTCTCTCCTCGTCTCCTACCTCTTTCCTCTGCAAATCTAAGCAGCCGCCTCTGATTTTTTTTTTCTTCACCATTTTTGTCGATTTATCTTGTTTCCTTGTAGATTACAGATAGATTTGATCGTTTTATAACCCAAAATCAAGTTTTAAAATTTTATAGTTATAAAAACTGGATAAATTGGAGATTTTCAATTTTTAAACCTCATAACCGCACAAAAACATACGCTATAACACGGCTGAGTTTCTTAAACCACAGTCTACGCGGTCAATACGCGGCTGGCTGCATAATGTCACCGCACCGGTGCAATTCGCCACAGTGAAGGTCCGTGGAGCGTTTTTCCGGACGATTAAGCGGCAGTTCGTCCGCGTTTTTGAACAAGGCATGTAAGTAATAACTTTGGATCTAACTGATTTCTCAACTATCATCCATAAATGCAGTTGCAGTTTTTGCATCTGGTATCGATTGTTGGTGTTTTATAACAATTACAAAAATGCTATAAATCGTTTCAAACCATTCTAAACCTTTTAAAATCAAAAGTTTGTTTGTGTGGATAAATAAAAATAAAAAATAAAATTTAAAATTTTTAAAACTAAATATTTTAAATAAAAAATATATATTTAATTTAATTTATTTTATATAAACTTTAAACAAAAAAATTCACTCTAAATTTTAAACATTAGTATATATATATATATAAAGATATATACATATATAAAATAAAAAAAATATTCTTTTAGAAGTTCTAATATAAATCTTCAAAACAATTTTAATAATTATTATATTTTTTCATATTAGTATGTTTTTATATTTTTATAATGTTGTAATGTTTAATATTTGTTATTTTTTTATTAAACCGATTTCATAATCAACCAATCATAAATATTTCGTTACACTTAATTTTTAATCGTTGTACCAACTCTCAGTGGGGGAGCTAAAAATATTTTTTACCGGACTCATAATATATAAATTTTATATTAAAACTTGACAATATATGTTACTATAAAAAACATATTTTTTCTAATAGGGACATATGAGAACAACATAAATTAGTGGGGTCAAATACCAAAATTTACGAAAATATTAAAGGAGTTTTTTTTAAATATACACTAAATTTTTTTTTTCACAAAATTTATTGGGGTCATATGACCCCATATACTCTTCTTTGGCTCCACCCCTGCCAACCGTACAAATCGCTTAACAACGCTAGAAACTATAAACATTCACATTCGCCGACTCCCACAACTGCACCAGCAATCCACGGCCGCTGTGTTTGAACTGGTCCTAAAAATCATGGATAAAAGAGTGAAATACGTAGTTGATAAGAATACTTTGGGCATATACATTATATATACAAGTTACATGTGCACTAGGCACAGAAACAAGAGCGGAAGTTAACACAGTCACAGAAGAGCGAGACCAGAAAAAGAAGAGAGAAATGGCGAGCGGTAAGTGGATGTTCTTTTATGTAGCAGTAATGGTGATGGTTCTGCAATGGTTGGGGAATAATCATAATTTAGCTGCCTGGGCAACCGGAAGTTGCATTCAGACAGTTCGCTGGCTATGTTGATGTCGACATCAAAGCTGGTCGGAGCCTCTTTTATTACTTTGTGGAAGCTGAGAAGCAACCACACACAAAACCTTTAACCCTTTGGCTCAATGGAGGTTTGCTTTGGTCATTATTTCTCTTGTTTCTCTTCTCTGTACTGTTTAGCACGCTTTTCTAGTTTTTCTTTAGAATTTGGTTGTTTAGAGAAAAACATAAACTTGTCGTAGTGTAAAATAAATTAACAGTTTACTGTTTCCTCATTTTAATCCCCAATAAAATGTATAAAAGAGTAATGCATTTTGCTTAAAGTAATCAAACCATCCAAGTTTTTAAACTATTTGGGTCCAGATGCAATTAGGTTTGGTTAAAACTGAGGTATTGTTGCAGGGCCCGGATGTTCTTCCATTGGGGGAGGAGCTTTTACAGAGTTGGGTCCATTTTACCCCGCTGGAGATGGTCGTGGCCTCCGCAGAAACTCCAAATCTTGGAACAAAGGTTTCTATCACTCTCTTTTAATATCTTTCAACAAGGACAAAAGTTTGTTAATATAATAAATGTTGGGATGTAGCCTCAAATCTGTTGTTTGTGGATTCACCGGCTGGAGTAGGATGGTCTTACTCGAACACAACTTCAGATTACACCACTGGCGATGGATCCACCGGTAATATATAATATTTCAAATAATTAAATTTTTTATTATCGGTGCTTATTAATTCCTTTACAAAAAGACTTGTTATTAAATGGTGTTTTCAATATTAGCCAAGGATATGCTGGTGTTCTTGTTAAGATGGTTAGAAAAGTTTCCAGAATTCAGGACACGAAACCTCTTTCTCGCTGGTGAAAGCTATGCTGGACACTATATACCTCAACTAGCTGATGTAATACTTGAATACAATTCAAGACACTCAAATAGATTCAAGCTAAAGGGTATTGCAGTAAGTAATAAGAACTATACAAACAAAATATGTTATTTTTCAAATCTCTGTTTTACAAGCTCTGTTTTTGAGAAATACATCTGGTTTGATTAGGTCGGTAATCCGCTTCTGAAGCTTGACCGAGATGTTCCAGCCACGTATGAGTTCTTCTGGTCACACGGGATGATCTCTGATGAACTTGGCCTCACTATCATGAACCAATGCAACTTTGAAGATTACACATTCTCAAGTTCACACAACATAAGCAAACCTTGTGAAGACGCAATGAGTGAAGCAGGAACCATAATCACTCAGTACGTTAATTACTACGACGTGCTCCTTGATATCTGCTATCCGACCCTTGTCGAGCAAGAGCTCAGGCTCAAGAAAATGGTAAGAAAAAACCGAACAAATCCACTATGTTTAGGTTTTTTAGCATTTTTGTTTCTACATTATTTAGATTGAAAAATTCTGAACAAAACCACTATGTTTAGTATCTTGAATTTTTTTTCCTGCTGATTAAAACCCCTAGCGTAAATGTGAAAAAACAACTATGTTTGAGTTTAGACTCGTTACTGTTTTGTCCAAAAGACTATGTTTTAGTTTAGACTCGTTACTGTTTTGTCCAAAAGACTATGTTTACTTTTATTTTTTTGTAAAAGGACTATGTTTACTTTTAGTAATAGAAATAAGTTTTCCAAGACAAAATATTTTATGAATATATGATTATTTATTTTTTCTTTGAATTTAAAAATATTACAGAATTTCTCATATATATGCAGAAAATGTGTTCGTATCCCTGTAAATGTTTTTGGTCTACATACTGTAACAAAAATATGAAAATAGAAGAAAACTTTTTTTTTTCGTTTCGTTTTTTTTTTTTTTTTTTTGCTAAAGTAATTTCTGAAGGCTGAAATTTTATTTTATCTGAAAATAAATTTTATTATGGTTTTTTGAGAAAGTTTTTTTTTGAATATGCTTATGAAAATTGCAAAAACAAGAGAAAGAGCCGGCATTTGAGAACGGATAGTTTTTGTTAATATCTCCAAGTGTAAATATTTTTTACCTACAAAAAATGCTATGAAGATGATTTTATGTAAAGATGCTATGAAAATGATTTTAGGGTACAAAAATAAGTGTTGGGGTGGACGTGTGCATGAGCTACGAAGAGCAGTTGTATCTGAGTCTTCCTGAGGTTCAACAGGCTCTTCATGCTAACCGAACAAATCTGCCATATTCATGGTCTATGTGCAGCGGGTAATGTTTAACTTCACGCATTTTGATCTCATTATCTCAATCTCCATCTCAGAATTTTATTTCTAACTCTGTGGTTATGTCTCACCTTCACAGCCTCTTGAACTACAGTGACACTGACGGGAACATGAACATACTTCCGATTCTTAAGAGAATCCTGACGAGGAAAATCCCTATTTGGGTCTTCAGGTAATGTGCACACACAATTTTTTCTTTCCATTCTTCGAGTTCTACCTAGTAAAACACACATTGTTCTTATTCAAATCGCAAATTGTAGTGGGGATGAAGATTCAGTGATTCCTCTTCTAGGTTCAAGGACTCTTGTAAAAGAATTAGCAGAGGATCTCAACTTCAACACTACAGTTCCCTATGGAGCTTGGTTCCACAAAGGACAGGTTTGCTCCACAGAAAATATGCTCTGCCCTCCTTAATTTTGAACATTCGTTTTTTCCTTGGTTCGATTTCTTTGTCTTTCGATTGTTGAAAGTAAACAAGGTTCCATTTGGTTGGGTGTTTTCGTATTAAAGGTAGGGAAAGTATGAAAATAAAAATAATTATGCAAGACTCATGTTGCAAGTTTTAGGTGTACAATTTTATTTTTGTTTATGAATTCACTTTTAATCGACTATGTTCAATTCGACTAGACTAAATTTTGTTTTTATTTTGGCTTCGTTTATGTGATGTAAATTTCTTACGACAGTTGCATTATTAATGTTTGGATCGGTGCTTACGTCTACCCCCCCAATTGTAAACTTATTTGACGTGATGTAGGTTGGCGGATGGGTAATAGAGTATGGGGATATACTGACATTCGCAACTGTCAGAGGAGCTGCTCATATGGTGCCATACGCGCAGCCTTCACGAGCTTTGCATTTGTTCAGCAGCTTTGTGCTTGGCCGGAGATTGCCAAATAAATCACCTCCTCCTCTTCATGATTGAAAGGGGAAGGCTTTTCTTTTTTTTTTGTTTGGAGTTGGTCAAAATGGTGGTTTAAGTCTATGAACAATGCAGTGCATGTTTTGTTCTTTCTTTAAATGTATTGCTCTTGGAGATGGGATTCGTTATTTCAGTTAGAAGCATTATTGAATGCGTCATAATATATGTGTCGGTTATAGAAACATGATAGTTTTATCCGAGTTAAAAGAAAAAAAGATGATAATATTTTTCCGAGCTCAATGTGTTAGTGGTCACTGTTCGAAGTACGTTTCACTCCCTTCCAAACCCTTTTTAGAGATGCGGTCCAACAGTTCGAAGCTTTACCAGGGCAATGATGAAACATAGAAGGACAAGCAAGTTTGTGTTGGTGGGAGGAGGGGAGCAAAATGAAAAGAAAAAAAACATGCTAAATTTTTGTCGAGTTAAAAGAGAAAACATGATAATTTTTTTCCGAGTTCAACATGTTAGGGGTCACTGTTGGAAGTAGGTTTCAATCCCTTCCAAACTCTCTTTAGAGATGCAATTCCCACCGTCCGAAGGTTTACCAGGGCAATGATGAAACATAGAAGGACAAGAAAGTTTGTGTTAGTGGGGAGGGGAAAAAGAAAAAGAAAACAAACATGATAATTTTTTATCGAGTTAAAAGCAAAAGAACATGATAATTTTAAAGATATTGAATGTGATGATATCATTAGAAGAGAACAATGTACAATATATAGAATGATACAGAGGAGATATTTTAGGAAGAAGTAATGAGAGAATATACACATTGACAAGTTATGGAATATGTAATCTACTTTAACTCCAAGCTTGATCCTTGTCTGCGGGAAATGTTGGCGTGAGAGTGGTTTTGTGAGGCAATCCGCAAGTTGATCCCTTGTAGATACATGTGAGACACGAAGAACCCCTCCTTGAATCTGATTCCTAACAAAATGATAATCCAAAGCTATATGCTTCATCCGAGAATGAAACACGGGATTAGCACATAAATATGTTGCGCTAATATTATCACAATAGACAACTGGAACCGCTGGTGGTTTGGAGCCAAGTTCAGAGAGGAGCGATGTGATCCAGGTGATCTCAGAGGTGATGTTAGCAACAGCACGATATTCTGCCTCTGTCGAGGACCTAGCCACCCCTTTTTGTTTCTTCGAAGACCAAGAGATAGGGTTACTGCCAAGGTACAGTACATAGGCATTGGTGGAGATGTAGTCGTGAGTGTCCCCGGCCCAGTCAGCGTAAAAAATCCATGTAGTGTCATCGGTGATGCAGCTTTGAGGAAAATACCATGGCTTGGGGTATCGGCAAGATATCGGAGAACATGTTTTGCACCTTGCCAATGTTCATCTGTGGGCTTGTGCATGAACTGGGATAGTCTGTTGACGGCATACGTGATGTCAGGCCTTGTAAACGCCAGGTACTGTAAGCTGCCAACAACTAACCGATATTGTGTAGCATCAGAGAGAGGTGTACCAGTACTTTGTGTGAGCTTAGGTGAAGACGGGAGTGGAGTGGCGACTTGTTTTGCATCAAGCATGTTGTTCTTGGCTAGGAGATCCTGTATATAGCGCCGTTGCATAAGATGAAGCCCTTGAGGTATGCGTGTTACTTCGATTCCAAGGAAGTAATGGAGATCAGTGGGATCTTTGATTGAGAACCGATCAGCAAGAGATTGAAGAACCATGGCAATGACTCTCTGATCATTCCCTGTAACGAGAATATTGTCCACATAGACAAGGACATAGGTCAATATAGGACCTGCCCGCCTGATGAACAAGGAGGTATCAGCTGGAGAGTTTATAAAGCCGCCATTGAAAAGGTGAGTCTTCAAGGATTGATACCAGGTCCGCGGTGCTTGCTTGAGGCCGTAGATTGGTTTGTTGAGTTTGCAAACATAGTGGGGTTTGTTTTGATCAATGAATCCTGGAGAATGAATCCTGGAGGTTGAGACATGTATACTTCTTCAGTGAGATCCCCTTGCAAGAAGGCGTTATTTACATCAAGTTGCTTCACAGCCCAATTTTTCTTCATAGCAATATCAAGCACTGTATGTATGGTTGTTGATTTAATTACCGGACTAAACGTTTCAGCATAATCAATTCCGTGGCGTTGATTGAATCCTCGAGCAACTAGCCTCCCTTTGCGACGCTCCTCTGTTCCATCGGGTAGATACTTTGTCGTGAAGAGCCATCTACAGGAAACCAGATTCTGACTTGGATGTGGGGGAACAAGATCTCATGTTCTGTTTCGTAACATGGCATCAAATTCAGTTGAAGCAGCTTTGACCCATCGTTCATCTTTTAGAGCTTGTTGGATTGTTCGCGGTTCTGAGGACGGAGATTTGAGGAGTTGTGCGGTGAGGGTTAATTTGTTGATTGGTTTGAGGATATGGTTTTTGGAACGGTTTTGCATCCGATGAACATTTTATGGTGGACACGGTGGAGATTGAGTTATTGGGACGGGATCGGGGTTATGTGTTTGAGACGACGATGAAGTGTTTGTGGGCTGAGTTATGGATGTGTTTGTTGGTTGTAGGGTTTGGGCTTGGTTTGGAGTTATTTGGGCCGGAATAGGAGTTGGTGGCGTTGGGTTTATATTTTGGTTGATGTTTGCTGGGTTGGGAGGCAAAGTATTTGTAAGTGGATTTATCTGGGCCGTGGGTTGCATAGGCGGTATACTGATATGAGATTCTTGTTAACATTTGGAACACAAAGAACTTTATGTAATGCTAAAGCTCTAGTATTAGAAGGCAAGAATATAGAACCAGTGTGAGAGATTGAGAGACTGCTACCATCAGCGATCATCACGTCATCAGTTCCTTGATAAGGCTGATGTAATGACAAGTTTTGCAGGTCGTATGTGAGATGGTGTGTGGCACCACTGTCAAGGAGCCAATTCTCTGGCCCATAGGATGATCCAGCTGCAAAATGAGCTCTTGGTTGCCAAGGTTTGAATGGAGTCGTCATTATTTGGTTGGAGGACTGGTGCGTGAGAAGCTGAGGGCATCTTTTGGCGGAATGGCCTTGAACACCACAAATTTGGCATTGACCTAGGTATGGTCTTGGAGAGCGACTATCTTTTCTCGGTTGAGTTTGATAGTTGTTGTAGTTGTTCCTGAAGTTGTTGTTGTTTGAGCGCTGACGATTTTTGAACGTGTTGTTGTTGATGTGGTTCCTTTGTTGTGCCACATTAGCAGTATCAGGAACAGGGGAGGAGACGACCTCAGTACTGGCGAGTAGCTTGGCCTCGTGGTTCAACAGCTTTTCATGAAGCTCGGTGATTGTTGGTGGTGTGTCACGGCCCTCGATCTGATCGACAACTGTCTTGTATTCTTCAGGGAGTCCATCAAGAATCAGATCAAGTTGATCTTCATGATCAACAGCTTTTTCCAAAATAGCCAACTGATCCAGATGAGTGATATGACCTTGAAGGTACGCATCAATTGTCTTATTTTCTTTCTTCCAGTTCTTCATTGTTGCTTAAGTTGTTTGATGTGGCCTCTGCTTGGCTTGGCATAGGTGGAAGATAGAGTGTTCCACACGTGAGATGCAGTGGTTGAGCGAGAGACAATGGGTTGAACTTTGACAGACAGGGCACCGATGAGGCGCTGTAAATGAGTTGGTCTTGGCGTTTCCAGATAGTGTAGGCTGGATTCACAAAGATCTCTCCATCGACATTGAGAGTTTCAGCAGGGACGATCATAGATCCGTCAAGGTGGCCTCCCAAGCCGTAACCATCAAGTAAGGCACGTACTTGACGACTCCACATTAGGTAGTTGGTAGCTGTTAGCTTAGAAACATTGTTCATGTTGATATTAAGGAGATTTTGGGTGGGTGTTTGTGTGGAGATGATCTCGACCGGGGAGTTGTTTTCAGATGTAGACATGGCGGCAGAGAAAAAGAAAAAAAAGGGTTTTAAGTCAGTAGGTATCGTGTAAGCTCTAATACCATAAAGATATTGAATGTGATGATATCATTAGAAGAGAACAATGTACAATATATAGAATGATACAGAGGAGATATTTTAGGAAGAAGTAATGAGAGAATATACACATTGACAAGTTATGGAATATGTAATCTACTTTCCTTATCAAATTTTTTCTGAGCTCAACGTGTTAGTGGTCACTGTTGGAAGTAGGTTTCACTCCCTTCCAAACACTCTATAACGCCATGTTTATTGGGGGTTCTTAGGATGAGTTTTTTAGCGTAATATAAGAACCGTCTCTTAACTTTTAACTAAGAAAAGCTAAGAACAGACTCTTAAATATCTTATTTAAAAATCGGCTCTTAGTTTTTCTTAGTTAAAAGTTAAGAGACGGTTCTTATATTACGCTAAGATCCCCATTCTAAGAACCCCCAATAAACATGCCTTAGGTTGCGGTCCAACAGTCCAAAGTTTTACCAGGGTAATGATGAAACATAGAAGGGCAAATGCACACCACGAGCCTAAAGAGAGTCAACGCCATATTTAAGAGTCAACACCATATTTAAGGAGACAAGGACAGTTAAGTGTAGATCCTAAAATCTACACTAAGTATTTTGTTATGATTGAAAGTTTAATCTAGAGAAGAAGAGATGATGTGGGCAACGATATCTTCAGACCACAACAATGTAATCCTATTCTAGTAGGCAAAAATAGACTTTATTGATTAATAAGATCGAATACAACAAGAGAAACGAAATTCAACGTTACAAACGAAGTCGATAAGAGAAAAGACTTAAAGCAGAGTGAAATGAGGTCGATGTGTGTGTGGTTCTCTCTAGGGTTTTCTCTGTGTCCTCCTTCGTGTCCATCAATCTCTTCTTATAGCGGATTGATTCTGGATTTCTCTCAACCTCTCTGCGATCTCCGGCTCTTCGAATCGATCTCCTCTTGCTCGCTGGAGTCGGGCTTCTTCGTTGGTTGCGCGGCCCAAGTTTCTCAGGCCCAACTACGTAGTTGACCGAAATTGGGTCTAACATTTGTACCCCAATCTCTTTTCTTCGGACTGATTGAAGAGAGATGATCAATCATAGATTTCATGCGTTGTTTTGCGCATTTTTTATGGTTTATCTGTCCAACGGCTATATGCGCCGCCTTAGGGCGAATCATTTAATTTCTTAGGCTTAGCGATAGAGCCGTTAGGGCTTACGCTGGCTTATAAGTGCCCGAAAACGTTCCTTTGCTATCTCAATCTTCTTCTTTCTCTATCTTTCTTTTGTGATCAAAGGCTTTTAATTGCTGAATTTTGATAAGATGGCTCAATCTTTCTTCTATCCTCTTCTGACGATTAAGGCTGACCGGCTCGAGGAGCTTTACACCGTTCACGGCGTTGATCGGGCCGTTGTAGTTGATTTAGCTTCTACGTCTGAATCTCCAGAAACTGTTCGTGATGGATACGGTGGGGCGTATCTCTCCTTCTTTGAGACCTGTGGTCTTTTCTTTCCGATCCCGGAGCCCGTCCTTAGTATTTTAGCAGAGCTGGGCTTGTCACTTACTCAGATGTGCCCTGATTTCCTGAAACATCTTCTGGCGCTCCTGGTCAAGGCTCGTGAGGAGGGTTTTTTGTTCGGCCTCGACGAGCTTCGTCACCTCGTTCTGATAAAGCGAAACAATCAGAACCCTGGGACTTTTCTCATGTCTCCCTGTCCAGGACGTCAAATCATACAGGGCGTCCCGTATCGTGATCAGAACTGGTGAGAAGAGTTTTTCGTCTTCAAGATCGACGAAGCGACGGTGGGAAGCTTTGATTTCTCGAAACTTCCCCGCTATTGGGCTGAGGACATAGGTGAGCTCCCCTTTGATATTTTTGCTTTTTTCTTTTCTTTTCCTTTTTTTTACATGCGCAAGCAGTTCTTGATCGATTTTTATCTTCTTTTTTGCTTGCTTCAGTTCATTCGGGAAGATCTTCTATGACTGACAGGCTTCGGGGTTTAATCAGAGCTCTCCGGAGAGGTAGCTTGGATTGGTCATCTTTTGATCTTGCTCGAATTCGAGGTGCTTTCTTGATGCCGGGCGGATCGGGTGTTGCCCCAGAGGTCACAGGCATCTCTGAGGAAGAAGCAGAGCACTCTCAGGAAGATGTTGAGGCTTCCTCTAGCTATCCTCCTCCTTCTGATAGGTTGGAGAGACAGCTTGCGAGGAGGTCGTCGTTTCGTATCTCCAGGTCGGTGGGAAAGATCGCTAGCGGGCTACCTCCGATCCCAATTCTGGACTCGGATGATGAGGGCGCCCCAGGAGGCCGAGGATCCCCTGTTCCTTTGAGTCCTGGTTTGCAGGACAACTCCGTTGCTACGAGCCGTAAACGGTGTCGATTGTCGAAGGCTGTTATGCAGCCGCCTCGTTCTAAGCGAGAATCGAAGGGTTGGAAGCTCGTCCTTGAGGGCGATGGTCCTTTATCTATGGACCAAGGCGATCTCGTTTCTCTTGCTCGTCGTACGAGATCCATGGATTGTCGCCATCCGTCTCTCGCTTCTCTTGATGAGGAGGGAGCTTGCGCCAAAGTAGTCGTCGCAAGCTCCAAGGTCGATTTTGTTAAGCTATGTATATTTCTGTTGGGGGTGCTAAGGTACTGACTTTCGAGATTTCTCCTTTCCAGGTTATGGAAGCTTTTAATGTGTTTGCAGTGACTATGGAGGATCGCGTGCACACTCTTCGCAACGAGAGCGAGGTGGAGAAAGGGAAGGTTGAGGTCCGGAGGCTTAAAGAGGAGCTTCGGACAGCCAAGGAAGAGGCCATGAAGAAGACTGGGAGGCGATGGTCTTGAGGGACGAGTGGAAAAGAGCTCGTCAGGAAAGGGCGGTCTTTGAGACCGAGGTCGCTGCCCTCAGGACAAGGGTTGTGGAGCTCGAGGCCGATCGTGACCAGGATATCCGTAGGGGTTCTCGCGCCGCTCGTCGTGAGGTTGCTAATGCCTTCCAAGAGGTTCTCACTTCTTTGGAGAAGAGATGGGTTGACAAGAAGAAGGAATTGTCCGCCGAGATTCAACTCCACGAAGTGGTTGCCAACCTCGACTTGCTAAGCGAAATCAAGGAGGATGGGCTGGTTGTAGAAGACGAGATCGTTCGTCTGAAAGAGATGGAGAAGGACTGTGAGGCCACTGCTAATTTGGCCGCTGTTCCGGATTGGTCAGTCCCGGATCTTGATCTTCGTCTGGTTTCCGAAGATTGGATCGTCGATGATGAGGCTGCGAACTCTTCTGCCAAAGATTCGATCGTCGATGACGAGGCCAGCCGTTTTTGAGTGTTTCGAGGATTTGCAC
The DNA here is from genome assembly GCF_020379485.1 of Brassica napus. Classification (NCBI taxonomy): domain Eukaryota; kingdom Viridiplantae; phylum Streptophyta; class Magnoliopsida; order Brassicales; family Brassicaceae; genus Brassica; species Brassica napus. The sequence continues at coordinate 11,414,131 of NC_063451.1, forward strand.
TTTGCGGATATGAGATATCTAATGAACTTGATGTATTTTGAATCAAACTTGCATTTTATTCAAAATGTTGGTATGGTACAAATTTAGTACAAAGATGGTCGTTTGACTTTTGGTCCGAGGTTGATGTTGTCGTGTCAGCGTACTCTGAGTGGGTTTCGGTATGCATCTTTCAGACATTGTGGTTGGTGTGTGGCTGAACTCGTGTCGTGAGTTGCCTACGTACCCTCGACGAGGGATCAAGTCAGAACGTAGTTCGATTGTTTTTCCCTAGGGGTAGGGTCGTTTGTTCTGTTGTTCGTGTACGTTTGTACGTTTATTCGGGGTCTTGAGTGCCGATTAGGGATGTGGCTCGATATCATTAAAGCTTGCGAGGTAGCAGGTTCTGGAACTTTTCTGACTTCCTCTGATAGTTTCGATCCCTTTCGGAGTTGGGAACTTCAGGCATTGATGATAGGTTGAGGGAAGTGCCTTCATGCTCTACAGCCAAGGTCTTCCGAGAATTGCGTTGAACGGGGCTGGACGATCTATCACGATGAACTTGACGATTTTCCTGACTTCTCCGGTGGTACCGGCGAGCTTGATTGATCCGAGAGAGTAAGTAGTTTCTCCTGCGAATCCGATTAGTGGGGTTCGTTCTTGTTTAAGGAGGGCTTTGGTGAATCCCATCCTTTTGAATGCGTCATAGAAGAGGATGTCGGCCGAGCTTCCTGTGTCAATCATGTCCCGAGATAGTTCGCAACCACCGACGTCGTCAAATTATGAGGGCATCGTTGTGTGGTTTGTCGAGATCTGGAGTTTCGTTCTCGTCTAAAGTTATTTCATGGTCGGGACCTGATAGTGGTTCTTTGATTCCTATGTTGTTCTCGGCTTTTCGTTGGTATGCTTTGATCGAGTTAACCGAGTTACAGAACTTAGAGCCTCCGTATATGAAGTCGATTCGTTTTTTGTTTTTCTCATAAGCCGGGAAGCTCCATTCTTTGTTTGGTTCTAGTTGGTAGTGTTTCTGTCCCCCAGACAGGTTGCGATTAACCGTTCGCGTGCTGTCTTTTTTCAGAATTTGTGGGGCGATCGGTCTCTCTTGTAATTCCAGGATTTTTGCCATCTTACGCTTTCTCTTAAAGTTGGGGATTTTCCCGAAGGGAGACTTTGTATTTGGATTGTATTGAGCGGCTCTAGAAAGAGGGGGGGGGGGCTCTGTCGAGGTCCACTAAGGTGCGGATTGCTACTGTGATGCCGATGCACACTTTTCCTTCGGTCTGACCTTCGGTTTTGCTGGGGATATCGCGTTTTGGTGCCCATGAAATCATGTCGACTCTTTTCTATGGTTTCAAGGTCGGTTTCCCTATTTCTTTTATTCGAAGAGCCTTTAGTTTTTCGGTTGGCTTTCGGAGTTGCTTGCACTTCTTCTTCTTCTCCAGTATCTTCGCTGGTTTCTTTATTTTCGTTTTGACTGCAAAATACTGCTCGACATTCCTCGGTTGAATGACCCTTCTGGTTATGTAAGGCACATAATATGTTGAGATCGTACGTCGACGATTTGTTTTGCGGCGAATTGTTTATCGCATAGGAGTGCTGCCCTTTAGTTGCTGGTTCTTTAGGAGCATTAATCTTTTTGGAGGTGTTATTTTTGTTCGCACTGTACTGTTCTTTTAAGGCTGCGACCTCTTCTTCGTGGGTTGCGAAGTAGGAGGCTCGGTGTAGGGCGTCGTCCAACGAGATAGGTGCTCGTACTGCCGTTTCTTCTCTTAATTTGGATGAGAACCAGACGCCGTTCTTCAGCGATTCGAAGGCCACAACTTCGTTTGGATGCAAATTCTTGGCTTTGATTTCTCTGAACTTGTTTATGTACGCTCTCAGCGGTTCGAAGGGCGCCTGCTTGAGATTCCAGAGATCTGCCTCTGTGACCCTTGTTTCTATGAAAACTGAGTATTGTTTGAGGAACGTAGATACTAATTGGGTGAAGTTGTCGATCGAGTTTTCTTCTAGGACGGCAAACCATTCAAGAGCTGCTCTGGTGAGATTTTCGGCGAAGAAGCAGCAATACCCGGCCTCTTTTTCGTCGTCGTTGAGATGCGCTCTTGATATCGCTAGTCGGAAGGCTCGTACATGAGCTTTCGGGTCTGTGTTCCCAGCGTACTCGGGGAATTTTAGTTTTCCCACATGGTGTAATCTTACGATGGCGATTCGATTCATGAACGGAGTCCTTCTTGTTTCTTCGATAACCATATCTTTGTTTGGAGCGGAGCTTATCGCCATATGCACGATGGCGTGTATCCTCTTGAGCTCGGCGTCGTTTCTTTCGATATAGTTCTGGAATGTTCCGGTTTCATTCGGGATCATCGGGTTTTCTCTTTGAGGATCCGCGTCGATGGGTCTACGGGGGTCGTACTGTCGAGCTTGTCCTATTGGGTCACCGAATCCCACTTACTGAAAAGTTCCCGTAGCAGGTGGAGTTCTATTCTCGGAGGTTGGATGACTCAATGGTGGAATTCTCGTGTATCCGTTTTGTGATTGGATCGGCGTACTTCGCGGACCTTGTAGCCCGGTATCTATTTTGTCCAGTCAGCTGTAACTTAAGCTTCGGCATTCCATGCCCTGCTGCGAGGGTCGTTGTGAGTTTTCGCCCATGTAGCGTCCGGATCGAGCGCTTGGGAACTCTTGGGTGCTGAAAACTCCGGGATTTTGGAGATTTAGCGTTCCCCTTGATGGATCGGATGGTGGTTGGTTTCTTTCTCGGGCGTTAGCTCGGTGTTCCGCGAGTTCCCGTTCGGCCTGATCTAGTAGATTAGCAATGGTCCGATAGGCGACCTCTTGGTTTCGAGTTTTATCGATTAATGATGAGACCATCCCTCGAAGCTCGGTCACTTCTTCTCGAGTTTGGGCTAGATGATAGACTATCAATTTGACCTAGATGATAGACTATCAATTTGACCTATTTTCAACCATAGTCTATAGGTGTTTTTACTAGTAATTATATTATTATAGAGTCTATTTATTATATTTATAAGATCAGAAGTGTTTTGGAGATAAGTGATGATTTTGGAGCATTTTGGAGATATTTGGAGCAAGCACCCGAGATGACCATCGAGATCGACAATCGGTCGATAATGGAGAACTAGAATCGATCGATACGCATGACATGGTGTCGATCGATAGCGAAGCGCGCATAAAGCCTGTTTGGTCACAACCGACTTGAAGCCCAAGATTTTACTATTTTACAAGATTGCCCCTGACGAGTTTTACCCTAATAATATAAGCTTTGCCGCCATGTTAGAGGCAAGGAGGGGGGGTGCTTTTCTTAAAAAAGTGTGTTTTCTTTGTGTTTCATTGTTTTATTGATAGATATGAGAGAAGATCCAAAGTCATAATTTGTGATTGGAACTCCATTGATATCTATTTTATTATTCTATGAAGTTTTTATACTTAACTGCTGTTATGAATTGCTTAGCCATGTCTGAGTAGTTCTCTTGTTAGATTTTAGGGTTTAAATAGGTTAGGAGAGATTAGACCCAACTATAGATTGCTGAGTTGTGATAATCATCTTTAGAATTGTTCATTAATGCATGTGTCTAGATTAGCTACCTAGAGCTTGCCCTTGGATTGATTGATAAAAGCCATAGCTTAATTCTCATTCTGAAAACATTCTAATAGAACTATGTTTCTTGCTATGAGCAAGGCGAGAGCTGATCTAGTGAGCTTAGTAAGCATTCATTCAACCTGCGCATAAAGCTTGACTAGAGCGCGTCTATCGATATCACACTTGAATAATCGATCGACGGTGCAAAAGGTGTATCGATCGATACGCCTATTGGAATATCGATCGACACTTTCTATAGATCAATATAACGAGAGTTGAGATCACAGATCTAGTTAATAGCAACAAGTCAATGCTCGCGAGAGCCAAAAGACTTGTTGATCAAATAGTTGAGATTTACATTATCATGCATGCAACTCATTAGGCATCTGTAGGATTTTAATTCCAACTTTCCTCAATAAAAACCCTTAGTCTAACTATTTCCTTTTTAAGCACCAAAACCCAAAAAAAAAACCTGCTATTGAACAAACACTTGTTCAATATAAAACTACAATTTACTTTTAAAACTCTTAAAACATCTTTGTTTAACAAATCATATTAGAATCCTTAGGTTCCCTAGATCCCTGTGAATTCGATCCCTAAGTATTACAACTCGACCTCTTATTTGAGAGAGTATAAATCACTCCTTAGGGTAATTTGAGTGGTATCAAATTTGGCGCAGTTGCCGGGGATCGAACCCGGGTCACCCGCGTGACAGGCGAGAATACTTACCACTATACTACAACGACGTAAAATTTGGCGCCGTTGCCGGGGCGCTTTGATTTTTGTTAAGTATTCTGACATAAATTTTTTTTTCTTTTCTTGGATTTTCAGGTACATGCCCAGCAGTACCATAAGCAACAAGGAATCCCAACTGATATTCTCACCAGATCCTGCAAGTTTGGAACGCACGATCCGTAAGGAAGCGCGCTCCCTATCGATAGACAACAACACTTCCGTGTCGCTCGATTCCGCTCAACCACCGTCGACCCAGACACCAGTCCCGTCGATCTATACCCTTCACCAGAAATCGATCGACATTCCATCTCGGACATTGATCGATACTGAACCGCGAGACATGGTTGCGCCTTTGATACTTGTTCGGGAAAACAATGGAGACCTTCATGACCAGGAGGGTCATCTGCGTAATGAAGCAGGTCAGAGAATAGGTGCTCAGGGGGCTGCAATCCCTGAGCCTAATGCTACTACTACAGGTACTACTTTACCTGTAGATGAGGCTGCGCAACCCAGGACGTTGGCTGAGTACAACCGTCCAGATCGCTACTACACCAACAGATCAGCCATCCTTCCTCCCACCATTGAGAGGGATTTTGAGTCGAAAGCGCAGTACTACACACTTGTGGGACAGCTACCCTACCATGGACTATCCCACGAGCATCCTATGGACCATCTGGAGAGGTTCGAGGATCTGATTTCTGCTATTAGAGTCGAGGGAGTCTCTGAGGACTACCTATTATGCAAGCTTTTCAGATATTCTGTTGCTGGAGAAGCTCTGCATTGGCTCAAGAAGTTACAACCAGGATCTCTTAAATCCTGGAGCGACATCAAGAATGCATTCTTATGCAATTTCTTTGATGAGGCACGTGCTGAAGACTTGAGGAGCAAGATTGCTACATTCACTCAGGAGCCTCCAGAATCATTTAGAGGCTCTTGGATCAGATTCAAGTCCTACCAAAGAGACTGTTCATACCACGGATTCAATGAAGTACAGCTACTCAGTACTTTCTACAGAGGCATCGCGGTTGTGGGAACCGAAATTCGCACTGTCGATTTCCGTTTAAATTAGGAAACTAGGAAAACCCTAATTTCCCAGAGGTCCCGGATCTCTGCGAGAGCCAACGGCAAGTGACCAAATATATGTGGAAATCGTGAAAAGATCACAAACGAATTTAGAGAAAACAGTAGATCTTATTTCGAGTCCGCGTAATAGCGTTGCGATCATTACAAGAGATCATAAAAGCTTTGGCCGCAAAGGCTGTCAGCGAGTAACCTAGTTCTAGCGGCCTAAAAGCTCAAACCTAGTTGAGTCGCAGCTCGATAACAAAAGACGAAGAAAATACAGAAAAGCTTTTGATTGATTTCAGACTGAACCTTATGAAAGGCTGCCTACGTACCCCTTTCGAGGATCAAGCCGAACGTAGTTCAAGAGTGAACCAAGAGATCGAACTGCTTGTGCGCGTTCGTCTGGTAATCAGGTGCCAGTCATGGAAACAGATCATGTTGAGAATAATGCCTCCGAGTTTCTAAGTGCCGAGAGTTCTGAGTCTCCAAAGTTCTCCCCCGTGCCTCTCGCCTAGGACTCCTTATATACTCGCTCCTAGGTCGGTTTACGCTTTTTCCTCTTCTGCCCTTAAGCCGTCAAACTTAAAAATGGAGATATTCTATTTTTCCCGATCTTTCTAATTATCTTCAAATACTTCATATTTATCCGCGAAAACTCGACATTTATCTTTCCTTGCGAACCAAGCATAAACCGTCCTACGGTTTAGGGGCTTTTGGTTAAGAAAACCTAAGTGGGTTTCGAGTCACGTCCTAGGTCTCTTTGGGCCGTTGTTTGACTCGAAACGTTTATTACGGCTTCTTTCGATAAAAATAAACTTTCCGCGGTTTTTATCGTAAAGTTCGATTGATGATTTCAAATGACGAGAAACATGAAATGGGTTGGCTACAGTCTTCGGGAGATAGCATTAAAGAGTAGACGAGAATGCATGGATTCGTGTCGTATCGATTTTTAAGAAAGCCCGGTCGCTACATAGCGACCGAGTCGTGTTCGTGCTCGGTCGCTTCCTAGCGACCGAGCTTCGGGGAGATCTCGGTCGCTACGTAGCGACCGAGCCGTGTACATGCTCGGTCGCTACGTAGTGACCGAGCTTCGGTGATAGCTCGGTCGCTACGTAGCGACCGAGCTTCGCTGAGAGCTCGATCGCTACGTAGCGACCAAGCCGTGTACGTAGCAACCGAGCTTCGGGGAGAGCTCGGTCGCTATGTAGCGACCGAGCTTCTGGGAGAGCTCGGTCGCTACGTAGCGACCGAGCCGTATACTTGCTCGGTCGCTACGTAGCGACCGAGCGCGCTACGTAGCGACCGAGCGCGCTACGTAGCGACCGAGCGCGCTACGTAGCGACCGAGCGCGCTACGTAGCGACCGAGCGCGCTACGTAGCGACCGAGCGCGCTACGTAGCGACCGAGCCGTATACTTGCTCGGTCGCTACGCAGCGACCGAGCGCGCTACGTAGCGACCGAGCGCGCTACGTAGCGACCGAGCGCGCTACGTAGCGACCGAGCGCGCTACGTAGCGACCGAGCGCGCTACGTAGCGACCGAGCGCGCTACGTAGCGACCGAGCGCGCTACGTAGCGACCGAGCGCGCTAGGTAGCGACCGAGCGCGCTACGTAGCGACCGAGCGCGCTAGGTAGCGACCGAGCGCGCTACGTAGCGACCGAGCGCGCTACGTAGCGACCGAGCGCGCTACGTAGCGACCGAGCGCGCTACGTAGCGACCGAAGGCGCTACGTAGCGACCGATCGCGCTACGTAGAGACCGAGCACGCTACGTAGCGACCAGCTTTTGCGCTGGTTGCTACGTGGCAACCTTGTTCGCGTCTTTCTCCGAATTTTCGTGAATGTGTTTTCTCCGCAAGATTCTTTGTAAAAATAGATCTTTTTCTAAGATTTATTTTTCGTAAAAACGTTCATGCCAATTTTTACGGACTTTCAGACATTGATTCTGTCGTGACCGATTTTGACCCCAACAGCGGTGCAGTACCAGATGGCTCTTGATGCTTCCAGCAATGGAAACTTCAACACCAGGAATCCAGAGGAGGCAGTCGAGGTGATTGAAAACCTAGCATCCAGCAACAGCACCATGAACACTGATTTTGAAAGGAAGAGATCTGCCACCATCCTTGGGAATGATCAGATGGATGAGGTGAAGGCAAAACTGGACAGTGTTCACAAGCTTCTCAAGAAGCAGGTTAGCTTTGTTGAAGATGCAGAAGCTGTAGAGGGTAGAGCAGAGGAAGAAGAAGTAAACTACAATGGTGGAGCTGGATTCCAAGGAAACTAGGGTGGAAACAGAAACTCCTATGGAAATAGGAGTAACTTCAACCAAAATTCGTAGTACCAGAAACTCTACAACAACATCTACAACAACAACAGGAATTTTGGAAGTTCCTACTACCAGAAGCCACTGCCGCCTACTCAAGAGAGCAAGATTGAAGAGATTCTCGATAGGGTTCTTGAGGCACAACAACGAATGAATGTGGACTTCAATGGGAAGATAGATTTTGTCTACACCAATCTTAACACAAAGTTTGAGACTTTGAGCTCTCATGTGAAGAAGACAGAGATACAGGTTGTGCATACAGGAGATGCTATTAGGAGGCACGAAGCTTAAACAAGAGGAGTAGGGGATGATGTGATGAAGCACCACGTGAATGCCATTATTGAGGATGACTTTTGGCAAGTGGTGAAGGAAGAGAAGCTGCAAGAAGGCGATTTCGAGGTAGAAAGTTTGATGAGTTTCGGTGGGTCACATTGGTGTCGATCGACACCAGCCACCGAACATCGATCGATATACACCAACTCAAATCATTCAACAGGAGTACCAGAGCATCGATCGACAACGCCTACGGAGTGAACCGCGTCTTGCAATGTCGTGAAGATTCTAACTCAAGAGGAGTTCGCAGCAAAACACCCACATCCGCCCAGCCCTGACAATGTCCGAATCGATCGACATGCCAACAACAACGTCGATCGACACTCAAAAGCTAATATCAATCAACAACCATCACCGCCTATCGATCGACGTGCACCTATTACCTACCGAGTGCATATGCCGAAGATAGATGTAGCACGACTTAACGCACTCAGGCCCAAACCTAAATCTTCAGAACAACCACCGGAGCCTGTCAGGACACCTTCAGATGATGGAGATGATCCCATGGAAGAAGATAGGGTTTTTACTGGAAGAACCCTAAGGAGAAGAAAAGAAAAAGTGGCGAAACATCTGAAGAGGGGGGCTAATGAAAAGGAAAAAGAAAATTTCCAAAAGAGAGTCTCAGGATTCCTCTACATAATCCATTCGAAGAAGCTTATTACAGCCACAGATTGTGGATGTTCTTCAGAGAAACCAGAGAGAAAGAAGAAGACATTAGGAGAATGTTCTGTGAAGCTAGAGAAAAGATGAGGAGAAGGATTACATTGAAGAAGAAGAGTGATCCTGGGCAATTTGCAATACCATGCACAGTGCAGGGTATTGAATTCTCACATGCCTTGTGCGATACAGGAGCATCAGTAAGCATCCTACCTAGGGTTATGGCAGACCATCTGGGTCTGGAGGTGGAGCCTTCGCAGGAATTGTTCACTTTTGTGGATTGTTCCCAGAAGAACTCAGGAGAAATTGTGAGAGACTTAGATGTGCAGATTGGTAATGCCCTAGTTCCAGTTGATTTCTATGTCTTGGACATCAAGTTAAACTAGAACTCTTCTCTACTACTTGGGAGAGCCTTCTTGTCAACAGTGGGAGCAGTATGCAACTTGCAAGCCAACCAGTTGTGTCTAACACTCATCGATCCTAATGCCCACTCTGACCCTATCCCATTCAAGAAGCCACAGACGATCTCTAGAAGAATCAATGATGCATGAATCATTGCAGCTTGCCACTGTGGAGCCCAGTACGAATCTGACTACTCGGAATCGATCGACACTCATCCAGTTACGTCTATCGACACAAACCATACGAAATCGACCGACGCTGACAAAGAGAAATCGGTCGACACGTATCCGGATGAGTGGGAGAATGAGTACTACAACCCCACTATTGGCGCTTACACAAGCCAAAATATGCATACAGACGAGTATGATGAAGACTTCGAGGAGGAATGAGCCATTGAGTACAGAGCCATCCTTGATGAGGAAGAAAAACTGTTACATCATTCCTCTTGGAATAGGAATGCACCATCGTTCGACATGACAAGCTTGCCATCGATCGACACTCAACCTCAGCAACGATGACGAAAGCGAGCATCGACCGACACTGCTTACTACAAATCGGTCGACACTGATTTCAACCGTGTGCGAGATGGAGACTACTCGATTGGTAGTTGGGTAGATGAACACCACTAGAGAGCTTTGCAGTAGAAACAGTAACCTACACACCAGGAGTAGATAAACTACAAGATAGTTTCACAGACGAGGAACTGCTCAACATGCAAAAGCACGATGATACAGATCAGATTCAAGCAGAAGCTGCTTAGGAAAGAACTCGATCGATCGACACTCGTCACCAGAAATCGATCGACAAGCTTCCTCAACAATCGATCGACACCAACAATACCACGTCGATCGACAACCATCCAATACCGAAAACCACTGTAAGCGAAAAAGATAAATTAGATAACCAGTATCTAACTCCAGACGAATTTGGTATTTTCAGGGACCCTCATGGCTACGCAAAAGCCATAGACGGCCGCACACTACACGTATCTCGAGAAGATATCGCAGATATCCTTCAAATAGTCAATGGAGCAGACAATTTGTTCATGCATCAACGCTGCAACCGAGAACAGAAGACTACAAAGGAGTTCTATGACACAACTAGTGGCATAGAAAAACAGCTTCAAACAACGATCTCGCCATACAACCCATCCATCGATCAACATAGACGTCCCAACGGTCGCCAGACAGCCAGAATTCGGCAAAAGAGCTTATGACCTTTATGGTAACATGAAATTTTACTGGGAAGAGAAAGATGAGTATGGAGTCTACAGAGATGATCGAGAATTTGCCAGAGATCTAGATGGACGCACCATTCATGTTCACACCAAGGATATCAGAAGACTTCTGGAAAGAGCTTCAAGAGATGAACTAGCCTACATATGTCTTCCCGAACATGCTAGCTCATTCACACAGACAAAGTTGGTACCAGAGATCTACACCAAGGACGAGATCAATGAGATGTTCTATGGAGTCTGTGGTGAAAATGAGAGGAACAAAGAAGCCTTCCAGATGAAGCTTGATGGTGTCTACTATCCATTGAATGATAGTATAAGTTGGCTAACCACTTGCATGGAGGAGATGAAGCAAGAGATAGCCAGAATTCAGAACGCGACCAACGTTGCTCGACCTTCATCGATCGCCAGAAGACGACCCCAATCGATCGACAGCAAACAATCACCATCGCTCGACAGACACCATCACACATCGATCGACAACCGCTTGGCCGCATCGATCGACACCAATCCGCCACGCCCACACACGATGAAGTCTCAACCAGATTTCCACACCAGAGAATAGATAGATCAGTTGGTAGAAGGGATCTATAGAGCGCTGGAAACTACAGAGGAGAGGCTTGATGAGAGATGTGATGACATCTATTTCCCAATGGATCTTACCATCAGTGCATTGACCTCGAAGATCGAAGCTATACAAGGGGAGTTGGTGGAGATTCAGAGTTACATTGCGCGTCGACCAGAGACGACATCCGGCATATCCAACACACCTTACCATGGAAAGGAGATCTCAGCTGACACTTACGCCGCACTTACCAGACATCAATTCAACCTTGAGAGTCTTGGTGAAAGATTGCAGAGGATTGAAAACACAACTGCAGCAATAAAGGATAAGTGGCGCAGAGGGTATGAAGCAATGAGAGACTTCACTGGTACATGGTTCAACAAGAGCAAAGAAGAGATGGATACTTGTTTTCCAACAAGTCCCAGTTCTCCACACTACTAGCCAAAACACCTCCAAAGTCAAGCTAAATGACTATAACAAACCGCTTAGTGGGAGGCAACCCACTATTAGGTAATATTTATTAAGCTTTTATTGATTTATTATTTATGTTGGTTTTTAATCATTGCAGGTCATCAAAAACAAAAACAAAAAGAAGATCCGAGTAGACGATTGCCATCTGTATCGACAGACGCGAACAATTCGACATCGATCGACATTACCTTACCTGCGTCGACCGACAACAACATCCTTACATCGGTCGACATCTATTTTGGTCTGGTATATCGTTCCTACTTGTTACATTGAGGCCTTATGATTTATTTTTAACCATAACTTCGACTGAATTTACACTGGGGACAGTGTAGTTTAAGTCTGGAGGGAGGTTTACTGATATTTATTTACTTATTAGTCTTATTAAAAATGTTTTCAAATTAAGTTATTATTGAGTCAAGAAGGGGATTATGAACTTATAGATTTTGCTAGATATCTAACCACTCTTTAGCACCATTCTAGACTTACTGATTGCAGGCAGTACTAAAGATACTAAAGTGGATCAACCGGTCAACTATCCACTCTTGCTAAGATTGTTTTGAAGGAACCAAAGCTGACCTGCAACACTAAACCTGACACAACTGCTTGTCTTGGGGCTTGGTATACATGGGATCGGATTCTTCAAACAAGTCTGGAAGGTAAAGCCTTGTGTATATAGATTTATCACCCTTTCTCTCTCTATTTTTAAAATATAGAAAATATATATATATATATATATATATATATATATATATATTTATATTTATTATTATTAGAAATTTATTAGGAAGGAATTCGAACAGGACTTGGTGGCTACAACCATTAAGGCTTGCTTCATAAGAATTTCATAGGTAAAGGATTAGAACAGGACTTGGTGGCTACAACCATTAAGGCTTGCTTCACAAATAATCCTAGGATATAGGTCAAAAAGAAGTGAACAGGACTTTGTGGCAACCACCATTAAGGCTTGATTCATGGAAGCCTGTCCAATCTTGGTTAATAATCTTGCATATAAGCAGACTTTAACCAAGAGAGAAAATTAGTAGAGAGAGGATAAGAACTAATGTTTACCTGCAGGTCCAGATACCTGTTTGAGAATCCTTGAATCCTGTTATCGATACTCCCAAGGTAAAGTCTTCACTTTTATTTTATGCTAAGAAATGAGGTTGGTAGAGGGGAATGAAAGACAAGATTATGCTAAGTTGTTGGCCAGATGAATTTGGTTGCTAAGCTAGGATATGGTATGATGTACTTTTGTGATTAGGACTTCTTAGATGTGGATTGCAATATTGTAGAGGTGATGATTCTAAGTTTTAAATTATGTGAGTTCCTGCTGTTTTAAAACCTTTTTCAGAGAGAGTGTCTGTTTGTTTTGCTTGAGGACAAGCAAAAAGGTAAGTCTGGGGGAGTTGATAGACTATGGATTTGACCCATTTTCAACCATAGTCTATAGGTGTTTTTACTAATAATTATATTATTATATAGTCTATTTATTATATTTATAAGATCATGAGTGTTTTGGAGATAAGTGGTGATTTTGGAGCATTTTGGAGATATTTGGAGCAAGCACCCGAGATGACCATCGAGATCGACAATCGGTCGATAATGGAGAGCTTGAATCGATCGATAAGCATGACATGGTGTTGATCGATAGCGAAGCGCGCAAAAAGCCTGTTTGGTCATAGCCGATTTGAAGCCCAAGATTTCACTATTTTACAAGATTGCCCTTGACGAGTTTTACCCTAATTATATAAGCTTTGCCGCCATGTTAGAGGAAAGGGAGGGGGGGGGGTGATTTTCTTAAAAAAGTGTGCTTTCTTTGTGTTTCATTGTTTTATTGATAGATAGGAAAGAAGATTCAAAGTCATAATTTGTGATTGGAGCTCCATTGATATCTATTTTATTATTCTACGAAGTTTTTATACTTAACTGATGTTATGAATTGCTTAGCCATGTCTGAGTAGTTCTCTTGTTAGATTTTAGGGTTTAAATAGGTTAGGAGGGATTAACCCCAACTATAGATTGCTGAGTTGTGATAATCATCTTTAGGATTGTTCATTAATGTCTGTGTCTAGATTACCTACCTAGAACCTGCCCTTGGATTGATTAATAAAAGCCATTGCTTATTTCTCATTTTGAAAACATTCTAATAGAACTATGTTTCTTGCTATGAGCAAGGCGAGAGCTGATCTAGTGAGCTTAGTAAGCATTCATTTAACATGCGCATAAATCTTGACTAGAGCGCGTCGATTGATATCACACTTGAATAATCGATCGACGGTGCAAAAGGTGTATCGATCGATACGCCCATTGGAATATCGATCGACACTTTCTATAGATCAATATATCGAGAGTTGAGATCATAGATCTAGTTAATAGACAACAAGTCAATGCTCGCGAGAGCCGAAAGACTTGTTGATCAAATAGTTGAGCTTTACATTATCATGCATGCAACTCATTAGGCATCTGTAGAATTATAATTCCAACTTTCCTGAATAAAAACCCTAAGTCTAACTATTTCCTTTTTAAGCACCAAAACCCCAAAAAACCCTGCTATTGAACAAACACTTGTTCAATATAAAACTGCAATTTACTTTTAAAACTCTTAAAACATCTTTGCTTAACAAATCATATTAGAATCCTTAGGTTCCCTAGCTCCTTGTGAATTCGATCCCTAAGTACTATAACTCGACCTCTTATTTGAGAGAGTATAAATAACTCCTTAGGGTAATTTGAGTGGTATCACTAGAGGGGTCGGAGATATTGGTCTCGCCGATTGAGGTTGGGTTAGATCGTCGGCGGGCTGCCTTTCTCCGGAACGATTCCAGACTCGAGCTCCAGTTCGATCGGGGATCGGGGTTCGATCTGGCACCGAGGTTCGATCTGGCGGTGAGGATCATTCCTAGATTGTGGTTCTGATTGGAGGGATCCCTTGCATCTGGGTCGTTTCGACCGTCCTATCGGTACCCGTTGGTCCATTGGTTAAGGTTTCGGTTCTTGAGTCGGATCCGACAGGATCGACGTCGTTGAGTCTTGATGGCGTGGTTCCGGTGGTCTGTTTAGGATCCATAGTCGCGCTTAAGAAACTTAGATCGGTTTCTTAGCAAAGTTGTTGTTGTTTATCTGCCCCACGGTGGGCGCCAAAATGTAGATCCTAAAATCTACACTAAGTATTTTGTAGTGATTGAAAGTTTAATCTAGGAAAGAAGAGATGATGTGGGCAACAATATCTTTAGAACACAACGATGTAATCCGATTCCAGTAGGCAAAGATGGATTTTATTGATTAATAAGATCGAATAACAGCAAGAAAAATGAGATTCAACGTTACAAACAAAGTCGATAAGAGAAAAGACTTAAAGAGGAGTGAAATGAGGTTGATGTGTGTGTGTAGTTCTCTCTAGGGTTTTCTCTGTGTCCTCTTTCGTTTCCTTCGATCTCTTCTTATAGCGGATTGATTCTGGATTTCTCTCCACCTCTCCGCGATCTCCGGCTCTTCGAATTGATCTCCTCTTTCTCGCCGGAGTCGGACTTCTTCGTTGGTTGCACGGCCCAAGTTTCTCAGGCCCAACTACATAGTTGACCGAAATTGGGTCCAACATTAAGGAAGAATTAATGGTATCGGAATCACGTCGGAAGATCAAACCTACGTTATGTTTCATATAGGATCGTTTATGAAAGGAGAAGGAGGGAGAAAGAGAAGAGATCTAGGATTTTTTCACATTCTCGATATCTCGAAATCAATATTCTTTTTATACTTTGATATAAACAATCATTCAATTTCTTTCATCTCCATTGTATAGTCAATCTTACTCAATAAGAAACCCATATTCGCATTTGAATCATAGAAAATAGTCAATTCATTCGTTCCTTGTTTGATATGTAAGATAAAAACCTACACCTAATTTTTGAGTGGATCCGAGATCCATCATTTAGCGCTAGAGAGGAGATTATACATACTCCTTCAAAAAATCAAGATCCGAGCTAGAAAGTGAACCTGTACAAAGTTGGAACGAAAAAGTTTGGTTTGAGAATAATAGAAAATCCGACGAATCCCATGATACATACCACATTCCGACAAGAGGATGGAACTCCCATAACCACGCCACCACTTACACCAATCATTGATCTGGATTCTGCCCTAACCAAGGTATGATATACCATGGATTTTACCCACTTTTAGCCACGGTGTATAAGTGTTTTCAAATACATTATAGTTGTTTTGGAGTCTTTCTAGTATGTTTTTAGGTTTTGGAATGATTTGGAGGAACGTGGTGATTTTGGTGCATTTTTGAGATAAAATGACAAACACCCAAAGTTGACCATCGACCACGACTATCGATCGATGGGCGAAGGCAACAATCGATCGATACAAACTCTGTTTTATCGATCGACGGCGAAGCGCGCAGAAATCAGATTGAGTTTCAGCCGACATAAAGCCCAAGTCCCACAAGAATTATCAGATTACCCCTGACGAGTTTTAACCTAATATTTATGTGTTTTGCCATTGTTCTAGGAATCACACGCTTTCATACTTTCTACTTTTCATACAAAAAAATACTTAGAGTCTTAGGTTTGGAGAGAAGATCCTAGAACACCTTCTGAGCTTTGTGATTGGAACTCCGATTTCTTTACTCTATCTTATTTATGCAATCTATTTATTTTATTGTTATGAATTGTTTAGCCATGTTTGAGTAGTTCATCTTGTTTAGAATTAGGGTTCAGATAATCATGAATGATTAGCCCAAAATATAGAATTTACTATGTGTCAGGAGATTAATCAACTAGACTGTTCTTAATGCATGTGTTCTGGAATAGCTAACTAGAACCTTGTCTTTAGATATTAGGGTGCATTCGGAAGATTGGTTCTTTGTCTGAAATAGTTTAGGATGTCCTAGGATTGCTAGAAACAAGCGGAAGCTGATTTAGTTGACCTAGTGAACACATTCAAACCCGTTCTTAACGCTCACTGGAAGGTACGTCGATCGACAACTCTCTAGTTGTATCGATCGACGGGCTGAAAGGTGTATCCATTGACACCCCGTTGTTGGAATCGATCGAAACTTTCTCAGGACCAACAAGCGAAAGCTGAGGTCCTAGATCCGGCGATAGATAGCCTAAAAATACGGAAGTTGATCGGCTATTCTATTGTTTGAGTTCTATAATATCCATATTTGCTTAGTCTATATATCTATAATCATGATTGACTGAATATAAACCCTAAGTCTAACGACTCCCATATCAATCTTAAAACCCAATCAATCAACTGAACAATTTCTTGTTCACCACTGCTTATTTACTGCTTTAAAACATTCAATCTAGCTTAGCTATATAACTAGATAGATCTAGTGTGTGCCTTAACTCCCTGTGAATTCGATCCCTAGAATACTACAATTGAACCTCTTATTTGAGAGAGTACAAATCACTTATAGGGTAATTTGAGTGATATCAAATTTGGCACCGTTGCCGTGGAGCTTCGATCGCCATTAGATCAAACTTAGTTAGGTTTAGTCTAGATCACTGTTACTTACAAAAAACTGAGAAAAAAATTTTCTTGTCTTTTCAGGTGCATGCCCAACAGTACCAGAAGCAACAAGGAACATACACTTCTCTTTTCAGATCCTGCACTACTAGAACGCACCATCCGCAAAGGCAAACGTATTTCATCGATAGACAACAACACTGGTTCATCGACCGACATTCATCTTCAACTCTCGACTGAGACTACTCTTCCGTCGACCGCCCATACCCACCCAACATCGATCGACATTCCACCTCGGACATCAATCGACACTGAGCAGCGAGACATGGTTGCAACACTAGTACTTATTCATGATGCAACTGGAAACCTCCATGACCAGGAGGGTCATCTGCGTAATGCAGCAAGTCAGAAGTTAAATGATTGATAGACCATGGATTTGACATATTTTTACCCATGGTTTATAAGTGTTTTAACTACTAATTATTATTTTATAGAGTCTATTTAGTATATTTATAGGATCAAGAGTGATTTGGAGGAAAGTGATGATTTTGGAGCATTTTGGAGATATTTGGAGAAAGCACCCGAGATGACTATCGAGCTCGACCATCGGTCGACATTGAGGAAGAATAATCGATCGATGTTCACATCTTGACATCGATCGACAACGACGCGCGCAGAAAGCCCGTTTGGTCTCAGCCGACTTAGAGCCCAAGTATTCACCAATTTACAAGATTATCCCTGACCAGTTTAACCTAATTATATAAGTTTTGCCAACATGTTAGAGGCAAAGTGTGCTTTCTTGTTTTACTATTATCACAGCAAAAGGTTTTCTAGGATTTTTAGTAGATTGGAGAGAAGATCCAAAGAGATTTGTGATTGGAACTCCATTGATATCTATCTATTTATCTATGCAGTTTTTATACCTTCTTGATGTTATGAATTGCTTGGCCATGTCTGAGTAGTTTTCTTGTTAGATTTAGGGTTTAAATAGGTTATGAGGGATTAGCCCCAACTATAGATTGTTAATTTGTGATATTCATCATTAGAATTTTCATTAATGCATGTTTCTAGATTAGCTACCTAGAACTTGCCCTAGGAGTTGTAGACATAAGCGATAGCTTGCATATCACCCTGAATCCATCCTAACTGAGTTGAGATTGCTAGAATAAGTGAGAGCTGATCTAGGAAGCTTAGTGAGCATATTCTATCCCCGCATTAACGCTTGACCAAGAGCGTCGATCGATATTCCAATCGAATAATCAGTCGACGTTTCAACAAGTGTATCGATCGATATTCCTATAGATTAATCGATTGACACTGGTCAATAGACAAACCTAGAAAGCGAAAGCCTAAGGGTTTATTATTAAGTATTGAGATCTATAATGTCATGCATACAACTTATTAGACATATGTAGGATTATAATCCGGAATTCTTGAATAAAAATTCTAAGTCTAGTTATTTTAATTTAAGTACCAAAACCCCAATCAATCAATCGAGCAATTACTTTCTTACAAACCTGCAACTTTACATTTAATTCATTAAACAACCTAGCTTAATAAACCTGATTAGATTTATTAGGTTCCCTATCACTCTGTGGATTTGATCTCTAAGTACTACAACTGAACGTCTTATTTGAGAGAGTAATTCACTCCTTAGGTAATTTGAGTGATATCAAATTTGACGCCATTACCAGGGAACTTTGATCGCCTTATTGACTTAGTCTTGTTTAGTCTAGGTTTCTTCTTAAAACCACTTTCTGACACAAAATTTTTTTCTTGTCTTTTCAGGTACATGCCCAGCAGTACTAGAAGCAACAAGGAAATTCAACTGCTATTCTCATCAGATCCTGCAAGCTTGGACCGTTCAATCCACAAAGGAATACGTTTCTCATCGATCGACAACAACACTTGCTCATCGACCGACACTCGCTCACCACCATCGACCGAAGACACTCTTCTTCCGTCGTCCGACATCTTCCATCCGACGTCGATCGGATACTTCAGTCCGAACATCGATCGATACTGAACCGCGAGACATGGTTGCGACCATGATACTTGTACGTGATGAGAGGGGAGGCCTGCATGACCATGAAGGTCATATGCGTAATGCAACAGGTCAGAGGATAGATGCTCAGGGGGCTCCAATCCCTGAGTCTGATACTGATGCTACATGCACTACTCTACCTGTAGATGAGGCTGCTCGACCCAGAACGTTGGCTGATTACAACTGTCCAGATCAGTTCTACACCAACAGATCAGCCATTCGTCCTCCAACTATTCAGAGGGGGAATTTCGAGTTGAAGCCCCAGTACTACACACTCGTGGGACAGTCACCCTACTATGGGTTATCTCACGAGCATCCTATGGACCATCTGGAGAGGTTCGAGGATCTTATATCTGCTATTAAAGTCAAGGGAGTCTCTGAAGACTAGCTCCTATGCAAGCTCTTCAAGTGCTCACTTGCTGGAGATACTTCGCATTGGCTTAAGCAGTTACCACCAGGATCTCTCACATCCTAGAGCGACATCAAGAATGCATTCCTATGGAACTTCTTTGATGAGGTGCGTGCTGAAGACTTGAGGAGCAAGATCGCTACATTCACTCAGGAGCCTGCAGAATCATTCAGAAGCTCCTGGATCAGATTCAAGTCTTATCAGAGAGATTGTCCACACCATGGATTCAATGAAGTACAATTGCTCAGTAGTTTCTACAGAGGCATCGCGGTGCAGTATCAAATAGCTCTTGATGCTTCTAGCAATGGGAACTTCAACACCAGGAATCCATAGGAGGCTGTGAAAGTTATTGAGAACTTAGCATCCAACAGCAACACCAAGAACACTGATTTTGAGAGGAAGAGATCTGCCACCATTCTTGGGAATGATCAGATGGATGAAGTAAAGGCAAAGCTGGACAGTGTTCACAAGCTTCTCAGGAAGCAGGTCTGCTTAGTTGGGGATGCAAAGGCTGTAGACACAGAGGGTAAAGCATAGGTAGAAGAAGATGTGAACTTCATTAGTGGAGCTGGATTTCAGAGGTCTGGAAATCAGAATAGAAACTTCTATGGAAAAAGAAGTAATTTCAACCAGAGTTCGCAGAAGCAGTAACCCTACAGCAACTACTACATCAGCAACAACAGGGGTTATGGAAACTCCTACTACCAGAAGCCACCACTACCTACTCAAGAGAGCAAGATTGAAGAGATGCTTGACAGAGTTCTTGAGGGACAGCAGCGCATGACGGTAGACTTCAATGGGAAGATTGACTCTGTCTACACCAACCTGAACACAAAGTTTTAGACTTTGAGCACTTATGTTAAGAAGCTGGAGATGCAGGTTGTTCAGACAGGAGAAGCTGTTAAGAGGCAGGCAGCCTTAACAAGAGGGGTAGGGGATGATGTGACGAAGCGCCATGTGAATGCCATTATATACGATGATTTCTGGCAAGTGGTGAAGCAAGAGAAGCTGCAAGAAAGAGATTTCCAAGTAGACAGCTCGATGAGTTTCGGCGGATCGCATTGGTGTCGATCGACGCCGGACTTCGAATATCGATTGACGGATTTCAATCACAATCGATCGACAGGCTCTTCAGAGCATCGATCGATGACACCTACGGAGTCAACCGCATCCTGTAATGCCGTGAGGATCTTGACTCATGAGGAGTTCGCAGCAAGAAACCCACAGACGCCCAGCCCTTTTTATGTAAAAATCGATCGACATTCTAATATTCCCATCGATCGACAAAAAGAGACCGCCATCGATCGACAAACTCCAGCACACATTGATCGATGCGCACCTCTTACATATCGAGTGCAGATGCCAAAGATAGACGTTGCACGTCTCAATGCACTCATGCCACAACCCAAACCTTCAAATAACCCACCAGAGGCTACCAGAGGCCACCAGTACACCTTCAGATGATGCAGCAGATCCTATGGAAGTTGATAGGGTTCTTATGGGGAGAACCCTGAGGAAAAGAAAGGAAATAGTGACAAAACATCTGAAGAGGGGAGCTAATGAAAAGGAAAGGGAAAGTTTCCAAAAGAGAGTCTTCAGGATTCCTCTAGAAAAGCCATTCGAGGAGGCTTATTTTACCCACAGATTGTGGATGTTCTTCAGAGAAACAAGGGAGACTGAATAAGACATTAGGAGAATGTTCTGTGAAGCTAGAGAAAAGATGAAGAAGAGGATTTCACTAAAGAAGAAGAGTGATCTTGGGTAATTTGCAATACCATGTACGATGAAGGGTATTGAGTTCCCACATGCCCTTTGCTACACAGGAGCATCAGTCAGCATCCTACCTAGGGTTATGGGGTCTGCAGGTGGAGCCTTCCAAGGAATCATTCACTTTTGTGGATTTTTCTCATAGGAGCCCAGGAGGAATTGTGAGAGACCTAGAGGTGCAGATTGGTAATGCCCTAGTTCCAGTTGATTTCCATGTCTTGGATATCAAGCTAAACTGAAACTCTTCTCTATTACTTGGGAGTGCTTTCTTGTCAACAATAGGAGCAATATGCAACATGCAAACCAACCAGTTGTGCCTGACTCTCATAGATCCTCATGTCCACTACAATCCTATTCCAGTCAAGAAGCCACGTACGTCCTCCAGAAGAATTGATGATCCAGGACTCATCGCATCATGCCACTGTGGAGCTGAGTACGAGACATAATACTCGGCGTCGATCAAAACTCAAACAGCCACATCGATCGACAGTGCCCACCAAAAATTGATCGACACACCCAAAGAAAAATCTGTCGACAGTAGTCCAAAAGATTGGGAGAATGACTACTACAACCCCACTATGGCAGCACACACCAGACACACCATGCATACAGAGGAGTATGATGAAAATTATGAGAAGGAACGAGCTATAGGGTACAAAGCCGTTCTTGATGAGGAAGATAGACTTCTCCACCATTCCTCTTGGAAAAGGAATGCGTCGTCGATCGACAGAACAGTCTCAACATCGATCGACACTCATCCTCATGAGACAAACCGAAAACGAGCATCGACCGACATTGCCTACTACCCATCGATCGACAATGGAGTCGACTGTGTACAAGAAGGAGACTACTCGATTGGCAGTTGGGCAAATGACCACAATCACAAAAGCTATGCAATAGAAATGGCAATTCCTGAGCCAGGAGCAGATGAACTGCATGAGGGTTTCACATACGAGGAACTTCTCAACATGCAAAGACGTGATGAAACAGATTTACTTCTTGCAGAAGCCTGTGGGAAAGGAACTCACTTCAGTCGAATAACTGAAGAAGGCAGACGTGCAGCGATCGACAGGGAAATACAAGAATCGATAAACATCCGTCCGTCGATTGACAACAACCCTCCATCATCGATCGACATCCGTCCAAAACCACCATCCACTGTAAGCAAAAACCTTAATTATGATAACCTGTATCTAACACATGATGAATTTGATATTTTTAGGGACCCGGATGGCTACGCAAGAGCAATAGATGGACATGCACAACAAGTATCCAGAGAGGACATTGCAGACATTCTTCAGATGGCTAATGGAGCAGATAATCTCTTCATGCAAAAACGCACCATCCCAGCACATCAGAAGAGGGTTACAAAAGAGTTCTATGACACATTTGGTGGCATAGACAATCGCTTCAAGCAGAAGTATAGACATCCTACTCGACCGTCGATCGATGTTGACGTCCCTCCATCGATCGACAGACGTCCAAAATTTGGCAGAAGAGCCTTTGACTTTTTTGGAACTAAGAAATTCTACCGGGAAGAGAAGGATGAGTATGGAGTCTACAGAGAGGATCAGGGATGTGCAAGAGATGTGGATGGACACATCATCAATGTGTCCAAGGATGATATCAGAAAGCTAATGGAAAGAGCTTCGAGAGATGAGCACAACTACATATGTCTTCCAGAACATGCTAGCTCATTCACATAGACCAAGCTGGTACCAGAGATCTACACCAAGGACGAGATCAATGAGAAGTTTTATGGAGTCTGTGGAGCCCAAGAAAAGAATAAAGGTGATTTCCAAGCCATCGATCGACGATCATCCAACACCAAATCTTGAGGTACAAGTCAAAGATAATACATATTATGGTTATCTAACTCTGAATGAATTTTCTATTTTCAGAGATCCAAAAGGCCAAGCAAGAGCAATGGATGGACGCTTTCTCAACATATCTAAGGAGGAGATAGCTGAAATCATTGCCATGAATGGATGCACTAACTTCTTCATTTCGAAGAACAGACCAGAGGCTCCATCATCGATCGACGACGTAGCATCACCAACGATCGACGGTCACTTCGGATCCAGAAGAAGCACACGTCATCTGAAAGAAAGAGAACACCTCGTTGGGAGAACACAAAGGCATCCATACCGACCGTGCCAGAGCAAAATGATATCACTCAAATTACCCTAAGGAGGGAATTACTCTCTCAAATAAGAGGTTCAGTTGCAGTACTCAGGGATCAAATCCACAAGGAGCTAGGGAACCTAATAAATCTAATCAGAATTGTTAAGCTAGTTTGTTTTAATGTTTTAAATGTAAATTTGCAAGTTTGTGATCAAGTAATTTCTCGATTGATTGTTTGGGGTTTTGGTACTTAAATGGAAATAGCTAGACTTAGGGTTTTTATTCAGGAAATCAGGATTATAATCCTACAAATGCCTAATAAGTTGTATGCATGATATTATAGAGCTCAACACTTAATAAAAAACCCTTAGGCTTTTGCTTTCTAGGTTTGTCTATTGACCAGTGTCGATCGATTATTCTATAGGAATATCGATCGATATACTTGTTGAAACGTCGACCGATTATTCGATAGGAATATCGATCGACGCGCTTGGTCAAGCGATAATGCAGAGATTGAATATGCTCACTAAGGTTACTAGATCAGCTCTCGCTTATTCTAGCAAGTCTTAGCTCAGTTAGGATGGATTCAGGGTGAGATGCATGCTATCGCTTATGTCTACAATTCCTAGGGCAAGTTCTAGGTAGCTAATCTAGAAACAGACATTATTGACAATCCTAATGATCAATATCACAACTTAGCAATCTATAATTCGGGCTAATCCCTCATAACCTAGTTAAACCCTAAAATCTAACAAGAGAACTACTCAGACATGGCTAAGCAATTCCTAACAACAATAAGGTATAAAAACTGCATAAATAAATAGATAGATATCAATGGAGTTCCAATCACAAATATCTTTGGATCTTCTCTCCAATATACTAAAAATCCTAGAAAACCTTGTGCTGTGATAATAGTAAAAAAAGAAAAGCACACTTTGCCTCTAACATGTAGGCAAAGCTTATATAATTAGGTTAAAACTCGTCAGAGGTAATCTTGTAAATTGGTGAAGACTTGGCTCTAAGTCGGCTGAGACCAAACGGACTTTCTGTGCTTCGCTGTCGATCGATGTCAAGATGTGAACATCGATCGATTATTCATCTTCAATATCGACCGATGGTCGAGCTCGATGGTCATCTCGGGTGCTTACTCCAAATATCTCCAAAATGCTCCAAAATCATCACTTTCTTCCAAATCACTCCTGATCCTATAAATATTCTAAATAGACTTTATAATATAATAACTAGTAGTTAAAACACTTATAAACCATGGGTAAAAGTGGGTCAAATCCATGGTCTATCAACTCCCCAAGATTTACCCATTTGCTTGTCCTTACGCAGAACCCATAGGCAGGGACTCACATGATTTAAAACTTAGAATCATCACCTCTACAATATTGCAATCTATATCTAAGAAGTCCTAATCACAAAAGCATATTATACCATATCCTAGCTTAGCAACCAAATTCACCTAGCCAACAACTTAGCAAATCATGTCTGACATTCCCTTCTACCAACCTCATTTCTTAGCATAAATAAAAGTGCAGACTTTACCCTGGGGGCATCGATCACAGGATGCAAAGATGTTCAAACAAGTATCTGGATCTGCAGGTAAAAGTTAGTTCCTATCCTCTATCTCTACTAATTCTCTCTCTCAGTCAAAGTCTGCTTATATTTGCTAGATCATTGACCAAGATTGGACATGCTTCCATGAACCAAGCCTTAATGGGGATTGCTACCAAGTCCTGTTCACTTCTTTTTGACCTATATCCTAGGATTATTTGTGAAACAAGCCTTAATGGTTGTAACCACCAAGTCCTGTTCTAATCCTTTACCTATAGAATTCTTATGAAGCAAGCTTTAATGGTTGTAGCTACCAAGTCCTGTTCGAATCTCTTCATAATAAAATTCTAATAGGTATATATATATATAATTTTTTTATTTTTTTATTTTATTATCAATAATTTTAATCTATATTTCGAAAATAGAGAGAGAGAGGGTGATAAATCTGTCTACACAAGGCTTTACCTTCCAGACTTGTTTGAAGAATTTGATCCCATGTATACCAAGCTCCAAGACAAGCAGTTGTGTCAAGTTTAGTGTTGGAGGTCAGCTTTAGTTCCTTCAAACAATCTGAGCAAGTGCTAATAGTTGACAGGTTGATCCACTTTAGTATCTTTACTATCTGCAATCAGTAATTCTAGAATGGTGCTAAATAGTGGTTAGATAACAAGCAAAAATCTAATAAATTCATTATCCCCTTCTTGATTCAATAAAAACTTTTTGAAAACATTTTAATAAGACTCTTGAATAAACTACTATCAGTAAACCTCCCCCCAGACTTAAACTACACACAGTCCCCTATGTAAATTCAGTCGAAGTTATGGTGATAACTAAATCATAAGGACTCAATGTAACAAGTTAGAACGATATAATTGTTTCGTCGGTCAATACTCACGGCAATTGTCTACTCGGATCTTTTTTTTTTATCACTGCAATAAAAAAACCAATATAAATACTAGATTAATAAAACCAATTAAATATTACCTAATAGTGGGTTGCCTCCCACTCATCGCTTTGTTATAGTCATTTAGCTTGACTTCGGAGGTGATTTGGCTAGTAGTGTTGAAAGCTGGAACTTTCTGGGAAACAAGTGTCCATCTCATCTCTGCGCTTGTTGAACAATGTACCAGTGAAGTCTCGCATTGCTTCATCTCCTCTGTGCCATTTTTCCTTCATTGTTGCAGTTGTGTTTTCTATCTTCTGCAATCTATCCCCAAGACTCTCAAGGTTGAACTGATGTCTCATAAGTGTGGCGTAAGTATCAGATGAGATCTCCTTTCCATGGTTGTGCGCATCGGACATGTCTGATGTCACCTTTGGTACTAGCCGGCCTCGGTTTGTAGCTTCGTCGACCGATGTATGTCTATGAATGTCGGTCGATTTGTTGTTGCGTCTGTCGATCGATGCTGATGCTTCTGGTCGACGGGCAATGTAACTGTGAATCTCCACTAATTCCCTCTGTATTGCTTCTATCTGAGAAGTTAAAGTACTCATGCTAAGGTCCATTGGTAAATAGATGTCATCACATCTCCTATCAAGCCTCTCTTCTGTTGTTTCTAGAATTCTGTAGATCTCTTCTCCCAACTGATCTCTTCTGGTGTGAAAATCTGGTTGAGACTTCATCGGGTGTGAGTTCTTTGAGTCGTCGTCGATCGATGTTGAGTGGTGTCTGTCGATCGATGCTTGTCGATGTTTGTCGGCCGCATGTTGAATTTTGTCTATGTCCTGACTCATCTCCTCCACGCACGTAGTCAACCAACTGATGCTATCATTAAGTGGATAGTAGACACCATCAAGCTTCATCTGGAAATCACCACATTCTTTTCTTGGGCTCCACAGACTCCATAGAACATCTCATTGATCTCGTCCTTGGTGTACATCTCTGGTACCAGCTTGGTCTGTGTGAATGAGCTACCATCTTCTGGAAGACATATGTAGTTGTGCTCATCCCTCGAAGCTCTTTCCATTAGCTTTCTGATATCATCTTTGGACACACTGATGATGTGTCCATCCATATCTCTTGCATATCCCTCATCATCTCTGTAGACTCCATACTCATCCTTCTCTTCCCAGTAGAATTTCCTAGTTTCAAAAATGTCAAAGGCTCTTCTACCGAATTCTGGACGTTTGTCGATTGATGGAGGGACGTCAACGTCGATCGACGGTCGAGTGTGATGTCGATTCTTCTGCCTGAAGCGATTGTCTATGCCACCAGCTGTGTCATAGAACTCTATTGTAACCCTCTGCTAATGAGCTGGGACGGTGTGTTGTTTCATGAAGAGATTATCTGATCCATTAGCCATCTGAAGAATGTCTGCAATGCATCTATGGATACTTGCAGTGGACGTCCATCTATTGCCCTTGCATAGCCGTCTGGGTCCCTGAAAATACCAAATTCATCCTGTGTTAGATACTGGTTATCAAATTTAGGGTTTTCGCTTACAGTGGATTTTGGTTTTGGACGGATGTCGATCGATGATGGATGGTTGTTGTCGATCAACGGTCGGTTGTTGTCGATCGATGTTCGGTTGGCTTCTGTCGATAGGATGGCTCAAATGTGTCCTTTCCCCGATAGCTTCTGCTCGTTGTTGATCTGCTTCATCACGTCTTTGCATGTTGAGAAGTTCCTGATATGTGAAACCCTTATGAAGTTCATCTGCTCCTGGCTCATGAATTTCCGTTTCTACTGCATAGCTTTTGTGATGGTGATCATCTGCCCAACTGCCAATCTAGTACTCTCCTTCTCGTACACGGTCGACTCCAGTGTCGATCGATGAGAAGTGGACAACGTCGGTCGATGCTCGTTTTCGGCTTGTTTGATGAGGATGAGTGTTGATCGATGTTGAGACTGTTCTATCGATCGACGGCACATTCCTTTTCCAAGAGGAATGGTGGAGAAGTCTATCTTCCTCATCAAGAATGGCTTTGTACTCTATAGCTCGCTCCTTCTCATAATCTTCATCATACTCCTCCGTATGCATGATGTCTTTGGTGTGTGCTGCTGTCATGTCCCTGATTCTGGATAGGATCGTCCGGACGGACTGCGGTGCGTGGAAATGCACCAGTATGGTCATATGGCCCAAAGACAAGCGTGTCATAGCCTGGAAGTAAGGTTAAGGGCATCAGGAAGCTAAGGCATAGCTAATCCAAGAAGGAGACAAGCTCAAAGGAGCTGGACAAGCGAGCTGGTAGCTGGACAAGATCCAGGTGAAGCTCGATGAAGTGAGTGATCAGAATGGATCATGGGAAAACTAAGTCTAGGTCTGGAAATTGACCAAGGGACTTAGAAGGATTGAAGAAGATAAAGGAAACAAGCTGGACACAGTGTATAACAGCTGGGTGATGCAGTAAGCAAGCTCGACCAGCTAGGTAAAGTGTAGTGCAGCTCAGTGTAGCTCACTGAAGAGTGTGTCAGCTCCCTGAGCTAGATGGACTAGCTCACTCAGCTGGGACAGCTGGGGATCAGCTCAACTCAGCTGGACTGAGTGTTCAAGTCATGGGCAGTTGGGCCGGGTCTGGACAGTGGCCGGGCCACATGGGTGACCCGTGTGTGCCGATGGGCTGGTGGGCTCTTGGGATTGAGCCAGGAGCATGGGCAATCCGTGTGGGCTTGCTTTGGACATGTCCAGGAGTGCTTTGACAGTTCCAAACCGTGTGGTAACTGCCAGAGGTGAAAGGGTGTGATCTGGACCATTGATTTAAATCAATGGCCAGGATTGAAACCGAAGGGATGGAGTGGTTAAAAAGTAACCACCAAAAAGTAACCACCCCTTCTCCTATATAAGGAAGGCAAGTCCGTGCCTTTGCAGGCACACCAGGGACTTCCTTCTACACCCTGAAACACAAAGAAAACCAGAGAAAAAGAGAGAGAGAGTCGGATTGCTCCATCCAAGATCAAGAGTGGTGTGAAGGCAGCAAAGAGGCAGTTTTGTGGGCAATCACAAGGGGAGTTGAGAACGACCCTTTGATGGTGATTGATCATGGATGATCATGTCCTAGGCTTCCTCTGTGGCCTGGGAACACACTCAAATGGTCAGGAGGGAAGGGAGAAGGCCGGACTCCACTCTCAATGGCATGAACAGCCTTAAGGGCAGATGTGTGTAGAAAGGCAGTTTCATGGGCACTGAAGGGGGAAATGATGGACGACCCTGTGAGGATGTTTGATCATGGATGATCACATCCTGGGCTTCCTCTGTGTCTTGGGAACACACGCAAATAACCAGGAGAGAAGGGAGAAGGCCAGACTCCACTCTTACAGGCCAAGACAGCCTTGAAGGTAGATGCAGTGTAGAAAGTGGTTTCATGGAAGTTCCATGGAATGATTGATGGGTGCGACCCATGAATGGAACTTATCAATACTGGAAGTATATGATAAGGATTGATAGAGGCGTGCACTGGAGGAGCATGGCCGAACATAATAAGGAGTGACACATGATCTAATCAGATCATGTATAAGGTAACCGGTTTTATGATTACCTTTTGAATTCCAATTCTGTTGACTGAGGAATTGATCATGGCCAAGTATGGCACGTCCTTGAGGAATATATATATTATGAATGATTAGGGTGTAGTCTGTTGGATCAGACTTGATGACACTAAACCATGGCCTTGGCCGGTTAGGAGAAATCCTCCATGGCCTTGGTTTGGAAGGTATGATCAGATCTCATAGTTCCTGAAGGACTTGAGGGGATCTGATGATTGATTCTTCTTAGTGGGTATTTATAATGAATTATCATGGTATTTGGGGATTTTTATCTGATTGATTTCGAGATGGTCAAGGTGGCCGGTGGGGCTGTTCTAGGTCAAGATCTATAGGATCGAGATCGGTTCTTGGAATTCTGACTTGACCATTCTCTTAGTTAAGATTTATCATGAATTATCATGAATCCTAATGATTTTTTAGGGATTGATTTAGAGATGGTCCCTTGGGCCGGTTTGGCTGATCTTGGCCGAGATCTAGGGGCTGGAGGCCGGTTCTGGGAAATCCGATTGGACCACTCTCTTAGTTATGATTTATCATGAATTGTCATGAATTTTAATTGATTTTTGGATCACATTTGAAATCGGCCAGATTTGGGTTTAATGAGAAAATGATCGGTTAGTTATGGAACCAGCCATGCAATGATAGATCCTTGTGTTAGGTTATCGGATCATATGCTTGTGTATTGTGAAATGTTTGTCACTTATGATTATTGATCATAAGGAATGTTAGTTATCTTGGGTTGGTAAGCTATGTGCAAAGCATTGGCTATGTTTTTGAAGCAGGTTTGCTTGCGGTCGAAATTGCACCTGAGGGCATATTGGGGTGAGATCCTTGTGTTAGGATATCTGATCATATGTTTGTGTGCTGGAACATATTGTCACTTATGATATTAATCATAAGGAATTGCTGGTTATCAACCTTGGTGTTGGTAAGGCAGGCCGTGTGTGATCTGATCATGGGTAAGGATGGACGACCTGATCCTTGGATGATGGATCAAGGTGTCTGATCTGATTGATCAAAGGATGCACCGGTGGTAAGAGCAACACTAATCAGGTTCAGTGGGACATGGTTCCATGACTGATTAGGAAGTGTGAAGACTCATCAGTTCTGAGTCATGTGGGGTGGTTGGTTGATTGACTCAGGATCTGATGGGCATTGTTAGTCCATGAGCTGGACTTGGTATCATAAGTTGATAAGGCAAAAAGGATGTGGGACAGTGCATGAGCCGGTAAGGGCCAGATGCATGTCCTTAGCTGTTTGAAGACTTCTCAAGGGTTACTTATGTCTGTGGGGATGGTTGGCTGAATGACTAAGTACCCAAGAGAAGAGTTTATGAAGGTATAAGGGAGTTGGACGAGTGGACGGGGAGCTGGGCAAGGCTACCTCGCAGCTCGATCAGCTGGTTTATGAGTTCATTCAGCTAGTGTAGCTGGGCCGATGAGCTAACAAGCTCCGTGGATGTGGCAAAGGTATGATCTAGCAATGTTGCATAGATCTAGATAGAATGGTTAAGTAGATATTATTCCGCTGCGTATGTGTTGTATTTATCTAGCTAGGGAATGACTAAGGTAGTCTTGAGCTAGGATCTGAGTTAGCCCTCGCCAATGGGCGATATTTTAAATAAAGGGCAAAATTTTTAGAGGTTCGGTCTGGGTATGGACTGAGCGACGTGAGGCATCGACCGCGGCCTAGTCGGCCGGGATCGGGTCTTACAAGTTGGTATCAGAGCATGCTTGATCCTGTTACGGACAGTGCTCAAAGATGTTGAGTTCCAAACCGAAATTATTTCTGAAAACTGAGATGACTTGGAACCTTAGTTGTGGTGAGCCAAGTGAGAGTTGAAGTAAGTTTGGGTTTCATGCTTGTGAACGGGGAAGTTCCAAGATGAGCCGGCTTAGCCAAGATACACTCTTCCACGGCAAGACCCTAAAAACATAAAGGTTAGTTTATCTAGTTATTTGGGAATAATGGACGGATTGGATGATGGAGCAATGCAAGATCTTTGTATGGACGACCTGGACAAAGGAAGTAACATGGACCAGAGAGTGGCTTAGGTTGAAAGAAACGTGCAGCACTCTCTTGGAGGTAAATGTTATCCCTTGGTGGCCGTTCAAAACAAGTGAGCATATGCAATGTTCATGTTAGTCTAAGGGAGACGCTACATGGCTAGTACATGAGTGGGCTTGTGATCAGATGGATCAGCTTGGACTCAGTGTAAGTCAAAGTAGGATTCCTTAAGATTGAATGAATGGAATGGATCAATTCCAAGAGGAATTGGAAACACGATGTTAAGTATCTTAGTATGAGGAGGATTGAGGTATACTATAAACACTTTTGTGAATGGTATGGGACGTTCACAAATGTGTGATGCTTTGGAGAATGGTATGGGACATTTTCCAAATGTGTGATCAAACCGAGATCCTACTCATCTAAGTACTTAATGATTGTGGTGATCTTGGATAGGCCGATGCCTATAGATCTGATTGTGGTGATCTTGGATAGGCCGATGCCTATAGATCTGATTGTGGTGATCTTGGATAGGCCGATGCCTATAGATCTGATTGTGGTGATCTTGGATAGGCCGATGCCTATAGATCTGATTGTGGTGATCTTGGATAGGCCGATGCCTATAGATCTGATTGTGGTCCCCCTCAAGTATCATGAAGTGATCTTGGGCATGGACTGGTTGGGAAAATATCGGGCAACTCTAGATTGTCACCTGGGAAGGGTGCAACTTGAGAACGAGTTTGGACCCCGATTAAGTACCAAGGAATCAAGCCAACCTCTTGTATTTTGGTGGTTTCAGCAGTCCAATAGAACGGATGCTTGGAAATGGTTGTGAGGCCTTTTGGCTACCATTTACACTGATGAGGTTGTAGGGGCCTGTGACCCGGAGGGTATACCGTTGGTTCGGGAATTTCAGGATGTGTTTGGGGCACTACAGGGCATTCCCCCTGATAGGGCTGGCCCATTCATCATTGAATTGGAACCTGGAACGGCCCCATTATCTAAAAGTCCATATAGAATGGCACCAGCTCAGATGGCAGAGCTGAAGAAGCAACTTGAGGAGTTGCTTGAGAAGGGGTTCATATGCCCTAGTGTATTGCCTTGGGGAGCACCAGTTCTTTTTGTGAAACAGAAAGATGGTAGCTTCAGGCTGTGTATTGATTGAGACGGTTGAGTCCCTGAGTGGACCAGAACCGTAATATGATCAAGTCCGGTAAGGGACGAGGATCAGGACACGACCTACTCGGAGATGGACCTATGGTCGGAATGCACGGTCGAGTCCTTGAGTGGACCAGGACCGGAATATGATCACGTCCTAAATGGACCAGGATCGAAATATGACAAAGTCCAGTGATGGACAGAAGTAAAGATAAGGCGGTTAGTCTAGTAGGGACTAAGATCGCAATATGGCCAAGCTGGAAAAGGCTGTGGTCGGTTAAGGGATGATCCAGTACGATTAGGCTGTGATCATGAACCCTTGGTGTCTGTAAGGACATAAGGAAACAAAACAATCTGTTAGGACTTGTGGTACAACAAGCGGCCTAAAGATTGGAACGAGTTCATTAAGACTTGACTGATACATTGAGTGGCTTGGAGATTGGGTAAATCTACTAAGACTCGGGTATGCAGTAAGTTCTTAGGGACTGAAGATGATCTAGTCATGGACTAGGGTCAGAGAGTAAGAGACTTGGTGTCTACTAGGACCCCAACCTGGAGAGTTGGGTCAGTGACACAAGTCATGTCTTTGTATGGGTGCTTGATGGACCACTTGATAAGATTTTGGGTTAAATATCTATCAAGTGGGGGAGACTTGTTGTGTATATGATGACCAGGACGTGGTCAGTGAGAAGGAACAAGGTGGGAGATGCAATGAATTGGTTAGAAAGAACCAATCGAGCATGCTCCATGTTCCGGGTACAAAGGAGTTCGGATGGAACCTTTGTCATGAGACAAGAGGTTAACACCACTGGATTCGAGGACGAATCCTTCGTAAGTGGGGGAGACTTGTCATGTCCCCGATTCTGGATAGGATCGTCCGGACGGACTGCGGTGCGTGGAAATGCACCAGTATGGTCATATGGCCCAAAGACAAGCGTGTCATAGCCTGGAAGTAAGGTTAAGGGCATCAGGAAGCTAAGGCATAGCTAATCCAAGAAGGAGACAAGCTCAAAGGAGCTGGACAAGCGAGCTGGTAGCTGGACAAGATCCAGGTGAAGCTCGATGAAGTGAGTGATCAGAATGGATCATGGGAAAACTAAGTCTAGGTCTGGAAATTGACCAAGGGACTTAGAAGGATTGAAGAAGATAAAGGAAACAAGCTGGACACAGTGTATAACAGCTGGGTGATGCAGTAAGCAAGCTCGACCAGCTAGGTAAAGTGTAGTGCAGCTCAGTGTAGCTCACTGAAGAGTGTGTCAGCTCCCTGAGCTAGATGGACTAGCTCACTCAGCTGGGACAGCTGGGGATCAGCTCAACTCAGCTGGACTGAGTGTTCAAGTCATGGGCAGTTGGGCCGGGTCTGGACAGTGGCCGGGCCACATGGGTGACCCGTGTGTGCCGATGGGCTGGTGGGCTCTTGGGATTGAGCCAGGAGCATGGGCAATCCGTGTGGGCTTGCTTTGGACATGTCCAGGAGTGCTTTGACAGTTCCAAACCGTGTGGTAACTGCCAGAGGTGAAAGGGTGTGATCTGGACCATTGATTTAAATCAATGGCCAGGATTGAAACCGAAGGGATGGAGTGGTTAAAAAGTAACCACCAAAAAGTAACCACCCCTTCTCCTATATAAGGAAGGCAAGTCCGTGCCTTTGCAGGCACACCAGGGACTTCCTTCTACACCCTGAAACACAAAGAAAACCAGAGAAAAAGAGAGAGAGAGTCGGATTGCTCCATCCAAGATCAAGAGTGGTGTGAAGGCAGCAAAGAGGCAGTTTTGTGGGCAATCACAAGGGGAGTTGAGAACGACCCTTTGATGGTGATTGATCATGGATGATCATGTCCTAGGCTTCCTCTGTGGCCTGGGAACACACTCAAATGGTCAGGAGGGAAGGGAGAAGGCCGGACTCCACTCTCAATGGCATGAACAGCCTTAAGGGCAGATGTGTGTAGAAAGGCAGTTTCATGGGCACTGAAGGGGGAAATGATGGACGACCCTGTGAGGATGTTTGATCATGGATGATCACATCCTGGGCTTCCTCTGTGTCTTGGGAACACACGCAAATAACCAGGAGAGAAGGGAGAAGGCCAGACTCCACTCTTACAGGCCAAGACAGCCTTGAAGGTAGATGCAGTGTAGAAAGTGGTTTCATGGAAGTTCCATGGAATGATTGATGGGTGCGACCCATGAATGGAACTTATCAATACTGGAAGTATATGATAAGGATGATAGAGGCGTGCACTGGAGGAGCATGGCCGAACATAATAAGGAGTGACACATGATCTAATCAGATCATGTATAAGGTAACCGGTTTTATGATTACCTTTTGAATTCCAATTCTGTTGACTGAGGAATTGATCATGGCCAAGTATGGCACGTCCTTGAGGAATATATATATTATGAATGATTAGGGTGTAGTCTGTTGGATCAGACTTGATGACACTAAACCATGGCCTTGGCCGGTTAGGAGAAATCCTCCATGGCCTTGGTTTGGAAGGTATGATCAGATCTCATAGTTCCTGAAGGACTTGAGGGGATCTGATGATTGATTCTTCTTAGTGGGTATTTATAATGAATTATCATGGTATTTGGGGATTTTTTTCTGATTGATTTCGAGATGGTCAAGGTGGCCGGTGGGGCTGTTCTAGGTCAAGATCTATAGGATCGAGATCGGTTCTTGGAATTCTGACTTGACCATTCTCTTAGTTAAGATTTATCATGAATTATCATGAATCCTAATGAGTTTTTAGGGATTGATTTAGAGATGGTCCCTTGGGCCGGTTTGGCTGATCTTGGCCGAGATCTAGGGGCTGGAGGCCGGTTCTGGGAAATCCGATTGGACCATTCTCTTAGTTATGATTTATCATGAATTGTCATGAATTTTAATTGATTTTTGGATCACATTTGAAATCGGCCAGATTTGGGTTTAATGAGAAAATGATCGGTTAGTTATGGAACCAGCCATGCAATGATAGATCCTTGTGTTAGGTTATCGGATCATATGCTTGTGTATTGTGAAATGTTTGTCACTTATGATTATTGATCATAAGGAATGTTAGTTATCAACCTTGGGTTGGTAAGCTATGTGCAAAGCATTGGCTATGTTTTTGGAGCAGGTTTGCTTGCGGTCGAAATTGCACCTGAGGGCATATTGGGGTCAGATCCTTGTGTTAGGATATCTGATCATATGTTTGTGTGCTGGAACATATTGTCACTTATGATATTGATCATAAGGAATTGCTGGTTATCAACCTTGGTGTTGGTAAGGCAGGCCGTGTGTGATCTGATCATGGGTAAGGATGGACGACCTGATCCTTGGATGATGGATCAAGGTGTCTGATCTGATTGATCAAAGGATGCACCGGTGGTAAGAGCAACACTAATCAGGTTCAGTGGGACATGGTTCCATGACTGATTAGGAAGTGTGAAGACTCATCAGTTCTGAGTCATGTGGGGTGGTTGGTTGATTGACTCAGGATCTGATGGGCATTGTTAGTCCATGAGCTGGACTTGGTATCATAAGTTGATAAGGCAAAAAGGATGTGGGACAGTGCATGAGCCGGTAAGGGCCAGATGCATGTCCTTAGCTGTTTGAAGACTTCTCAAGGGTTACTTATGTCTGTGGGGATGGTTGGCTGAATGACTAAGTACCCAAGAGAAGAGTTTATGAAGGTATAAGGGAGTTGGACGAGTGGACGGGGAGCTGGGCAAGGCTACCTCGCAGCTCGATCAGCTGGTTTATGAGTTCATTCAGCTAGTGTAGCTGGGCCGATGAGCTAACAAGCTCCGTGGATGTGGCAAAGGTATGATCTAGCAATGTTGCATAGATCTAGATAGAATGGTTAAGTAGATATTATTCCGCCGCGTATGTGTTGTATTTATCTAGCTAGGGAATGACTAAGGTAGTCTTGAGCTAGGATCTGAGTTAGCCCTCGCCAATGGGCGATATTTTAAATAAAGGGCAAAATTTTTAGAGGTTCGGTCTGGGTATGGACTGAGCGACGTGAGGCATCGACCGCGGCCTAGTCGGCCGGGATCGGGTCTTACAGCTGCCATGGTGGGATTGTAGTAGTCGTTCTCCCAATCCTTTGGACTACTGTCGACCAATTCTTCTTTGGTAGTGTCGTTCGATTTCTGGCGGGCACTGTCGATCGATGTTCCTGTGTGAGTTTCGATCGACGCCGAGTATTCTGTCTCGTACTCAGCTCCACAGTGGCATGCTGCGACGAGTTCTGGACCATCAAATTCTTCTGGAGGACGTCTGTGGCTTCTTGACTGGAATAGGATTGTAGTGGACAACTGGATCTTTGAGTGTCAGGAACAACTGGTTGGTTTGCAAGTTGCACACTACTCCTACTGTTGACAAGAAAGCTCCAGTTTAGCTTGATGTCCAAGACATGGAAATCAACTGGAACTAGGGCATTACCAATCTGCACCTCTAGGTCTCTCACAATTCCTCCTGAGCTCCTCTGAGAACAATCCACAAAAGTGAATGACTCCCTGGAAGGCTCCACCTGCAGACCCAGTTGGTCTGTCATAACCCTAGGTAGGATGCTGACTGATGCTCATGTGTCGCACAAGGCATGTGGGAACTTAATACCCTTCACTGTACATGGTATTGCAAATTGCCCAGGATCACTCTTCTTCTTCAGTGTAATCCTCTTCTTCATCTTTTTTCTAGCTTCACAGAACATTCTCATAATGTCCTCTTCGGTCTCTCTGAAGAACATCCACAATCTGTGGGTAAAATAAGCCTCCTCGAATGGTTTTTCCAAAGGAATCCTGAAGACTCTTTTTTGGAAACTTTCCCTTTCCTTTTCATTAGCTCTCCTCTTCAGATGTTTCGCCACTTTTTCCTTTCTTTTCCTCAGGGTTCTTCCCATAGGAACCCTATCAACTTCCACAGGATCTGCTGCATCATCCGAAGGTCTCCTGATGGCCTCTGGTGAATTATCTGAAGGTTTGGGTCGTGGCCTGAGTGCATTGAGACGTGCAACATCTATCTTTGGCATCTGCACTCGGTATATAAGAGGTACTCGTCAATCGATGGGTGTTGGAGGTTGTCGATCGATGGCGGTCTCATTCTGTCCATCGACGATGGGATCAGAATGTCGATCGATCTTGACGTAAACAGGGCTGGGCGGATGTGGATGTCTTGCTGCAAACTCCTCGTGAGTCAGGATCCTCACGACATTGCAAGATGCGGTGGACTCCGTAGGTGTCATCGATCGATGCTCTGGAGAGCCTGTCAATCGATTGTGATTGAAATCCGTCGATCGATGTTCGAAGTCCGGCGTCGATCGATGTTCGAAGTCCGGCGTCGATCGATGTTCGAAGTCCGGCGTCGATCGACAGCAATGCGATCCGCCGAAACTCATCAAGCTTTCTACTTCGAAATCTCCTTCTTGCAGGTTCTCCTGCTTCACCACTTGCCAGAAATCATCATCTATGATGGCATTCATGTAAAGCTTCATCAGATCATCTCTTATCCCTCTTGTTAAGGCTTCTTGCCTCTTAACAGCTTCTCCTGTCTGAATAACCTGCATCTTCAGCTTCTTCACATGAGTGCTCAAAGTTTCAAACTTTGTGTTCAGGTTGGTATAGACAGAATCAATCTTCTCATTGAAGTCCACCGTCATGTGTTGCTGTCCCTCAAGAACCCTATCAAGCATCTCTTCGATCCTGCTCTCTTGAGTAGGTGGTGGTGGCTTCTGGTAGTAGGAGTTTCCATAACCCCTGTTATTGCTGTACTTGTTGCTGTAGGGTTTCTGGTGCTGTGAACTTTGGTTGAAATTGCCCCTATTTCCATAGGAATTTTTGTTTCCACCCTGGTTTTCAGAGCCCTGGAATCCAGTTCCACTGATGAAGTTCACATCTTCTTCTTCATCTGCCCTACCCTCTGTGTCTACAGCCTCTGCATCTTCAACCAAGCAGACCTGCTTCCTGAGAAGCTTGTGAACGCTGTCCAGCTTTGCCCTCACTTCATCCATCTGATCATTCCCAAGAATGGTGGCGGATTTCTTCCTCTCAGAATCAGTGTTCTTGGTGCTGCTGCTAGATTCTAAGTTCTCAATAACTTTCACAAGCTCCTCTGGATTCCTGGTGTTGAAGTTCCCATTGCTGGAAGCATCAAGAACCATGTGGTACTGCACCGCGATGCCTCTATAGAAAGTACTGAGAAACTGTACTTCATTGAATCCATGGTAAGGGCAATCTCTCTGATCCAGGAGCTTCTGAATGACCCTGCAGGCTCTTGACTGAATGTAGCAATCTTGCTCCTCAAGTCTTCAGCACACGTTTCATCAAAGAAGTTGCATAGGAATGCATTCTTGATGTCGCTCCAGGATGTGAGAGATCCTGGTGGTAACTGCTTAAGCCAATGCGAAGCATCTACAGCAAGTGAGTACTTGAAGAGCTTGCATAGGAGGTAGTCTTCAGAGACTCCCTCGACTCTAATAGCAGATATAAGATCCTCAAACCTCTCCAGATGGTCCATAGGATGCTCGTGAGATAACCCATAGTAGGGTGTCTATCCCACGACTATGTAGTACTGCGGCTTCAACTTGAAATCCCCCCTTTGAATAGTTGGAGGACAAATGGCTGATCTGTTGGTGTAGAACTGATCTGGACGGTTGTAGTCAGCTAACGTTCTGGATCGAGTAGCCTCATCTACAGGTAGAGTAGTGCTTGTAGCATCAGTATCAGCCTCAGGGATTGCAGCCCCCTGAGCATCTATCCTCTGACCTGTTGCATTACGCAGATGACCTTCCTGGTCATGCAGGTCTCCCCTCTCATCACGTACAAGTATCAAGGTCGCAACCATGTCTCGCGGCTCAGTATCGATTGATGTTCAGACTGAAGTATCGATCGATATCGGATGGAAGGTGTCGGTCGACGGAGGAGTGACTTTGGTCCACGGTGGAAAGCGAGTGTCGGTTGACGAGATTGTTGTCGGGGTCGACGGTGGTTGACAAAAATTAATCGATCAACTTGTGTTGTTGTTGATCGATGAGGAACGTATTCCTTTGCGGATTGAACGCTCCAAGCTTGCACGATCTTATGAGAATAGTAGTTGAGTTTCCTTGTTTCTTCTGGTACTGCTGGGCATGTACCTGAAAAGCCAAGAAAATTTTTTTTTGTCAGAAAGTGGTTTAAACTTAACAAGATTAAATTTATAACGCGATCAAAGCTCCCCGGCAACAACGCCAAGTTTGATATCACTCAAATTACCCTAAGGAGTGAATTACTCTCTCAACTAAGAGGTTCAGTTATAGTACTTAGGGATCGAATCCACAAGGTGCTAGGGAACCTAATAAATCTAATCAGAATTGATAAGCTAGTTTGTTTTAATGTTTTAAATGTAAAGTTGCAAGTTTGTGAGAAAGTAATTGCTCGATTGATTGATTGTGGTTTTTGTAATTAAATGAAAATAGCTAGACTTAGGGTTTTTATTCAGGAAATCAGGATTATAATCCTACAGATGCCTAATAAGTTGTATGCATGATATTATAGAGCTCAACACTTAATAACAAACCCGCAGGCTTTCGCTTTCTAGGTTTGTCTATTGACCTGTGTCGATCGATTATTCTGTAGGAATATCGATCGATACACTTGTTGAAACGTCGACAGATTATCCGATAGAAATATCAACCGACGCGCTTGGTCAAGTGTTAATGCACGGATTGAATATGCTCACTAAGGGTACTAGATCAGCTCTCGCTTATTCTAGCAAGTCTTAGCTCAGTTAGGATGGATTCAGGGTGAGATGCAAGCTATCGCTTATGTCTACAATTCCTAGGGCAAGTTCTAGGTAGCTAATACTCAATTCTCAAGCAGAACCGTCACCATCGATCGACAAAATGAGTCGACCATCGATCGACGGCGACTATGCAGCACTACGAAGCAAGCTGGTTACCGAGAAGTCACTACAGGATAAGCTTGATGAGATCACTTTCTCGCAAGACTTGGTTAAAGAAGATGTCTACCATGAGCTGAAGGACATCTCAGAGTCAACATATGCCAGACTTGGAATGCAATAGCGCAGCATTGGAAAATTTCAGGATAGGATGCATGCGCTGAGTGGGAGGCAATCCACTATTAATTAATTTCTTATAGTTTTAATATTTACAAGTTATTTATTTTGGTTTTTAATATTCTAGCAGGTCAAAAAAAATATAAAAAATAGCCAAGGAGCGGATACTTGTCATCGACCGATGAAACAAGGTCGACATCGATCGACAGTACAACACCAGAACTACTCAGACATGACTAAGAAATTCATAACAACAATAATGTATAAAAACTGCATAGATATTAAATAGATAATAATGGAGTTCAAATCACAAATCTCTTTGGATCTTCTCTCCAATTCTACTAAAATCCTAGAAAACCTTTTGATGTGAAAACTAGAAAACAAGAAAACACCCTTTGCCTAAAAACACTTTGGAAAACTATAAATAATAGGTTAAAAACTTGTCAGGGGCAATCTTGTAATTTGGTGAAGTCTTGGGCTCTTAGTCGGCTGGAACTAAACGGGCTTCTGCGCTCTTCGCTGTCGATCGATGTCACAAGGTGTGCATCGATCGATTATTTTCTCTAAATTTTGACCATTGGTCTTGTTCGATTGTCAGCTCGGATGTCCTCTCTTTTTATCTCCAAAAATGCTCCAAAATCATCACTTCTCGTGAGAACCCAGAGGTTCTTAGGGAAGTAATGACCCCGATGCGCCTTAGGCTGCCCAGGGGTTCTATCCTCTTTCTAAGATCATATTTAGGACTCTGAGGCCGTATAGGGACCCGGAGGTTTCTTCCTTAGATCCGGAGATCTTCGATTGGAACCCGGAGGCTACGTGGGAACTCAGAGGTTCTTGAAGTTGTAATGACCCCGATGCGCCTTAGGCTGCATAGGGGTTCTAGCTTCTTTTTTGAAATTATCTTTGGAACCCTGAGGCCATATTGGAACCCAAGGGTTCTTCCTTAGATCCTGAGATCTTTGATTGGAACCCAGAGGCTATAGGAGAACCCGGAGGTTCTTCCTCAGATTTTATACATAGGACCCAAAATCGTATGGGGAACCGTGGGTTTCCTCTCTAGATCGGGGGATTGCATATGGACCCGGAGTTCCCTGGGAATCCGGAATATTTGTTTTCGCAGGGACCGTACTCTGCCTTCCTAGGAAAGACTACTACCGGTACCTGTTAGGATTTCGCATTCTGCCGCTCGGAAGCTGGCCACTATTGAGTTCCTATGCTGTATTTTACTTCTGCATGAAGTCACTGACAGGCTTAGAGCGTGCTGGTGTGGGTGTTATGACCCAAGTGTCAGACTTCACTTCTTTCCACGTCTGGAGAAGCAGGGTTTTGATTGCTCCTTGTATTTCACAGTACTTTTGCAATAATTATACCATGTGTTCCCTGTATTGTGTAGCTCGTAGCGTTTTAATAAAGGTACTTTTCACATTGGTACTCTAGGGACCCCAATACGCCTTAGGCTGCACAGGGGTTTTAGGTAGTTTCGACAGCATACTCAGGCTTGCGCATACCCATTCCTGCTTTATGTCTCATACCCATTTTGATTTTGTGGATGTGCCACTGTGGTCGTGCCACATTTTGAAAGGGTTGGCCAGGATCGGAGGTCTCTAGAGACCTGATCCAGCTCGTACGCCCCTTTAAGTATAATGATTTCCCATCTGCCCTTATAGTCGGAACTATTTTATTATAAGCTTTGTTCGGAGAAGTTTAGCACACATAGGAGTAGGGAATCATAATGCTTAAATAGTATATAGTAGTATAATAGAAATCATGGTCCGGGGACCGTATTAAAAATGATAGGCTTTGAGGTGCAGGGAGTTCCAGCAGTTGGGTTGTATTTTACCTTTGCTATCTTGCAGCCTGTAGGCGCCTACTCTACGCACCTCGATTACCTTATAGGGTCATTCCCACCCGGGGGTGAGTTTCCCTGTCTTTTTTTCTGCTCTTTGTAGAACCCAATACCCTTGCTGGAAGGTCCTGGTTCTGACTTTCTTGTTGTACGTCCTGGCGACGTCTTGCTGGTAGGACCATTATCCTAGCCGAGCGCCCTCTCTTTTTTCATCAAGTAGGTCGAGGCTCAGCAACATCAGCTCGTCGTTCTACTCCTGGGAGGTAGACCCTGAGGTTTTTGTTCTCACGTGCATCTCTGTGGCTATTATGGCCTCAAAACCGTAGACCAGCGAGTAGTAAGTTTCCTGCGTCGCTATTTTGGGAGTGGTCAGGTAGGCCTAGAGGACTCCGTGTAGTTCTTCCCCCCACTTCCCGTGAGAACCCTCTAGTCGCTTTTTAAGCATGTTGACCATGGTTTTGTTCGTGGATTCGGCTTGGCCGTTAGACTGGGGGTGTCGTGGTGTGGGGAAGGTGAGCTCTATGCCCCAGTCGTTGCAGAACTCCTTGAAGTTATGGCTCGTGAACTGGGGTCCATTATCGGTGACAATCTCGTGGGGGACCCCGAAGCGAGTGATTACGGTCGTCCACAGGAATTTGCGGATCTGGAGGTCTGTTATCCGGCTGAGTGCTTCTGCTTCGACCCATTTGGAGAAGTAGTCAGTGAATACCAGAAGGAAGACCTTCTGCCCCGGCGCCATAGGGAATTTCCCCACTATGTCTATGCCCCACTATCTGAAAGGCCATGGTGAGCATATGGACTTGAGGTTCTCCGAGGGGAGTTTAGAAACTAGAGCGTGCCTCTGACACTAGTCGCAGTGTTTGGCTTGCATGTTGGCTTTGGCGGCCATCGTGGGCCAATAGTAGCCTGCCCTTCTGGCTCTGAGCACCAGGCTCATGTCGCTAGAGTGGGATCCACAATCTCCTTCATGTAGTTCTATAAGGATTCTAGCGGCTTCTCGAGGTGTGACACACCTTAGGTACGGGTCTGAGAAGGATCTCCAGTATAGCTTTTCCTGGGAGATACAGTACCTTGCGGCTTGCTTCTTAATTTTCCTGGCCTCGTTGCGATCTTCCGGGAGAATGTCGTTCTCTAGGTACCGGACTAGGGGGGTCATCCATGTTTCGCCCTCTTCGACAGCGGAGACCTCTTCGGATTGGGGTTCCTCCAGGGTGGCTGGCCGCTGAAGCATGAGCAAAGGTATTCTCATCTGGCTGTTTGTTTCGAGGGCGGACCCTAGATTAGCCAGGGCATCGGCTCGCGAGTTCTGTGCCCTGGGGATTTGAGTAAGCTTGCAACTCTTGAATTTCTTGATTAGTCGTTGGGCGACCGCCAGATACTGGATCATGCGTTCGT
This sequence comes from Brassica napus, assembly GCF_020379485.1. Taxonomy (NCBI): domain Eukaryota; kingdom Viridiplantae; phylum Streptophyta; class Magnoliopsida; order Brassicales; family Brassicaceae; genus Brassica; species Brassica napus. The sequence continues at coordinate 11,457,791 of NC_063451.1, forward strand.
CCTTTGCCTGGTACTCTCCCTGCACTTGGTTGATTATTAGTTTGGAGTCGCCGAAGACCTGTATATTTTCGGCCCCCATTTGGTGGGAGAGTGTTAGCCGTGCGATTAAGGCTTCGTACTCGCTTTCGTTGTTGGTTACTTTTAAGTTGGACCTCACGGCCCTTGACGCTGTGTTCCCCGTCGGCGAGGTAAGCACTATTCCTACCCCGGCTCCTCCGATGTTGCTGGATCCATCGACATGTAGGACCCATTATCCTTCTTCCTTTTCTTCGCTTCAGAGGCGTACTTCTTGTTCCAAAGCTGGGAGTAAGGCAGGGGAAAATTCGGCCACGAAGTCTGCTAGGACCTCCGACTTTATAGCTGTGGTAGGTCGAAGAATCACATCATATTCTCCTAGTTCCACGGCACATTTCGCTAATCGTTTGGAGACTTCAGGCTTGTGGAGGACCAGTTTTATGGGGAAGGAGGTGACGACCGGGATAGGGTGAGCCTGAAAGTAGGGCCGCAACTTGCGGGTGGCCACTATCAGGGCTAAGGCCAGCTTCTCTAGATGGCTGTAGCGGGTTTCCGCATCCGTGTATTAGGACGGTGCTTACGGCTGTAGACTGGTAGCTGCTTGCTTCCCTCCTCGTGTATTAGGACGGTGCTTACGGCGTGCTCCGAGACTGCTAGATATAGCAGCAGGACCTCACCGAGGAGTGGCTTGGATTGGAAAGGAGGAGTGGTGAGATATGCCTTTAGCTCATGGAGAGTAGATTCGCACTCTTCCGTCCACTGGAAGTCCTTTGGGTTATGAGGGTTCCAAAGAAGGCATGAGATTTGTCGGAGAGTTTGGAGATGAATCTGCTCAAGTGAATGGCTCTGATTTGTTCCGGGTTGGCTTCGATGCCCCGGTGGGTTACAATGTACCCGAGGAACTTGCTGGAACTGACCCCGAATGAACGTTTGGCTGGGTTGAGCTTCATGTTATACTTCCGGAGAATGGAGAAGGCTTGTTGCAGATGAGATATGTGTTCCTCAGCCTGTAGGGACTTGACCAGCATGTCGTCGATGTAGACCTCCATGGTTTGCCCTATCTGGTCCGCAAACATCATGTTCACCAGTCGCTGGTAGGTTGACCCCGCGTTCTTTAGGCCAAATGGCATAACCTTGTAGCAATAGATCCCTCCAGACGTCATGAAAGATGTTTTCTCCTGGTCTTCCGGATGCATGAGTATTTGAGTATAGCCGGAGAACACGTCCATGAAACTCACTAGCTGATGCCCCGCAGTGGCGTCGACCAGCTTGTCGATGTGAGGCAGAGGGAAAAGGTCCTTTGGGCAGGACTTGTTGACGTATGTGAAGTCTATGCAGACTTTCCACTTCCTGTTCCTTTTTCTTGACTACAACGATGTTGGCTAGCCACTCTAGATATTGCACTTCGCGAATGAATCCCATGCTGAGCAGGCTTTTGACTTCATCGTTGATGATTGCGTCCCTTTCGGGAGCAAACTTCCGCCTCTTTTGTCTGACGGGTTGATGTAGGGGATCCACCTGCAGCTTGTGCATGATGATCTCCGGGTCGATCCCAGGCATATCTGCATGGGACCAAGCGAAGCAGTCGGAGTTAGACCTAAGGAAGTCTATTAACCTCCTCCTTAGTCCTTCAGTCAGCTTGGAGCCGATCTTGAGATATCGGGTCTGGTCTTCTTCGATTAATTGAACATCATCCATTTCTTGTACGAGCCGGAGGCTTGCTCTGTAATTGCTATAAGACCTTGGTCTTTTCCTTCAAGGTAGTCTGGTAGCAGGAGCGAGAATACTCTTGATCCCCTCTGATTGCCCTTATGCCCTAGGGCGTAGGGAATTTCACCATCTGGTGAAGAGTCGAAGGGACGGCTCCCATGCCGTGAATCCAAGGCCGCCCCAGGATCATATTGTAGGATGAATCGCAGTCAACAAGAAGGAACTTGGTTGACATGTTGATCCCTTCAGTGTAAACCGGAAGGGTCACCTCTCCGGCGGTCTGCTGGACTTTTCCGCTGAACCTTATGAGTGGGGTTATCCTCCGAGTTAGAGCGCTTCCTCCAGCCCTAGATCCTTGTATGCGGCCTGGAAAATGATGTTGCCGGAGCTTCCATTATCTACCAGTATCCTTTTCACCAGGCAGTTCGCTACAGTGAGCGATATGACCAGGGCGTCATGATGTGGGGTGAGAACCTTTTCCTGCTCCTTGGCCGTGAAACTTATTTCGTCTGTACCCAAGAGCAGGCGTTTCGGCTTGGCTGCCTCTAGGCCGTGCTTGGCGTTCTAAGTGCTCTTCTTCGCGGCTACGTGGCTTATGCTGCTGATCTCCGAACCGCCTGATATGACATGTATCACTCGGTCCTGTCGAGGTGGGGAGACGGTAGAAGCTTCAGTGGGCTTTCCCGTTGTCTCCTTACTTAGATGGCTCTTGGCCTTCTCGGAAAAGAACTCCCTGAGGTGTCCTTCCTTAAGCAACTCGTTGACCTCGATCTTCAGTGCGACGCAGTCCTCCGTTTTGTAACCGTGGTCTTGTTGAAGTCGCACCAGAGACCAGAGTTCCGGAAAGAATCAGTGTTGGGGTCAAAAACGGTTACGACGAAGTTAACGTCCAAATCCCCGAAGAAGAAAAACGTAGAAAACTTCTTCGACAAATACTTTTTTGAAATAGATTCTTCTTTACGAAAAGCTTTGCGGAAGAGACGCGAATCATCGGACAAGAGCTCGAGAAGGATCGTTACATAGCGACCTAACGTCAATTCCGCTCGGTCGCTACGTAGTGACCGAGCTCGAGCCGGAGCTCAGTCGCTACGTAGCTCGAGCGAACGCTCGATCGCTACGTAGCGACCGAGCTCAAACCAAAGTTCGGTCGCTGCGTAGCGACCGAGCTCTTCCAAAACGTCGATACGACATCAGTTCATGCATTCTCGTCTACCTTTCGATGCGAGAGGCACGAGGAGGGCTTGGAGCCAGTATATAAGGGGTCCTAGGCGAGAGGCACGAGGAGGGCTTTTTTCAGAGAAAACTTAGCACTTAGAGCAATTAGGCAACTTTCTGTTTTTGTTAATTCGAGCTGCGATTCAATTAGGTTTAGCCGTCTTAGGGTTGCTAGAACTAGGAATCTCGCCGACAGCTCTCGAGCCCAGGCTTATACCTTGTTGTAAACGCTCATACGCAAACTCGGAATATGACTTCTATTTGCTCTCTTCTTACGATTTTTATACTTTATTGTTGTCATTATCATGTTCTGATTTGCTTGATGTGTGGTATTAGCAGATATCCGGGACCTCTGGGAAATTAGGGTTTTTCCTAGTTTCCTTATTTAAACGGAAATCGACAGTGCGAATTTCGGTTCCCACAGTTTGGCACTAGAAGGAGGGGGATTACGGATCAATCTAACTCTCGACCACATCACTCTCAACCAGACATGTCAACTGACGACACGGATAACGTGCAGACTCCTCTCAACGGAGGCAGCGGCACTGATCTCCACACTCCCGCAGCGGACGTATCTGCGGCCAGTGCACCAGCCAACGCCGCGGCGCTCGAGGAGTTTAAAAAGATGTTCGCCACCTACGAAAAAAGGTCGGAAGAACAGGATAAGCTCGTGAGCACCTTGACCAAACAAGTTGAAACTTTAACGTCAAGGACTCGAGCAATCCGCCCCCGTGGAACCACTAAAGTCCGCGGAAAAAGACTCGACTTTGCAACCCCACTCAACAGGCCTGGAGCCGCGCAGGAACGACCTTCGGGTCAAAACCCTAGCGAGAAGTCTCCCGACGAAAAGGGAAACTCTGAAAGCCCTCCACCTCCCGCGAAGGTTTCGGAGGACAACGGAGTCGAACAAGTCGACCTGGATCCTAGCGATGTCTCCAACAATACTGATGAGGACGCCGACAGACATCCAAGAAGGACCAGAAGCTGATTCACTCAGGAAAGCTCTCCGTTCGACAAACCAATGACAGAAGAGGAGGAAATCCTCTATTGGAACGAACAAGAAGAGCTGGCTAAAAAACAAACCGAGCGCACTCGCAGTAAACGCCGACAAGCCCGGAAATCTGCTGATGAGACGTCGGATATATGCGATCTTCGCGACTATATCACCAAGACTGCGGCAGAAGTAAGAGCCGTAAAATCCCAAATCCATCACGCTACGAGCGCGGCCCCCGAGATCGACAGACTGCTGGAAGGGGCTTGGAAGACCCACTTCACCGCTCGCATCTCAGATACAAGGGTATCCGATCCAGGAAATATCAAAGTACCAAAGTATGATGGTATGACCGATCCGAGAGCTCACCTTCAGGCTTTCCACATCACAATGGGAAGAGCGAGGCTGAAGGACGGCGAGAGAGACGCCGGCTACTGCTGCCTGTTCGTCAAGAATCTAGAAGGAGCAGCCCTCGAATGGTTCGCGCGCCTTAAGCGAAACTCTATCGGGAGTTTCCGACAGCTCGCATCGGAATTTTTCAAGCAATACTCTATGTTCATAGATAGAGAAACTTCCGATGTCGATCTCTGGAGTCTGTCCCAGAGGGAAGAGGAACCCCTCCGCGAGTTCATCAGCCGGTTCAAGTTGGTAATGTCAAGGGTCAGCGGGATAAGCGACAAGGTGTCCATCGATGCGCTCAGAAAGGCGCTCTGGTACAAGTCGAAATTCAGAAAATGGATATCCCACGAAAAACTGCAGACGATCCAAGACGCCCTCCACAAGGCGACGGACTACATCATGATCAAGCAAGAAACGAAAATCTTATCGCAGAAGCATAAGTCGGCGAGATCATCCTCAAAAGATGTAGACCCAAAAACGAGGAAGAAGAACCCTCGTAACGACAAGTATGTTCATCACGAGGGAGAAGAACTCCAAGGAGCGCATAATTACGCGATCGGCTCGAACCAGGGCCGAACCACGGGTAATACGTGGACTCGCAACCAAGGATATGACAAAAACACCTTCTGCGAGTTCCACCAATCCCGAGACACTCCACGACTAATTGCAAGGTCTTGGGAGCAAGGCTGGCCGCGAAGCTACTAGCCGGAGAACTCTCGGAAGTGACCAGCGTGAAAGATCTCATCCTCGAGACCGATCGCCCCCCGAAGCTGGACAGGAATCTTCCCGCGGAGAAATCTCCCCAAAGAAATCAATCTGGGGATAAACGCGACAGGAGGCCAGACGACAAAGGGAACGATAACAATCGTCGTAGAGTCAACATGATCATCGGAGGATCGCAAATCTGCAGCGATACAGTTTCCACACCATCAAGGCTTACCAGCGGAAGGCAGAATCGAGCGCAAACTGGCCTACATGGTCTCCTACCAAAGATGATCAGAACTGCTCAATCACCTTCACAAAGGAGGAAGCCAGCGGGATTGATCAACCTCACTGCGATCCGCTCGTCATAGACCTCGTCATACGTGATCTGGAAGTCGGAAGAGTACTCATTGACACGGGAAGCATGGTCAATGTAATCTTCCGCGGCACTCTCAATCGGATGAGCATCGAACTCGGAGAAGTAACTCCAACTCCGAAACCACTCACAGGCTTTTCTGGCGAAGTATCGATGACCCTCGGATCGATTCAGCTACCTGTCATGGCCAAGGAGGTCACAAAAATCGTAGAGTTCGCGGTAGTCGATCATTCTGCCATCTACAACGTGATCATGGGAACCCCGTGGCTCAACGATATGCAGGCCGTTCCGTCGACGTACCACCTGGGCGTCAAATTCCCGACCCCAAACGGAGTCGCAGCTATCTGGGGATGTCAGAAACAGTCGCGACTGTGCTTCCTCGCAGAACACAAGTTAAGACAGATGACAACCTCTGCAACGGAAAATCGCAAATGCACGAAGATCGATAAATCTTCGACCAACAACGTTTCGAAGGCCACACTCGGCCAGACATATATAAACAAAGGCCACACTCGGCTGCTAAATACTAGATAAAAGGAAAAACTCCTTCCCGTCAAAACGCTCACAGGTCAAAGTTAAAAATCCCGGACAAGGAAGCTCCGAATGCATTTGCGGGAAAGTTCACTTCCTCATCGTCACCGGCAAAATCAGTCGTAGTTTCTACGGTATCAGGGGAAACCGGGATGGATCCCAGAATCCCTGGATCTTCCCATCGATCGGAGGAATGGTCGCCTCAGCGTGAGCATGATCCTTCATGTCACCTTTCATTAACTCCATCTCCCTCTCGAAAATGTAGTCATCTTCATGCGTCTTCCAAAGGCTCCCGACGGAGCCGCGACACTCACGAAAGTCGCCCAGCGAGTTGAAAGCACCCTTAAGATTCCCGTACTCAACCTGGAATTGAGAAGCGCGAGTCTTCATCACCTCGACAATTTCCCTCTTGCCCTTCCGTTTCGCCCTGCGAACAGCCCTGGCATGATCACGAGCGAGTTGAGCGTCTCGCGCCAACATCTCGTCTCGCATGCGAGCAAGATCCCTTTCCACCTTCTCCGCTTTAAAGCGATAGATCATGGCCTCTCTATGGCTCGCCTCAATGGCCGATCCAAGCAAGTTCAAACCCTATAAAACCGATTGACGCGTTATAAGCAAAAAATAATAATAACGATCGTCAGAATTGTTAAAATTTATACCCCGTTAATGATGCGAGATCCTTCAGCAACAACTTTTGGCCTCCCTGACTCGCTCGTGGCCTGAGGAGCATCAAAGCCCGACGGAAGACCAGCGAAGAAAATCATCGAAGTCCGGAATAGGGACCTCGCTCGTACTACTTCCATCGCCAAAAGCAAGGTTCGGATCTCATCCTGGAAGCATGCAATCGTCCACCGAAAACTCCAGGTCGCCGAGATCAATATCCTTCCCCTTCGAAGAATTCGTCCCCGTCACAATAGCGGGAGCGGCGTTGGGACCGGCGTTGGGATCTTGGTCTTCAGGTTCGGAATCACTCCTTGTTTCTCCGCCAAAAGCAGGACCAGGATGCACAAACCTCAACGCCTTTCGAACTCTCTTCGGCGTAAAAGAAGTCCAGAAAAAAGGATCATTCCTGAGCAGATCTCTCATCGCAATAATGTCCTCAGTAAACGGAGCAAGAGAGTTGATAAAGGGACGATCGTTCGGCAACCTCCGAAACAGTAGGATACAACTCTCCTCAACGGACACTGCATCTACACGAAAGAAGAAGAAAAACTTCCTCCACGAGTTGAAGTTAGAAGTGAACCCCTTTACCACTGACATGAAGTTCCGAGGAACCAGCCTGTACGTGTCCGTTTCCCTGATGATCTGTAATCGAAGAAGCGCTTCGAAGTGATCAACGGTGAGAGAAAAACCATGATCGTAGCTCAGGACCAGGATCCCTAGGAGGTGCTGGATGCCAAGAGGATTCAGTTGGCTTATCGCCACCCCAAAACGACCCAACACACGGACGATGAACTTGGGGATCGGAAACCATAAACGGCAACGCACTACGAATGCCTCGTAACAAGTAAAGAAGCCCTCCGGGGGACTACTAGCGCATTCTCCTTGACGAGGAACCCTGAATTCCACCGCGTCCGAAATATGGTAGAATGGCCGCATGACCTCAAGGAACCCACTAGTACTCCTACTCGGCGCACCTGCCTCCACCAGGCGATGGTTCATGACCGGGAACGATTTTTCTATGGGAGGCGTGATCGAACCGTAACACGCCACCCACCATGCCTCGTTCTCGGCTGGGTCTACCGAATGAGGAACGAATTCCTTCTTCAGCACTCGAAGCTCTTCAGAAACGTTCGCGGGCAAGGACCCTTTCTTCGAACTCCTCTTCTTATTCGACATCTCGTGTTTTTCTTTTTCTTTAAAATCAAGAAGGAAATGACAGAGAGAAAGAGAAAGAATTTTCAAGAAAAACCTCTCTATGAGAATGGGTAAGTGTGAAGATTGTGAAGAAGTTACCTCCCTTCTTATAGGCATGAGAAATTACTATTTACCTGCGGATTTTTGGACACGAACTTCGCCCAAATACACCAATCTCGTCCAAACTCGCCATACCACGCATTGGGACCTCGCTAGAAATCCACGTTCCCAATGTGCTGGGGGGCTAACTGTTGGGGTCAAAAACGGTTACGACGAAGTTAACGTCCTAATCCCCGAAGAAGAAAAACGTAGAAAACTTCTTCGACAAATACTTTTTCGAAATAGATTCTTCTTTACGAAAAGCTTTGCGGAAGAGACGCGAATCATCGGACAAGAGCCCGAGAAGGATCGTTACATAGCGACCAAACGTCCATTCCGCTCGGTTGCTACGTAGCGACCGAGCTCGAGCCGGAGCTCAGTCGCTACGTAGCGACCGAGCCCGAACCAATGTTTGGTTGCTGCGTAGCGACCGAGCTCTTCCAAAACGTCGATACGACATCAGTCCATGCATTCTCGTCTACCTTTCGATGCTATCTCCCGAATTCCGTAGCGAACACATCTCACGTTCCCCGCCATTTCTAAGTTATCAATCAAACTTTACCATAAAAACCGCGGAAAGTTCATTCTTTATCAAAAGAAGCCGTAATAAACGCTTCGAGTCGAAAGACGGCCCAAAGGGACCTAAGACACGACTCGAGGCCCAACTTACGATTTCTTAACCAACAGCCCGTAAACCGCATGTTGGTTTACGCTTGGTTCGCAAGGGAAGATAAATGTCAAGTTTCCGCGGATAAATACGAAATTTTGAAGATAATTACGAAGATCGGAAAAAATGGAATATCTCTATTTTTATGCTATGGCGGCTTAAGGGAAGAAGAGGAAAGGCGTAAACCGACCTTGGAGCCAGTATATAAGGGGTCCTAGGCGAGAGGCATGAGGAGGGATTTTTCAGAGAAAACTTAGCACTTAGAGCAATTAGACAACTTTCCGTTTTTGTTAATTCGAGCTGTGACTCAATTAGGTTTAGCCGTCTTAGGGTTGCTAGAACTAGGAATCTCGCCGACAGCTCTCGAGCCCAGGCTTATACCTTGTTGTAAACGCTCATACGCAAACTCTGAATAAGACTTCTATTTGCTCTCTTCTTACGATTTTTATACTTTATTGTTGTCATTATCATGTTCTGATTTGCTTGGCGTGTGGTATTAGCAGATATCCGGAACCTATGGGAAATTAGGGTTTTTCCTAGTTTCCTTATTTAAACGGAAATCGACAGTGCGAATTTCGGTTCCCACAATCGGGTGCTTTCAACTTTTGAGGCCACTTTACCTGTTGGCCTATCTGCCTTAGAACATTGATCAGCTCCGGCCTTGAGACGGCGATGTGAGAGATGTCAAGCCACGCGGACACTGCCATCCCTTCTGCCTTCTCAATCGGCCGGTTATGGTATATGCCCGTGTTGGGGTCAAAATCGGTCACGACGGAATCAATGTCTGAAAGTCCGTAAAAATTGGCATGAACGTTTTTACGAAAAATAAATCTTAGAAAAAAATCTATTTTTACGAAAAATCTTGCGGAGAAAACACATTTACGAAAAATCGGAGAAAGACGCAAACAAGGTTGCCGCGTAGCAACCAGCGCAAAAGCTGGTCGCTACGTAGCGTGCTCGGTCGCTACGTAGCGTGCTCGGTCGCTACGTAGCGTGCTCGGTCGCTACGTAGCGTGCTCGGTCGCTACGTTGCGTGCTCGGTCGCTACGTAGCGACCGAGCTCGATGTTGGGGTCAAAAACGGTTACGACGAAGTTAACGTCCAAATCTCCGAAGAAGAAAAACGTAGAAATTTTTTTCGACAAATGCTTTTTCGAAATAGATTCTTCTTTACGAGAAACCTTTGCGGAAGAAACGCGAATCATCGGACAAGAGCTCCAGAAGGATCGTTACGCAGCGACCAAACACGTGCTCCGATCGGTCGCTACGTAGCGACCGAGCTCTTCCGAAACGTTGATACGACATCAGTCCACGCATTCTCGTCTACCCTTCGATGCTATCTCCCGAATACCATAGCGAACCCATCTCACATTCCCCGCCATTTCTAAGTTATCAATCAAACTTTACCGTAAAACCCGCGGAAAGTTCATGCTTTATCGAAAGAAGCCGTAATAAACGCTTCGAGTCGGAAGACGGCCCAAAGAGACCTAAGACATGACTCGAGGCCCAACTTACGATTTCTTAACCAACAGCCCGTAAACCGCATGTCGGTTTACGCTTGGTTCGCAAGGGAAGATAAATGTCAAGTTTCCGCGGATAAATACGAAATTTGGAAGATAATTACGAAGATCGGACAAAATGGAATATCTCCATTTTTATGCTATGGCGGCTTAAGGGTAGAAGGGGAAAAGCGTAAACCGACCTTGGAGCTAGTATATAAGGGGTCTCAGGCGAGAGGCATGGGAGAGGACTTTTTCAGAGCAAACTTAGCACTTAGAGCAATTAGACAACTTTCCGTTATTGTTATTTCGAGCTGCAACTCAACTAGGTTTTGCAGTCTTAGGTTGTTAGAACTAGGAATCTCGCCGACAGGTCTAGTGGCCAAGGCTTCTACCTTGTTGTAACGCTCATACGCGGATTCGGAATAAAACTCCTTTTGCTCTCTTTTACGATTTCTTATTGCTTTTCGTCTTTAATTGCGTGTTCTGATTGCTTGGCGTGTGGTTTAACAGATATCCGGGACCTCTGGGAAATTAGGGTTTTCCTAACTTTCCTTATTTAAACGGAAATCGACAGTACGAATTTTGGTTCTCGCACCCCGGTTTCGATTCCCGGAGTCCCTGGCTGGTCTTTAAGAGGGTTTCTCATCTCGCTCGGTTCGGTCTGATATGATCGCCTTAGGGTCTTGCTTTTGTTGCGCCTTAGCGCGACTGGTGACATCTTCCTCCCATTTTACATGCGCCCAAGCTCGGGACAGGACGTCTTCTATGGTTTTGCACTGATATTTGGTTAGCTCCTTATAGAGGTCCCCGTCGGTGAGAAGGCCTCTCTTGAAGGCAGATGTTGGAGGATTTCGTAGAGGCCATCAGAGGTTTTCTACAGGTCCCTGCTGCTGGCGAATTGTTCCACAAACTTATCGCTGAGAATCGCGAAGGAGACTATGGACCTGGAGGGTAGGTTGATGTACCATTGCAGAGCGGGTCCGATCAGGGTTGATCTGAATCCTTTGCACATGGTGGCTTCATGCGACTCCTTTGGGAGTGCTACGGCGATCATCCTTTGTATGTATTGGGCGACGTGATCGTCTGGATCGGTAGTACCGTCATATGCCTTTATGCAGGGGAAGGAGAAATTCATGGACATCTCGATCAAGGTGATCTCATCCGTGAAAGGAGTGTCGGCATAAGAGTCGGTGTTGCTCTTCTGGATGGGGGGAGCTACCCCTTGGAGCCTCTCTACCATGGACTGCATGGCATCGAGCCTCTTGTAGAAAATATGTTCCAGGTAAGCGACCATAGGAGACTCCGCTTTTTTTGCTCCCTCAGATGCTTTCATATCGGGTTCCGGCTCAGATTCGCTGTCTTCTACGTCGTAGGTCTGAGCATCCTTATCCTTTTCGCGCGTTGATGCATCTCCTTGCGGCGCCGTAGGTGGGAGATTCACACCCGTTCCAGAGTTAGGTGTTTCTAGAGTCGGCATGGGCTTGATCTGAGCCCGGAACCGACGCTTCTTGTTACTTTCCGTGTTGAGAGCTTGGTTCTCGTCTCTGAGGTTCAGATTCTCCGATTCGAGCTGGCTGAGCTTCTCGGCGCTCTGCTCCAGTCGCTTGGACTGTTCGTTGAACTTCTCCTTCAAGCTCTGGACTTCCGAGGAGAGCTCGGGATTAGTCTCCTCCCGAGTTTTATGCAGCTCGATTACTTGACTTTGCAGACTATCGAGTTGCCTCTGGAGTTCGGGTTCTCTTTGGGTGGCTTCGGGCAGCTCGTTCTGCTCATCCACCGCTATTATCATGTAGTTTAGATTACTCCCCTCCGTCTAGCACCAAACTGTTAGGGGATTTTTATGTAGGATCTTTGTGAGTACTACGGAACGATGGACAAGGCTGGTATTTGTATTGATTTTGAGAGATATAGTAGAGATAAAGACTTGAAGAGACGTTTTATTGAGTAGACAAACTAGGATTACAGTGATTTTAGTAAGAACCCTAATTCTAGCTGTCTAGCTCTAGCCTCTAAGTCTTGAAGTGTCGATCCTCTGCTTTAGGGTTTAGGTTCCCTTTATATAGTCTTCTTAAGGCGGGCCTTAGTCGGTTGGAGTAGGTTAAACTCTTCCATATTCGGAAATATGGAAGGTTCTCCTTATCGAAAGTTTTCCTTTTCCCGGGGGGGAGGGGGCGATCACAGGGACCGGACCCGGAGTACTGCGTAGCGGGGACCCGGAGGCCGGTGTCTTGCCTGGGGATTGGAGGAATTCTATACCCAGTATTTGTCCCCAACACTCTGATCTCTGAACTCTCAACCCCTTATAGGGGTTTCTTTTGTGTTGTACCTACCCTCTGTGAGGGTTTTAAGACTTATCTACAGGCCTTCAAGCCTTTTTATTTTTGTTTTGTCAAACAATGGGCCTGCTGTGGCCTCTCTTTTTTTAAAAAAAAAAGAATGCTTTAGAATTTTTGACTATGTTCTAGTTTCCGCATAATTGATATCTTAGCTGTGTATCAGACTTGTCTTCAAAATAGGGTCTTCATCGATGATTCTATTCTTGAGAGATAGCAAGGCGTATCTTCCAGGGCCGTAGATTCAGGAGTTGGAACTCTGGGAATCGAACCTAGGTCTTGCCTTAGAAGTTGTGATGACCCGAAGTTGTTTTCCAAACCCATAGATTGTTTCTAGATATTGGAGTTGCCACATACCTGGAGACCACGCAAGGACCATAAGGTCGTTAGGGAACCCGGAGGTTACAACAGCTAGGACCTGCAAGATAGGCTCTGAACCCGGAGGTTTTAAGCTTTCTAGAATATGAACTCTAGGAGTCTGGAGATTGCTCTCCTGACCTGGAGGTTGTATAAAGACCCGGAGGTCATCTGCGAACCCGAAGGTTTTCTTGGATCCTGAGATCATGTTTGGGACCCGGAGCACAACTCCTTTATTCTACTGTAACTTTTAAAACAAAAGCATCTGCATTTTAAAAGAAAACGTGTCGTATCTAGCTGCTTGCAACGAACAGCCTTTCAATTGGAAAAGTAGACCTGAGTAATCCACATTCGTAGAAGATCTGGTGCTAGGGTTTTCGCGAGAGTATGATTCAAAGAAGATCAGTGATTCCTCACGAGCACCTTAACGCGATATATATACGAAAACTTTGATTATCACTATCAATTACTATGTTGACTGAATTGGGGCGGAGACGATCTGACGGTTACGGTTGACACCACAACGACTAAGAACTTCTGTTGGCATCGATACTTGGTGAGTGAGCCAGAACAAAATTAGGTAACTTGGTCACGGTTTTCATTGAAGGCCCAACATGTAACTAATTGAGGCCCATACAACATAACTCACCAGCAAACGCGAGATGATCGAACAATATCACGACAGGTGTCACTAAATGCCCTAAGCACATTGATGATGTGGCACAAGGAAAAAGGAGAAAAATCTCCTTTATTGTTATAGATTTTATTATACTTTACAAGACACCACCGTCGCTAATGGCAGAACTTATAGGAGCCCTAACTCTTGTCTTCAAAAGCTTGTGGCAGAAACAGTGATGGCGACCGATGAATTTTTGATTGGGACGAGACAAAACTGGGTTGCTGTAATAAGGAACGATGTAACAGGCCATGTGAGGAACTCAGGAACATATTTAATAATCCAACAAAGGTTCGCCTTTGTTCATCTTGTACCATTTTAGCTTCGGAGAGAGAGAGAGAAATGTGGAAGAATGTTTATTCAAAGATTTACGCAGCCAAATATTCAGTTTCTCTGTGTGGAGGAGATTTTTCCTCCGCACAATTTCAGTTTTACATTTTGATTTTAGTTTTACTTTCATATTATTTGTTTTTCTTAAACCGTAATATTATGATTGGTGAGCGTTCGGTTTACATGGTCCAACGTATGTAATTCCCTTTGAATTTCCACATTAGAGTAGCTCCAACTGTATTTTGTTGGAAGAGTTCTACAAATTAAAAGAAAAGATAAAATGATAAAAACATGAAAGAGAAAATGTAAAAGATCTTAAATCACCACTTTTTGAAACCTATTAAGAAACTAAAGAACAGGTGTCACCTTGTTAATCTGTCAACAGATTCTAAAAAGTAAATAGATAATTATATAATTATAATATTAATATATTTTTTTATTTTTGAACTCATCACGCCTTTTACCGATAATGATGCTCTTACTAGATAATGAGCTATTATGATAAAACAAACAAACAAAGATAATGGACTAATAACTGAAAATTAAAAAAAAAAAATTATACAAAATTTATATTTATTAACCTTATAGAAAATTTTAATTGTTCCTAAGAAAAAGGAAACAGATGATCATCGTCAGCTCGGTACGATGTCTCGAGGGCGACATTAGCCTATCAGCCTACGCTGCTGCGAAGCAAGAAGATTCTTAGCTCTGTGTCAACAACTTATTGAATCGCTCAAGGAGGAATAACCGGATACTAGGGCTCGGTTGGTGGTGGATGTTTGATGTCATCGCATCTGGGAACCCGGAGACTATGCAGACGTGGAAAGCTATATGCCAAGCCATTCATCGTGAACCCAACATAGAAAACCATACGAAAATGGATCGATGCACTGATGACCATAGTTTCGAGCTATATGAAGACATTAGCCGTATATAGTAGATCTAGTTTGTTTAATTTTCGGTTTGTAATATTTTATATATTCAAATATTTTTTGTTTAAAATATTTTAGATTTTCAATTTAAAATTTATAAACTTTTAAGTGTTTTAATTTTCAGATTCGACAATTACGACCAATAAACATTGACACTCGAAGTAACATCGTCGTTGTTAAGATTTGAGAGAAGATTTGTGAGAATGTGTTGTATATTTCTTATTGCTTACACCACTATATATAGTGGTTCATACAAGGTGGAGTCAAAGGGAGAATTGATTACAAAGATACTCTACATAATGACATAGTCAAACTCATAAAGACATAAGGTTGAATGGGTCTTCCATGTGGCTGGATGTAAACCCCCAATAGACTCTAGTCTTGAACTTGTATGGTCTAGGTTATGGACCATCCACTTCATGATTCATAACACTCCTCCTTGGATGTCATAACCATATAGGGTTTGTAACATGCTAACGTTGCCTCATTAAAACCTCTCCCGGAAAACCCAATGTGGTAAAAAAATAGGGAAACCAGAGAAAGGAAAAAGAGTACAACACACATTACTCCCCCTTGATTTGGACATCACTGAAGGTCCTTGAGTCTACGCGTGTCAATCTTGTTGCGTGAACTTCCTGAATGTGCAAGAGGGCAATGATTTGGTGAAGAGGTCGGCTGAGTTTTCACTAGACCGGATCTGAAGGACGTTGACCTCTCCAGCTTTCTGCAACTCATGGGTAAAGAAGAACTTGGGTAGAATACGTTTGGTTCGGTCACCTTTGATATACCCGTCTTTGAGTTGAGCAATGCAAGCTGCATTATCTTCATATATGATGGTCGGATCCGTTGGGTCGCATATGGACGCATAATGTGGTCATATACCTTTTGTTCAAAGATGAACTTCGATCTTATAGCTTATCTTTATGATAGCTTATTCATTCATACCACATCTTGGTTGGTTCATACCGAGAATTCGACCAACCATAAGTATTCCCAAAATTTGGCTAATTTGTGGTGATGGTCTATAACCTTTTCTAAGGTTTAATGAATAACCATTTAACCTATCTTAGGCTGGTTAGTATAAAACACAAGGAATTTAAAATTCCTCTATGGACTGATTTGAATTGTTCTTATAGAACTCTTCACTTGCTTACATGTAGTAATTTAATTCAGTCCATGAACAACTTTAGGAAAATGCTGTTCAAGAGAACTTCTTTTCTCATCTTAGCTCAATACCGTTTGGTAAACCTTTTGGTACCAATAATATTATCATCATCATCCAGTGAGTCATATATAGCATACTACATCTTTTGAATTTCTTCCAGACATCATATGTAGTGAAATATGTAGTAGTATCCACCACATTGGATTATATAGACCTTTCCCGGTCTGTCTCACGATTTATCCTTCTTTCATAATTTATATATTCACTGGGCATCATATGGCGTTTACATATTCATGGCCAATACAATACGCCTTTTATATATCACTTTAAACTCCACGTTTCTTTCATTATTCATTATGAGTACTCTTGTGTGGGTTTATGATCCTCGATACATATCTTTGTATTCATGTGCTACATACTTGCGCATTTTCTATGAATTTATATGTCGACACACTTATATATATATATATAGTTCCTTTTAGTTCCAGACATGGTATAAATCAATTTGAGATTTCATTATCTAGGACCTTAATAACCTTATAACTTGGCGTCCCAAGCTATATGGTATGGTACCTAGTTGTTCAGCTGGCTAGTCTTATATCTCAATGTCTGGAATGGTTTCCTTTAATAAAACTCGGATTTTATCTCATGCACCTTTCTTTCTTTCCGAGGTTCCTTAGAATTTATGGAACTTTATTTGGAACATTTATTTGGTCTATCTTATATAGACTTTGTAGCAACTTGGTTGTGTCTTTAAGACATCATAATCGTGTGGTGCTAAGCTGGGATGACATAGTCATTCTTTCTCTCGGGTCAATGTGTCATTTTGCTATCATTGTAGCATATGGACGTCTATAAATTATTTTCTAGTCCGAGGATCTTTGCCAAGACATTGATGGTTGATACCAGATGGTAGATACCATTCTTTATCATTCTTTATACCAGCTTATTACTTTTCTCCTTTCATTGTTGGATATTCGGATTCATAAACCTTATGTAATCCTTGTTCCTTGGTCTATAATTAGATCACTCATTTTGGCTCAAGGTTTCTTTTAAACTTATGGAGAAAGTATATTCATAATATATATCCAACATATATTCCCAATCCTCTTTATGAGATTCTAAGATCACATGATCTTAGATGGCACATATATTTGTGGTGGATTCTTTCATAATATCTTAAGATGATATATGTCTGGACTCATGACCCGTATCAGTCTGAGGTGGGAATATCTATGATCACTTATATGACCTGATATAATTATTATGGCCTGAAGCAGGTTCATTCTTTTATAACTCATGGTGTCCCCAAGCATATGGACTTTTAGAATTTGAACCTTATAGGTAATGGTCTTTATATAAAATTCAACTAATATGTAATATGGTTGTGGACCATGTTTCACGGATTTTAGTATGGTCATGTATCATGGGATTTGTCCTCACTCCCCCTCATGAACATACTCAAATTATTGGTGCTTTGGATAATAAATTCCCTTATGCATAGATATATTGCACACACGTGAGATCTTATGGGATAACATTTGTGCC
The DNA here is from genome assembly GCF_020379485.1 of Brassica napus. Taxonomy (NCBI): domain Eukaryota; kingdom Viridiplantae; phylum Streptophyta; class Magnoliopsida; order Brassicales; family Brassicaceae; genus Brassica; species Brassica napus. Next base: position 11,475,195 of record NC_063451.1, read on the forward strand.
CTTTTAAATATTTGCATCATAATCCGAATGGCTAAGTATGGTAATGCCATCTAAGTGATAAATTTCGTGGGTTAATCAAACATGATTGCCCTGGCTATTTGCCTAATATCTTATTGATCACTAGATCAATAGAGAATGTAGTCTCGACCACTTAGGCGATTTTAATTTAGGTACTCTTATTCCCTTTTGTCCATTGTTGCAAACTATTTTTTCTTCTTAATTCAATGGACCTTATAGGGTGAATATAATGCCATTTAGGCAAAGCCTTGGTCGAGCTTCTTTTCCTTTCTTTCAAGGAATGTCCAGTTGAGTTCAAGAGTATTTTATAACTGAGTCTGGATGGCAGAGCATGTCGTGCCATTTGTCAAAGGCTTCTTTGAACTCTTTGGAAAAGTGAGTTGGGGTATTAATCCTCAATCATATTTATCTTGGCACAATAAAGACATATAGATATAGTTTCTTATCAAACAACAGTTTGAATAAGATAATGATGAACTCAAAGTAATTCATTTTATTAATGAAGTCGTGTATAAAGCAAAGTATCAAAGCAATTCATGAAACATAAACTCAGAAAACATGAAAATGAGAATGTCAAAAGACAATTATATAATATGGCCTTCACAATGCATGTGTTGCCATATGGCGCTCAACTTCAGCTTCATCAGCTATAGGAGGCCTCATCTCAATATTCTTTAGCTCAATGTATCTTTTCTGAAGCTTGTCAAATCTGTTGATGGTATATTTGATCTCAGGGCAACAAGAGTAATCTTTACCCATTCTAGGTAATTATCCCCAAAGAGATTTAGGGAAGAGTAATCTGAGGGTTCAAATCTCGACATCTGAATATTTAACGAGTAATTCAAGCACTCAGAATTCTATGTAAGCAATAGAATAAATCAATGTATATGATTTCAATAAGGCTTTCCCACAAATCATATAATCTATTTGCTTAAGCAATCTTAGTATGAGAATGATCAATTGATCATTGCATCTAGTAATCTTTTTAACTATAATTCAAATTGGATTGATTATATATATAGGGTATTAAGGCCCTTTAGAATTTGAATAAGGATCAATCATCATTTTATTAAATGAGATCAAGCAAGATGGATGAAATCAAGCAAATGCATGGATCAAGAAATAGCTGAATGCATGTTCAGAACTAAGCATTGGACTTAAACAATCTATATGTGATTCCTAATGCATGAGGATATTTGGTTTTCAAAGATCATAAAGCAAAAACTGATTCCTTCCCCCTTTTACAGGGTAAACCAAAACAAGAAAATTTTATAATTTTCAGGATATGTCTAGAACAAATTAGATTTTCAATAAATCGGTTTCAAAGCTGGTTTATGTTTTCAAATTAAACAAACATGCTTAACTTTAAAAATAACCGATTTAATCTAATTAGATGCAAGCAATATGAATCAATTAGATGCAAGCAATATGAATCAATTAAATTTTAATTTAAATGCACCATGATCAGTGATGTTAGGAGTTTTCAAGGCTCCTAAGACAAATGTTGTAGTATAGTGATTGTCGAACCAGTTCTGAGGGATATCAAAGCACCGAGAATGCAAGTACTCACTTAATCTAAGTGCAACCAATGATTTAGATGGGTTTTGAACTACTACAAATACTAGAAAGCAATTACAGAATGATACTTTCTTGACTAAGGGAAAAGAGAACTCATGGGCATAGGGATTAGACCTTGGGTGATCAAGTATCGAACTAAGGATGGCAAATGATCAATCAAACTATCGACCTTAAACATAGACAGAATTCTAAGCAAGCTCTATGTCTAGATGAATGCTGATTTGCTAACATATCTCAAACATCAAATGTCTTTGGTTGAATAATGTGAAAGCAATCATTACTAACAAGTCTATTAGCTATCTTAGCACCTTTAACAACAAATGTCTTTGGCAAAGTATACTAAAAGCCTAGGAGATTTGTCTCAGGCATTTCATCAAACACCTTTTGGGTGGGAAATGTCTATTGATCAACTTTTGAGTGGCCAACTCAGAAGATGCATTATGAATACTCTACTATCAAGGAACAAGAATGATCTACACTAAAACTTCCTAGAACTAACTGAATCACCCTTGATCTCCCTAACCCATGAATTCAAAAGGTGATTACTCACTAATCTCTATGATTCCTCTTAAACCCATGGTGGATTTCTGATTAATCATGTAGAGAAATAGATAAGAAATCAACAAGAACACAAGATGAAAGCAATGAAATCTGAATCAAAAGAAGTTTTACTAGTTGTTCTTCAGAAAAAGAGATCATTTTCTTGGTGGCTTACAAAGGTACTTAAAACATAGGTTTTCAGAAGTAAAAACGTGCATAATGAAATGACCAAAAGGCCCTTGAGTAGAAATGAATTCGAGCAAACAGAAGGCGCGCAGCGACCTCCAGTAGTCGCTCCGGGAGGTTGCTCCAGGCTTCGGGAGCGACCTGGAGGGGTCGCTGCGAGACGTCGCTCTGGGTCGCTCTTCGCGAGCGACCTCGTGCGTCACTCCGGTCACGTCGCTCCGGGTGATGGAGGCGCGAGCGACCTCGCTGTGTCGCTCCGGTCAAGTCGCTCTGAGGTGTGTGTCACAGCGACTTCATGTAGTCGCTCCGGGAAGTCGCTCCAGGCAGTGCTCGTCCAAAGATCACTCTAATCACCTCCCTTGAGCTCCAAATGTACCCAAATGTCTCCAGGAACTCCATGTGGTACTCCAATACCTAATAGAGACATATGTATGCAAAATGCAACCTAGATATGGCTAAATCCTAATCTATATGATGAAAATGCACATGAATAAATGGATAAAACAATGTGAATATCCAAGATATCAATCAGAATAGTCAATGATATGCAAGCATGCTTGATCGGTTTTAACAAAATGACAATCAGATGCATGGAAAAAGGTTGGTTCAAAATAATCCAAGTTTGATCTAATGATTTACTAATCTAATAGATGCTATCAGGTATGCATATAAGATCAGTATATAATTCAATCATCACAAAATCAGTTTTCAAGGTTGGTTTTTAGATCAAGATAAATTTATATCATTTGTTCAAACTATAATGAACCGATTTCAAGGCCGGTTTAGATTTAGATAAATTTTGACAAACAACTATGTGATCAAATGATTTCAACTTAGTATTTATTTTAGCCTATGTCATAACTATTTAAATCAAGACTATATGTTATAATATTTTGATAAATAGTACCTAGTCAAAGATATGCATTTAAAACAATCATAAAAGTTTTAAATTTTGATCAGTTACAATATAAAACATCAATGGTCAAAGATATGCATTGATTAGAATTTAAGTTTTGATAACTTTGGGTTTGACTGAAAGATTATGGTTGAAAAGATTGTGGCCGGAAAAGGTCATGGCCGGAAAAAAAATCATGGCCAGATTTGGATTTAGGGGTTCAGCCGATTATTGCTTAGAGTTTAGGGGATTGATAAAAATCAATCAAAAAGGATTTAGGGAATTGATATGTATAATGGCCATCAAGATACATATCCGGTTATAAAACAAACAAGGGGATTTGAGATTTTGATGTGGATAAGGGCCGATTTGGATCGGTAAGCACATCGAATGGGATTAAGATTTTGATGGCCAGCTAATTCATCCGGCTATACAGCCATTAATACGGCCAAACAAAGATTATGGGTTTCAATCCTTTAGTCAATCCGGATTTAAGGCCGGATCAAAATAGGAGAAAGGGGAACCGATTTTAAGGCTTGCTAGCTAAAAGGGGCTTATAATTTTCTCTAATATCTTTTATAATTTCAAATAGTTCTTAGAAACAAGATTCATATAGATCTTAGATTATTAATAAGTTTTATAAATTTTTAGAGATTCTTAGATCTTTAGAGATTCAAATAATTTTAGAATCAAAATTCATATAGATCTTAGATTCAAGATTAATATTTGAGATAATTTTAGATCTATAGATTTTTATAAGTTTTAGGATTCATATAGATCCAAGATTCAGATATATGATGTTCTTAGATCTTTAGGTTTTGATTAGTTTACCTTTTACACCACAAGGATTCTGAATGGACCACCGTGAGAGAGAGGGAGTGATCCGCAGATTGAGGTGGTTGAGAGAGAGGTGGAGGAGCTGGCCGGAAAACCGTGAGAGGGATAGACTTGGCCAGCAGAGCAAGGCTGAGGGCCGGAAAAGAGATGATCGCCGGCGGATGGGATTGCTCAGGTGGAGAGAGTCTCGTGCTGATAACGTGCTAAGATTTGAGAGAAGATTTGTGAGAATGTGTTGTATATTTCTTATTGCTTACACCACTATATATAGTGGTTCATACAAGGTGGAGTCAAAGGGAGAATTGATTACAAAGATACTCTACATAATGACATGGTCAAACTCATAAAGACATAAGGTTGAATGGGTCTTCCATGTGGCTGGATGTAAACCCCCAATGGACTCTAGTCTTGAACTTGTATGGTCTAGGTTATGAATCATCCACTTCATGATTCATAACAGTCGTAATATTTACAATCAATTAACTTCGACTGTTAAATCCTTTCGTCATAAATATTACGACGAAATTTATGGATGACGTTCATTCGTCGAAATATTTGAATATGTTTAACAATCATTTAACGATAACATTTTATGATAACAGTCTGAGACGTTACATTATGTCTCCGTTACAACAAAACTGTTACAACGAATGAATGTCAACTCTGATTCGTCGTAATTTTACGATGAAATTACGTTGATTTTTCTTTTAAGATGTACGTTTTAAAACGATTAATGCTTCGTCGTTAGTTCATAATAACGAACTAACGATGAAATATGTAGTCGTTAATCGCATGTTTTCTTTTAGTGAATTGATATTCTGCGCTAAGTAAAACAAGGCAAAAATGGTAGATTACAGTACAATATATCCTCTGAATGTGATGGAAGATAATCAAAAAAAATTATAGAAAAGTGAGAGAGTATAAACATATATATTTTACAGTACTCTTATCAGTTAAATTATTTACATATAATATAATTGTTTTTAATTATCATTTAATACATGTATCCAAAAATTAACAAAGTTGAAAATAATCAATGCATTAATATATAATGAATTGAGATACAAAAGCCAAAATACATCCATAAGCCTACTATATTAGCTGATACAAAACAAGTGAAAGTTAAAGCATTGAGATAATTGATTTATAAGATTCACTTTTCTTTGTGTTTGTTGTAATAATTAGATTCCAAAGTTTCCAAAAGAAACATAAAACCTAATTTATGTTATACAAATATGAAATGTGATTTTTCTAACTGTCTTATTCATTCTTTTTCTATTTTTTCTTTATTTGTATTTTAAATGGCTTAAGCTCTTTTTGTTATAGATAATAAAACATTTAAGAAAACATATGTGTCTCAAATTATTCATAATCTTTCAATTCCATCAACAAATTTTTAGTTTAAGAAATATTAAGTGGGTGAACCCACGTCTAAGAGTAGCACAACCCGCACTGGATTCATTTTTATTTTGGTTTGTGCGACCTGCCGGTTTCACCGTAGGTTGCGTTTTGTATATGTATGTCTAGATTCGCCCCTCTAGTGAGCTACTTGGACACAACCTGCGGGTTGCGGTCTACCTTGATATCTCTAATCAAAATGGTAGAAAGTGTATTTATAACAAATGAAAAAGTAGAATGTGTGTTGATGCTAACAGTAGATCACTGCACAAGATGTATAATGCATGTTCTACTTACGGTATTAACAGTGGAGACATTTTCTGTTTTACGGTAGGAGTAGAATGTATATTATAGAAATTGTAAAATAAATTACTTATGCTTTCAAAAATTAGCAGTTTTTTTCTAAAAAAACTAATTATGAACCAATCATGTGAGCCAATATTCCATGTTCATATATTTAAAAAGCTAATACATTTATTTATATAAACTAATATTTAGTTAAGAGTATTATAAAAAGGAAAAAGTTGATGGAATATATACATTGAGACAATATATAAGTTTTTGCTTCTTTATGCCAAATCCTGCTTAAAATGGATTTCTTTTGCTTCAATCAAAACTAGATTTTGACCCACACATTCGGGCGAATATTTGTTTCATTTTGTAAATGTATAGGAAAATCGTCTATGTTGAGCATCTATATATTTATTGATCATCCTCACATATCACATGTAAAACACATGAACCCATAGAACCCTTTTTTTTTAAGAAAGACCCATAGAGAACTTGTTTGAAGCTTTTTCATGTCTAGTTGAATAGTTTGCGCTTGCCATCGAAATCATTTTTCTAATGAACTGGGTTACCATTATCTACATTAAAGTTTTAATATAGAACATAAGTAATATACAAACAATAATGTATAAGGATGATGAGATTTAAATTATACTTCTGAATCAATCTAAATCGTATATCATAAAATTATAATAATATATATGTATATATACATTCATTGAAGGTAAATATATTAAAAAAGCTGGTGATATGGCATCACTTGATGGAGAGTACTGTCTTTTCCAACGACGTATGTACGTGGATTATTAATTCATTGACATAAGTACTTTAATATCATGCACATAATGTGATGTAATTTCGATATGAGTTTGCTATATTAGCCTATTAAGCGGAGGATTTTATTTGAACAGAGACAAATTAATCCATTGGAATAAATAGTGTATTAAGTGGACCAAATATTGTGTACAAAGGACTAATTTTAAATAGTACTCTATTTTAATAGAGTAGATGGTTCTTTTCTTTTTGCCTAAATCAAAATTGTTTATTTACTTTTGACGTCAAATTGTTTTATTTAAAAGGAGAAAAACAAAACGGAATATATATTTTTGTCGAATTTATCGTTTCATTAAACCCAAGATAATTACAGAGTACAAATGTACTATCTAATCTAACAATACTAAAAGTAAGATATCAAACCCTCTAAGCGCGTCCACGTCAGCTGAAAAAATCAGCCAATAACAAACCGTTGTTTTGCCATGTCATCGGTAATAAGCATGAAATCAAGTTTTGAAGTAACTAGACATTTGTGTGGGTTCATAATTCTTCGTCATGGCCCATTTAGAGCCCATTTAAAACCAAGTCTTCACGCAGGTCGCAGGCGATGATAGACTCCGGCTCTTCCTTTCGTCGGTATCGTTTCTGATATCTTGCATATTTACATTGTTTTATCCATTCACCCATGTGCATTTTGATCATATAGACTAGGATTTAGCCATGTTTAGTTTGCATTTTGCATACATGAGTCTTTATCAGGTATTAGAGTACCACATGGAGTTCTTGGAGACATTTGGGTGCGTTTGAAGCTCAAAAGAGGTGATTAAGGTGATCATTGGACGAGCAATGCATGGGAGCGACCTACCGGAGCGACGCAGGCGAAGTCGCTCCAGCTCCTAGAGCGACCTCACCACAGCGACACCCAGAGGTCGCTCGGGTTGTGTCGATTTGAGAGCGACAAACAAGCCAGGAGCAACCTCCTAGAGCGACACCCTAAGGTCGCTCACGTCTATGGTTTCTGAGCAAGCCCGGAGCGACGTCTTCAGAGCGACACAGCCAGGTCGCTCGCGAAGAAACGACCCGGGAGTGACCTCTCGCAGCGACACAGCCAGGTCGCTCGCGACGAAACGACCCGGGAGCGACCTCTCGCAGCGACACAGCCAGGTCGCTCGCGATGAAACGACCCGGGAGCGACGAGCCGAGGTCGCTCCGCGTCTATTTTTTTGGCCAAATTCATTTTTCTCAAGGGCCTTTTGGTCATTTCATTATGCACGTTTTTTACTTTCTAAACCTATGTTTAAGTATCTTTTGTAAGCCATCAGTGGCTGGAAATCTCTTTTCTGGAGAACAACTAGTAAAAACTTCTTTTGATTCAGATTTCATGGCTTTCTTCTTGTGTTCTTGTTGATTTCTTATCTATTTCTCTACATGATTAATCTGAAATCCAATATGGGTTTAAGAGGAATCATGGAGATTAGTGAGTAATCACCTTTTGAATTCATGGGCTAGGGAGATTAAGGGTGATTAGGTTAGTTCTAGGATGTTTTAGTGTAGACCATTCTTGTTCCTTGCTAGTAGAGTATTCATAATGCATCTTCTGAGTTGGCCACTCAAAAGTTGATCGATAGGCATTTTCCTCCCAAAATGTGTTTGATGAAATGCTTGAGAAACCTCTCCTAGGCTTTTAGTATACTTTGCCAAAGACATTTGTTTTTAAAGGTGCTAAAATAGCTAATAGACTTGTTAGTAATGATTGCTTTCATATTATAAAACTAAAGACATTTGATGTTTGAGATATGTTAGCAAATGAGCATTTATCTAGACAAAGAGCTTGCTTAGAATTGTGTCTAGGCTTAAGGTCGATAGTTTGATTGATCATTTGCCATCCTTAGTTTGAAACTTGATCACCCAAGGTCTAATCCCTATGCCCAGGAGTTCTCTTTTCCCTTAGTCAAGAAAGTATCATTCTGTAATTGTTTTCTAGTATTAGTAGTAGTTTAAAACCCATCTAAATCATTGGTTGCACTTAGATTAAGTGAGTACTTGCATTCTCGGTGCTTTGATATCCCTCAAAACTGGTTCGACAATCATTTATACTACAACATTTGTCTTAGGAGCCTTCAAAACTCCTAACATCAAATTGGCGCCGTTGCCAAATTTTGAGTAGATTTAAACATTGAGATTTAGTCACTTGCTTGAGACTAAGTCATTTTAATTTTGTTTTGTTACTGATTCTTCTTCTTCACCTACCTTTCACTTTCAGGTGTATGAACTTGAGGAGCAGGGGTCCATCAAACCTAGTTCCAATAGTAGCAGACATCAGAGCTTTCGAGAGGGAGTGTGCTAGAGCTAGAAGAGAAGAAGAACAACAAGCCCACTTGCAGAGATTGGATATTGATATGGCAGATCAACCGCAAGGGGCAGAACACCAACCGCGGGCAGCTCGACCCATTGGTACTTATGACCGGCCCAACATTCATGGTCATAGACTGGGAATCCGAGCACCGGCTATGGCAGCCAACAACTTTGAGGTCAAGTCAGGACTCCTCAACGTGATCGAGAACAACAAATATCATGGCTTGGCTTTAGAGGACCCATTCGATCACTTGGACAAGTTCGACAGCTACTGTGGGTTGTCAAAAACCAATGGTGTGTCCGAAGATGCCTTAAAGCTCAAGCTATTCCCTTTCTCTTTGGGGGATAAGGCACGTCAGTGGGAGAAGTCTCTATCCAGCGACTCTATCACTACTTGGGATGAGTGCAAGACAGCATTCTTGGAGAAATTCTTCTCATCCTCAAGAACTGCTAAGCTGAGAAATGAGATCTCCAGTTTCCAACAGAAGAACTTGGAAGGATTCAGTGAAGCCTGGGAGAGATTCAAAGGCTATCAAACCAAATGCCCACATCATGGTTTCTCTAAGGAAAGCTTGCTCAGTACCTTCTACAGAGGTGCCCTTCCTAAGTACAGAGCCAGATTGGATACAGCTAGCAATGGGTTATTCTTGGGAAGAACTGAAGATGATGCAGAAGAGCTGGTTGACAACATGGTGAAGAGTGATGCAGTCTACAGTGCAGATCACGACAGAGGCAATAGGGGTGATGATAAGCAGACGAGGAAAGAGATCAAAGCTTTGAAAGACAAGATCGACCTACTCATTGCTGAAAAAGCCACCCAAGAGAAGCTGAAGTTTGTTGGTAACTCCAAGCAGGACGATCCACCTGTTGTCCATGAGGTTGAGGGTTTGGAAGGTCAGAAAAAGTTGTGTTTCATCAACAATAATGGTAGCTGGTACAAAAAAGAGCTCAACTTTCAGTACAACAACTACCAACAGAAATCCTACCCCAACAACCAACAAAGTGGTTATCCACCTAGAAACAACCAGCAAGGCAGCTATCAACCTCAGCAAAACCCCTCATCTGGTTCCTCTGCTCCTCAAGAGAGCAGCACTGACACCCTGCTGAAACAAATCTTGGAGTCTCAGACTAGAAGTGAGAAGCATGTTGGTTATGAGTTGAAGAACCTTCATTCCAAGATTGATGGGAGCTACAATGAGCTCAACAACAAGTTCTCACATCTTGCTTCTACAGTCAAGAATTTAGAGAATCAGTTTGCTTCCATGAACACTCACCAGACTCGCCAGCAAGGATATCTACCTGGAAAATCTGACCAAAACCCCAAGGAGGCCAAAGCTATCACCCTTAGGAGTGGTAAGCAGTTACCTCCTACAACTCTCACCAGGGATGCTGAGAAACTAGGTGAGGAGGTGGCCATCAACTTAGATGATAAAGTGGTGATTGTTGATGAGAAAATCAATGATGAAATCTTGGAGAAGATTGTGGAAGCCAAAGGTAAAGGAAAGGTTGGGGAAGAGAAGAAAACAGTGGAAGATGGTGAAGTTCTTGCTCCAGCAAGTGAGAATTCTTTTGTTCCTCCTTCCTATGAACCCAAACTATCATTCCCTGGTAGATTCAAGAGGCAGCTGCTAGAGAAGTACAAGGCTTTGTTTGAGAAGCAAATGAGTGAAGCTCAGGTTGCAATGCCCATCATCGATGCTTTCATGTTGATTCCTCAATACAACAAGTTCCTGAAAGATGTTGTAGCTGCAAAGAAGAAGGAAATGGAAAGCATGATGATTCTTACCCATGAGTGCAGTGCCATCATCCAAAGGCTTGATGTTCCAGAGAAGTTAGAGGATCCAAGATGCTTTACACTACCTTGTGCTCTTGGACCTATGGTATTTGAGAAATGTCTATGCGATTTGGGAGCTAGTGTCAGCATGATGCCTTTGTCTGTCGCAAAGAAGCTTGGATTCACTCAGTACAAGAAGTGTAAACTCTCTCTGGTGTTAGCTGATCGTTCAGTGAAGTACCCTGTGGGCATCTTAGAGGACCTACCTGTGAAGATTGGAAGGTATGAGATACCTACAGATTTTGTGGTGCTTGAGATGGGTGAGGAGGCTCAAGACCCATTGATTCTTGGAAGGCCATTCTTAGCTACAGCAGGAGCAATTGTTAAGGTGAAAAAGGGCACGATTGATCTCCATTTGGGTAAAGGGCATGTTCTCCACTTTGACATCAAGGAGAAAATGAAGAAACCAACTGTGTTCGGGCAAGCCTTCTACATTGAAGAGATGGACACTCTTACTGATGAGCACCTTGAAGAGTTACCACCTGAGGACGATGAGGAGGGAGCATCTCCCTCTACTCATTCTCCATAGAAGGTAACCCACTACTTTCCCTTGTATATACCATTTCGTTTTTGCATATTAGTTTTCTCTTGTTGGGTATCTCTCTCTCCTTGACAACACAGAGACTGTGTGATTTAAGTGTGGGGGAGGTACCAAGTATTTGATCACGTTTGCTTTGATGTTGTTTCATTGAGTCATGCATTGCATACCTATTTGCATAAAAAAAAATCATTTAGTTTGCATCATTTGCATTTCTAGGAAGTCTAGAGCATATAGGTTGCATTTACTTGCATTGGGAGCAATGATTTGAGATGCCTTGTAAAGAACATTACTTTGCACCTGAGTAGCTTATGCACATCTCAAAAAGACTTGTATGCTTCGAACCTTGAAAACTCTTCCTGAAACTTGTTGATTGCTGAAATTCAACCTTTGAAGCCAACTACAACCTTGTTTGAACTGAACGAACTTAATGCTTCTTGCTTATGGTCCCTTGTGTACTGAGTCATGGATATACACACTTGAGTTGTCACATCCTTTATCCCAATCTTTTTGACAAACTCGAGTGGTACACCATTCCCAAAACCCTTCCCTCTTTTTCAGCTTTCATTATTTGATGAGTGAGACCTTTTTCGGAAAGTCTTACATGTGCATAATGTTGAGAGTATCGGGAACGACAATGCTTGATCTTCATTCTTGCTAGATTAGGCACATTATTGTCTAGCCATAGGGTGGGGGTGAGTGTTGTAAAGTTTGATTTGGGAGTATGAGAAAGTAGAAGGAAAAGAGTGAACTCTTGTGTTTAATTGACTAGTCTTTATGGGATAAGTAGAGAAACTTCTAGCTCAATTTGTGAAAAGTCTTGGCCCCCAAACAAAAAAAAAAAAAAAGAAAAAGAAAGAAAAGGGGGGCTGGCAAAGTTGTTTAGAGCTAAGATTTGTTTAGAAGTTGAAAAAATCATTTATAGATTTCAAAGAAAAAGAGTTTTATGTGCAAAATGTTCTTGGGATCTTTTGGTGAGAGATGGGAGTTGGGTTTGACATTGGGAAGTGATTGTGTAACTTGTATGTTTGGGAAAAGAGTAGAACAATGGAGATTGAGCATTGTATGCGTGAGTTGGTCCTTTTCTTAGATATATTATGTGCAATGTCAAGTCTACTTGTTTTGAGAGTAAACCACTTTAAAAGATCATGGATTTTGAACCTCTTGACCCACTTGAATAAAAGTTTTCCCTTACTCAACCAAATGATTTGGACCAATTGACCATTTGCAAGAATTCACTTGATGCTATGCTTAATGAACTTGAGAGTTGGCTGATTTGCATGTGTGAATGCATGATGATGAGTGTAGGGATGAAAAGAGTTGAGATAGGCCTAGAGAAGCTAGAGTATAATGAGAGAGGGTGTACTAATGCTGAATTTAGATGTTGATTTGAGTGCTTTGTGTGTTCCTTTTGGCTATGAGCTCCCACCTTCAAACCTCTCTCCCTATGAGTTCTAGAAAGTTCACTTGAGGACAATTAAAAGAATAAGTTTGGGGGAGTTGATATCTTGCATATTTACATTGTTTTATCCATTCACCCATGTGCATTTTGATCATATAGACTAGGATATAGCCATGTTTAGGTTGCATTTTGCATACATGAGTCTTTATCAGGTATTGGAGTACCACATGGAGTTCTTGGAGACATTTGGGTGCGTTTGGAGCTCAAAAGAGGTGATTAAGGTGATCATTGGACGAACAATGCATGGGAGCGACCTACCGGAGTGACGCAGGTGAAGTCGCTCCAGCTCATAGAGCGACCTCACCACAGCGACACCCAGAGGTCGCTCGGGTTGTGTCGATTTGAGAGCGACGAACAAGCCGGGAGCGACCTCCTAGAGCGGCACCCTAAGGTCGCTCGCGTTTATGGTTTCTGAGCAAGCCCGGAGCGACGTCTTCAGAGCGACACAGCCAGGTCGCTCGAGAAGAAACGACCCGGGAGCGACCTCTCGCAGCGACACAGCTAGGTCGCTCGCGACGAAACGACCCGGGAGCAACCTCTCGCAGCGACATAGCCAGGTCGCTCGCGACGAAACGACCTGGGAGCGACCTCTCGCAGCGACGAGCCGAGGTCGCTCCGCGTCTATTTGTTTGGCCGAATTCATTTTTCTCAAGGGCCTTTTGGTCATTTCATTATGCACGTTTTTTACTTTCTAAACCTATGTTTAAGTATCTTTTGTAAGCCATCAGTGGCTGGAAATCTCTTTTCTGGAGAACAACTAGTAAAAACTTCTTTTGATTCAGATTTCATGACTTTCATCTTGTGTTCTTGTTGATTTCTTATCTATTTCTCTATATGATTAATCTGAAATCCAATATGGGTTTAAGAGGAATCATGGAGATTAGTGAGTAATCACCTTTTGAATTCATGGGCTAGGGAGATTAAGGGTGATTAGGTTAGTTCTAGGATGTTTTAGTGTAGATCATTCTTGTTCTTTGCTAGTAGAGTATTCATAATGCATCTTCTGAGTTGGCCACTCAAAAGTTGATCGATAGGCATTTCCCACCGAAAAGGTGTTTGATGAAATGTCTGACACAACTCTCCTAGGCTTTTAGTATACTTTGCCAAAGACATTTGTTGTTAAAGGTGCTAAAATAGCTAATAGACTTGTTAGTAATGATTGTTTTCATATTATTCAACCACAGACATTTGATGTTTGAGATATGTTAGCAAATGAGCATTTATCTAGACATATAGCTTGCTTAGAATTGTGTCTAGGCTTAAGGTCGATAGTTTGATTGATCATTTGTCATCCTTAGTTCGAAACTTGATCACCCAAGGTCTAATCCCTATGCCCATGAATTCTCTTTTCCCTTAGTCAAGAAAGTATCATTCTGTAATTGCTTTCTAGTATTAGTAGTAGTTTAAAACCCTTCTAAATCATTGGTTGCACTTAGATTAAGTGAGTACTTGCATTCTCGGTGCTTTGATATCCCTCAGAACTGGTTCGACAATCATTTATACTACAACATTTGTCTTATGAGCCTTCAAAACTCCTAAGATCAGTTTCGCATCCCTTCAAATCGATGTTTGTTATATGAATTTATCACGACCCACTTTCAATAGGAAAATATTTCAACTCCTCATGTCGCCGTTTCAAATCTCTCTCGATGGTTTATTGTTCCAATCCTTCAGCTCCCCGAATCTAACAGTCAATTAAATTCAATCTTAAGATCTCTCTCCCCTTCTTTATATGATTCACTATTATCTCACTTCCTTCGCATTAGACTCTCTGCATCTCCCCAAAACTCTCTCTAGAAACTATAATGTTCAACCTTCAAATTTCCAAGACAATGGTGGTTCGGACTGATCTCCTCAACAACGCCGAATCATGTCCGATGATGACTTCATCGACTTTGAAATCCGTATTTATCAGAAGACAAATCGTCAGAGTCAGAAATCACCGGTGCCAGAGGTAAAAATACCAATATATCCTTTTAATTTGAAGTTTTAATAATTTAGTCTTTTACTGCTCTTATTGAAACTGGCTTGATCGTTAAGAATTCCTGTGACATACCCAATCCTGCAATTTTATTTTTAAGATTGTTGTGTTCGTATCTGCTGCTGCAGAAACTGAGACTAATAGTAGTGAGGAAGCAAAGTTTTGGGGTTTGGTACCCTTATTTGAAGAATGTTATGTTGGCCAATGTGTTGAATAAAAAAATAAGGCTTTGTTCCTCATGGGGTTAGAATTTTCAAAGAGAAGTTTGTAAAATGATTTGAGGGAATCTTTTCAATCTGTGGAACCTTTTTATGTTATTGTTGGTTTGTTGTTGTCCTTGACCTCTTTTTTTTTTTATGAAATCGTTTTTGTTTGGTGTTAGACCCATTGTGGTCTTTGATTTGCTAACGATGAGAAGAATGTTTTAACAGTGGACCTGCCCCACTTCACTTTATAGTTTATACAAAAGAAGTGTTTTCTCATTTCAAGCATGTTTTCTCATATTATATAACATCTGATATGGAAAGGTTTATTTTGATTTTCTATTCAATTTAATATACATGGTGAATACTTTATTCTGCCATGTTTTGAGTTTTTCTGTCCATGGTTGTTGACACAGATACTGAAGCTTTTTCTGTCTTTTTATTAGTCTGATAAGTATTGAGGATGATTCATATGAGTCCGATGAAAATGGATGTGACCGCAGAAGGCGCACTAACAAAAAGGCTAAGGCGTGGCGTGTAAACATGAGAGTGACAGTGAAAGTGACTCTACCAGCTTGGATTCTGACTCTGGCAGTAAGAGTGGAGAGAAGAGAAGAAGGAAGGCAACAATGAAACACAGTTGATGCAAGTTAAATAAGTGGCTTCTGAATCTGAAGTTGAGAGTGATGACCGCAAGAAACTTAAAAGTTACGCAAAAAGAGTTTACCCTCCAACCAATCAGATTCGAAAGAAGAGACAAACATGATGAACAAAGAAGAGGTGGGAGAAAGATGCATGGCTCTGATTAATGTTAGCGAGTCTGTTTCTTAGAATGAGAAACAACAACTGCCCAAGAAAGAAGACGCTAACAGTGGAGGACAAAATCAGAAAAGAGATGTGGACAATGTGGAGTCCACGAATCTGAAGAACAATTATAAAGGTGCTTCAAGTGGCAAGAAAGCTTCAAGAGCCTCTTATGACAGTGACACCGAGTATGGGAACAAGAAACAAGTGTGCAGTAAAGTAGAAGTTTATAGTGGAGGAATGACGCAGAAAAGAGAGGAAGAGGCTGGATCCAAGCATAATAAGGAAAGATATATAAGTGATTCTCGTGGCAAGAAAATTGCAAGAAATTCTGTTGACAGTTAGTCTGAGTATGCAAACAAGAGAAAGCTGAAGGATGAAAATTTACCAAAGAGGAAGGAAACACATACGAGAGGAGGCGGAGGACTACAATCACACTATGGAAGGGACATGTATAGAGCGACGATGCTGGTCAGAGACGTGGAACAGTCAAGGATGGCTATATAATAAGCATAATATGGATATGTATAGAGGTCGAGCCAGCGGTGAAGAAGATAATGACATGGATTGATATAGATAGAGGCTTGAAATGGTTAAGATGATGATGACGACCACAAACGTGGCACAGACAGGTACAGAGGCGGCCAGGAGAACAGGTTTAGAGGTGATGTGGCTGCTGGAAAAGTTAGCAGGGCGCGATCAAGTGAGAAGGTTTGAAATGGGATTGAGATTAATGATTTTGTTTCATATGTACGGCTTAAGCTTCTCATATGTTTGTTTTGATGGGTTTGTAACAAATAATCCTTGCATGTTTGTCACAACATAACATACTCCCTATGTATCACTTTAAGTGATTTTTAAGGTTTTTGCACTTGGATTAAGAAAATACAAACTTCTATACAATTTATCTTGGTTACATAAAAATATCATTAAATGAAATTAATTCAACCAATAAAAAAAATCAGTATTTTGCAATTGGTCACAAAGTTTAAATGGTATTAAATTCTATCTAAAATAATGAGAACATCAATTATTTTGAAACAAATTTTTTTTCTCTAAATACCACTTAAAGTGATACGGATGGAGTATAATGAATAGTAATCAGGCTAGATCGATTAGAACACTGTCCATTTGAGTGGAACCACTTAAGCTGAGTCTCACGGTCACAACTCCATTTTAAATACATGATGTATCCGGTTGGTAAAATGTGTGCATCAGAGGATTTTTTGCGTTTGTGTAACCAAGAATTTGACGATTTGATTTGCAAACAATGCCTTTCTAAAAATATTTTTGGTTTGCTCTTTGAAGCTCTAATTTTATGGTTTAAATTTTCTTTACTCATGATTGCAACATATAGAAAATTTATTATAATATCATTTTCTCAAACTAAAATAGCAAGTAAATTTATTAGTTGTGTATCCGGGCTTGACGTCAAATATTTTAGAGAAGACACAAAATAAAACAATTACAGAATTAACGGTAAGCTATCATTTTGAGTCTTTTTTTATGACATATAAGCAAAATGCTAAGAATCAAAAGATAACAAAAATAAAAAATTGCAGTGCGATAAATTGATTTTTTCGAATTGCCAAAACAATGTCTAAAATATAAGAAACATATATTGAATTTAATTTAGTGCGATCAGCGCAACAAAATAGTTAATGTATCATTTACAATATAGGTGACCAAATTATAAGTTCTATACTTATACTAAATATTTTACATAAATAGTTTAAATATTTAACAAATCATACTCTTAACTAAAATAAATTAAATTAAATTAGCATTTTTATATAATGAAAATCAAATTTTATTTTAATTTATAAACTCACATATGCTTACACCAAATAGTAAATAATTTATAAACGACAAAATAAAAAAAAGAATCAAGAAATCATTTAGAAAATATATGGAGACATGAAAATGGATCAAACATTAAATAATATGAAAATGAAAAGTATTGTATGAAACAAAGTATATTTCAACAAATTAAAATATACAAATCCGCGCGTATCGCGGTCAAATCTCTAGTTAAGTTAAAAAGAAAATATATCTTTGCCAGAAAATCTCTCACCAAACTTCAAAACCATGTTGATTGCAAAGTATAAAAATTCCATACCACTACCCTTCCCATTATTTATTAACACATGATGCCTCAACAAACTATTACTTTCTCTATTTCATATTATTTGTCGTTTTAGAGTTAAAATTTTGTTTCATTTTAAATGTCGTTTTATGTTTTCAATGCAAAATTTAATAACAATATTCTCCATTTTATTTTTTTATTGGTCAAAATATGGTTAGATATATAGGTAATGATATTTTTATTTTGGAAATATGCAAAACTAAATGTTTTCTTAATGTGTGTGCATAAACCCAAAACAACAATTGAAGTGAAACGGAGAGAGTATCTATACTATTAAAAGAGAAGTCATGACTTCTTTCATGTGTGATATTTTAAATGGACCATCCCTAGAAAGTTGCTTACATTATTTTTTTGTATTTTCATAACAATATCCTAACAAGACATTTAATTATCTTTTTATTCCACCCAAATATTATTAATAATGGATAATTTCGAAAATATATTTATTCCATCAATATATAATTATAGTTGCATATAACCATTTATAATCTACTTAATAATAATAACATTTAATTATTCTAGAGTTAATACCTGCATATGATCTAATTAATAATAATAACAATTAACATTTATTATGCAAATAAAATAATGTTAGAATTTCACCATGCAAATAATAAAATCAAATCAAATATTAAAATCCTAACACTACTGTATTCTCATAATAAGTGTTATTATTATTAATTATGTTATACATTACATGTATCAATATTTATATAAATGTTGTGTTAACAAACATGTATTGATAAATATATAATATTTTAAATATATATATACTGTAGTGAAGAATTTTTCATGTGTGGTTTTTTCATTTGGACCATTCTTTAAAATTTTATCAAATTTTACATGAATTAATTATAATATTTATATTTTAATTGAATAACAATAAATATTTTTTAAGAAAGTTCTAAAAAATCTTTTTAAAATATTTTCAGAATAAATTTAAATCTTATATCCATAAGTAATTAATTTTAATTTTAATTATCATAATCTGTAATTAGAAATTAAAATTTATTTTAGTTTTGATTTATATATGAAAATGTAAAATTATGTAAAGTATTATAATTATATATTCACTGATAATAACAATCTAAACTGATAAATTTTCAAAAATAAAATTTACAAAGATTTTGTTAGAAATATTCATTTCTATTTCAAATTAAAAGAAGATATTTTATCCAACTTAGTGTATTTCTCAAATATGATATTTACTACAAACATATTTTGAAGTACAATGTATTATAGTTTTTCTTTAAAAGAAATTCTTTACAGTATATTAAAAAATATATTTTCTACTATATAGATCCAATTTAATTTGCTTTCATATAAATTTAAAATAAAAAGTATGTAAAGTAATATTGTTACATAATAAAGTTTCCAAAATAATTTTTGTTGCAAAAACATAAAATTTATAGTAATAATATATAAGCTACGTAAACATAGCTATTATAGAATTACATAATATATAACACTAAATTACGTTAAGTTATTGGTAAATTTTGTTATATAAACTAAAATATTTTAGTATATAAATAAAAAAACCCGCACGGCTGTGCGGGTCAAGATCTAGTTAAAGTTAAAATGACCATTCAAAAGAATCTCCTACATGTATATATACACAAATACTAGGTGTTGTACCCGCACATCACATGCGGGCATAATTATCTTACGAATAATATTATTTTAAATCAAGCTAGTATGATAAGTTATTATTTATCTCTTCAAACAAATTAAATCAAACATCAAATTATTTATATTTGATAAATATTTTCATTAAAACATTCAAGTATTAAAAATATTTTAGAAAATATCTTTATGCAAATTTTTTTACCTGATTAATATTTGATTATAAATTGTTGTATATCTTAATTAAAATATTTTATAATAGAAAAATATTATGTTAAGATAACAACACAATTTATATGAATTATATTATAGTTTTTAAAATATGATATTATTAATATAAACTTTTAAGATAACAACACCATTCGTTTTTAATTATATAATATATATATATATATATATATTTATATATTTATTAAGATAACAACACAATATATGAATTATCTTCCTTTTAAAAAAAATGATATTTTTAATATAAATTCGTTTTAAATTATATAATAAAATATATATAAAAATTCATCAAAGGTAACAATGACATTAACGAGTCTAACTTTTAATGTGAGAGCTCGGATGCAAAAAATCAATTCGCAAATAATAGTATAGATGTATTGTTACATCTCCATGTTTTGAGATGTGATGCGACGTTTCAATATTCATTTCACCTAATCGTTAAATGGAAAAAGAACGATAAATGTACGAAACTTTTTTGTAATTTACAAGTCATACATTATGACTCATAATGTTGTAAATAATGTTGTAAAATAGGGCTGCTTACTCATCATATATTCATATATCCCAAAATGTCTTGAAGAAAATAAAACTTGCTACTATTTATGTAAAGATTCCATTTACCAACAAAATTCTTGTTTGTTTTTTAAAAAGGAGCTCGGCAAGGTATACCCTTTCTTCGCCTCTGCTTTGGGTAAGTCAGGTGGCTATGAATTGGAGGTGTCCCTGGAGATATGACACCTGCCCTTTTGCTGTGATCGTCCACTCGAATAATTCCTGTTTTGCGGATCTTTGCAGGCCCACCGAGACAGAACATCTCTCTGCTACTAATACTATTCCCTCTGAGAGAGAAAGTCAGTTTTGGGTCGTCTCCATGCTTAATACCTCCAAGCTTTTAACACCAATTAAAAAAGTATCGTTGTTAAGAAACCGGATATGTATAATCTGAACACGAAATGATTCACCAAAAGGAAATTCAACATTTATCAAGAAGAAACCTCCAAATATAAGAAGGAAGGAAGAGTTATATACCTTGCAAGCGAGAGAACAGAAGCGGAAACAATCAAGGAGGCTACGGAAACAGATCTGGCAAGTTTTAATGGCTTTCACAGTTCGAACCCGGGGCCTCTCATTTAAGAAGACGATTTTAGCACTGTTGATTACGTAAGTCTGAATAGAGGAGATATCAATGTGCTTCTGAATCTCATTCACTTTCACAACATTATGGTACGAAGATCGTCTAATCTGCAACCACGAGAAACACATTATTGTCTATTGAAATTCCTGAGAGAGAAAAAGAAAGATGATGAAATGAAACCTGGACGATACGATGGTCTTTGTGATGAATGGAACAGTAAGAGCAAAAGGCATCACCAGAACAGTCCAAGCAAAACAGATTGCATTCGCTCTTACTGGATTCTCTGTGAAAGGGGCAAGTCGCGAAGTAGTTAGCTCGAAGCATCGGCGATAGCCATGGCGGAACCGTTGCGTCATCGTTCGCCATACTTACGGTTGGACTCACCTGAAACCCCAAAGACCCATTAATCAATTCCACAGAACCCATTGAATCTTTTCCTTTTTCAAATCTAAATTTTTTTTTCACGGTTCTTCCTAGCAAACAAAGGAAGTGGATCCCATGTATCATCTTCTTTGTTTCCTCCTCTTGAGTTTCTTATTTCTTTTTGTAAAATGAATGTTATTTTTTCTAAATTTTTTATAAAGAAAATATGTTTATAATCAGTGTCTTTGTTATTCAATCTATCTTTTGAGATATATCAAGCTATATGTTTGATGGAACAAATCGTTCAACAAATCAGAAACCAAAAAAAATCACTTTTGTTCGAACTTTCAAGATTAAAGCCATGAATTAGGATTCAAAGCTATCACATATGGGTAAAAATACATGAAAAACAAGTTGAGAATATAAAGAATCGTGGAAAATATGCGAGATAGGCAGAAATTAGGGTTTTTGGTCGACAATGGCTAAGGAAGAAGATGAGGTTATTTTCGTAATTTTGCAACATTAATGAAAAAGAAAAAGTCGTTTGTACATTACATTCAAACTGTACATGCGTACACCTAATTTGTATTATACATCAAAGTGATTGTGTGCATATTTTTGGCTTTTTGTAGGTTTTCTATCTAAATAACTAAGCTTCTGCGATTTCATGAACTCAAGATAATGTTAACACAATGTATACACAGGGTCGGGCATCCTTGATATCTGACTAAACCCAAATATCATCCGTACACCTTGTTTAAGAGCTTCTGATTAGTGTGTGTGTTTTCATGCTATCTTCATGGTAAGTGTTAGCTTGATTAATTTCTGGTTGTTTTACAATGTACACTATCATATTTACCGTACACATGTACACATCCATTTTTACTGTACACAAGTACGCTATTATAATGGTTATGGTACACATGCACGGTAAAAATGAAGATGACAATGATAATGGTTATGATGTCGATGATGGTGCTGGTAAGTTGAGTAATCCGATATGGTAGATATATTATCAAGGCTGCCAATTTCATATTTTTGTCATGTGGATCTTCTGGACTCATATAATGCAAACTAAATTGAATTTTGTGTTTTGTTCATCAACTTGGTGTTCTTCATTTTGTTGACATATAATACTATATACTATCAAATTATCAATCATCATATGTGTATAATGTATTATACCGCGGAGCCCCATTTTTTTATATTTTGCCTAGTTTACTTTATTACATATGAGAATCAACTTATGTGTTTTTTTGTTTATTTCAAATATATTAGTATTTTGTTATAAGAAACAATTAATGTTGGTTGGTGGAGACAAAGAGGATCTTGGAGATAATAGTACATTAGCTTCAAAGTGTACATGTGTACATTAACTTCAAACTGAACATGTGTCAATTTATATATGTTCTTTAAACTACATGTGTACACTTGCATTTGTTCTTTAAACTCTTAAATTCAACCAAATTGCACCATACTTCATACAAGAGTTCTTCATACAATATCATAATTAAAACATCAAATATATTCTAACAACTTTTTGTGTACACTTAACAATTTTTTTGTGTGTACACTCTAACAACTAGCAAACAACATCGAAGTTCGCTCATATTATACACATGTACAAGCTTTTTTATGTACACTCTAACAATTTTTTTTGTTTTTCATTATTGATATCTCACTATTTTATGAATTTTAAAACATATTCTAATTCATTTTAGTCATATAGATTGTATATAGGTATATATAGATATATATGTGTTTGTTTACATTTGATTGAGTTTGGAGTGAATACTTGAAAGTTTACGACTAGATTAAGAGGTTATTTCGCAATTTGGAAAGTTAAAGGTCGAATAGTAAACTTCCAGAAGTTCAAAGACCCGTCAGTATAATTATGGAAGGTTTGGTCTGTACAATTAAAAAGTAAAGAATCAATTTGAAAAAGAGAGAACAAAAATAAAATTGAAAACTGTGGGACCCATTCAGTTAGAAGAATAAATGTAGTTAGCTTATAGTTGTAAAAAACTGCTCTATGAGCAATAACTGCCCTATATTATAATAAGAAACTTAAAACTGCCCTAAGATGAAAATAACTCTATATTTGGCCATATTAGGGCCCATGCCAAGCAAGCTAAAATGGTAACGGTTTCTTTTAGCTTTCTATTGTCAATCATATGGTTTTATTTTTCTCATATATGTTTTATAAGTGCTTATGTAAATAAATAAATAAATAAATATTTGTGTTCTACTTCCATTGCAAATTAATAAATTATTTTTAGCAAACAGAACAAATTTGTTCAGTATTCTAAAATTTTCAATTATTTTGGAAATTAATTTATACAAATTTGGCCAAAGAAATTGAGATAGAAAATACCAAGAATCGAACGGTTGGACCAATGACCATAACCAAGAATGAAAGGATGCACGAATAGCTACTAAGAGGTTGATTGTTTGCAAATTTTAGATCGGTTTTTGGTTTTTGGTTTTTGTTTTTCAAAAACTATTTTTTTGTCCAGTCAAGATTTTTTAAAAAGTGATTGGGAAATTGCCACGAATACCATATTCGTAATACCACTTTTCATGTCTATACTAATCAATTTTACGCTCATTTTTAATGAAGAGTAAAAGACACTTATACCCTTATGATTAACTAATCTAGACTTAGGGTTTAGAGTTGAGGGAATGGGTGGAGCTTTTGGAATGTGAAATTTAGGATTCTAATAAATACATAAATAAATACTAAAAATATAAAAAAATATTTTAAAATAGTTTCAAAGATAATTTTTTGATTTTCAAAAAGAAATTTTGAAGAAAATCAAAAAAAAAAATCAAAAACAAAGTTATAAAAAAAATTCGAATTTGAAAAAGTATAAGTTGAAAACTAATTTTTTTTTATTTAAATAATGATTTATTATATATATTGAAAACAATGATATAAGAGTCTTTTGCCACTTAATGAAAAATGTATTTTTGAAAATGTCCTTTTAGTTGTGGTAAAGATAAAAAGTGGTACCATGAAAGTGGTAAACATGAAATTTTCCCAAAGTGATTCCTTACAATTTAGAAAAACTAAAACTGACTTTGTTGCCAATCAAGATTTGAACAAAAGAGTTTTCCTATAAAATAGGGAAACTAGATTTTAGATGTTTAACCAAGTTTTCAATGAAAAACCAAAATTCATGTTTTGTTGGTTTTTAAAGATATGCACGACTACATTTTTTAAATGTATAAATATAATATATCAACACTAGTTAAATACATATGTTTGTTAAACTCCTTACTTATGTACTTTTCTTTTATTATTTATATATATTAATATTTTACAACTTTAGTAAAATTTATTTCTTAAAAAAAATCACTAATTGAAAAATAAGTTAATATATTTTAATATCTTTTTAACAGACATAATGTTTTAATAAAATTCTACTTATTTTGATTTCTTATTTATTATATTACTATAAATTTTGAAAAAAAACAATTGTAAAAATATAATTTTCAAATATTTTATTAATTATTAGTTTTTTAAAACCATTTTTCATCCAAAGAAGATTTAATAACTAACAACACATGCAGAAAATAATATTTCTATAACTTTAAAAACTAAAAAACAAATTATATAAGAAATTTTTCTAAATAGTTTCCAATTTTTAAATATTTAATTTTGTGTAACTGATATATATTTTATGATTTATACTTTACTATAATATAATTTTTTAATTAAAAAATAGTTAAAAATATGTTACTTTATTTTATATTAAATATTAATTAGAATATTTTTATAAATTTTAATGGTAAATTCTAAATATGTTATTGCTATTTTAACAAAGATAATGTTTAATTATTTTTTGAAAAACTAAAAAATACAACAAAACTAGAAACCAAAATCAAAATCTATAAACCAAAAGCTAAAACCAAAAACTAAAATCTAAAATCTAAAAGCTAAAATCTAAAATCTAAAAACTAAAAACTAAAACTAAAAACTAATGAAACAGTCATGGCCTGAGACCAGTGTTTTTAAAACCGGACCGACCCGATGGTTGGACCGGGTTCGACCGTGAACCGGTTATATAGCCGAGTTGGTCTAGTAATTGGTTCGACCATGAACCAGCCACATAACTGGATTATATTTCAAAGTTATTAAACCAATAAAAACCACTAAAACTATCTAAAATTTATAAATCATCCATATAAACAAGAAACTAATTTATATTTATAATATTTTATGTTTAAAATTGATTTATATTTTAACTATGCATCATGTTTACTAATATTACTTTTATATTTACATACTAAAAAAATATTAAACCATATTATTGAACCAGGTTTGACCCAGTCGAACCATATTGAACCGTGACCCAAAATATTTCCTGTTCAGCTTCTGGTCCGGTTTCAAGAACACTGCCTGAGACTTATTCAGATGATGGACTTGAAGATGTAATGTGAGAGGACCAAGCTCAAGATAAAGTCATTTGGATTTGTGTTTCGACTTCATAAAACAATGAAGAATATGGACTGACCGACCAGCCACTAGTCCAATTGGAATTCTGATAGATCGAAAGACCACGCGGATAAGGAAGCTTGATTGATTGAAAGACTGAAGTCTGATCAACTAAGAGATTAAAGAATTTTCTTCGACCAAATCAGATCTTCCAGCTAACTTATTTAATTTCTCTTTAAATTTGGTCAAAACTCTATTTCTATACTTTTTAATTTCCATAAAACCTTCCTTAACGAATGTCATTTGTCAATTAATTTTCACAACTTTTGATCATTCTCTATCATAATATTATTTGAGAAGTCAGTTTCCTACTTATCTATTCTACGTTAATTCTTACAATGGCTAATTACAATGATATACGTAATGAATTATAAAATTATAATTAGTGCTATTATTTTAAAAAAATTTACCTTTTAATAATCTTTGTTATTTTTATTTTTTAGTTTGCGTTTTCATATTTATTTTCAAATCACACATATAAAAAATAGAAAACAAAAATAGAAAAACGTGATCATATTATATACTTTTTATTACATAAAAGGAAAATTTCGTTAAAAATAATATTCATATTAGAAAAATTTATAATTTCCCTTTAAAACATAACCTCAAACAACATAATAGATGTTTTGAGACAATTTTATGAATTCAATTTTAAATTATTTTTTTTTCTTTTAAATTGGTTTCAAAATAAAAAAAATCTAAAAAGGAAATGGTTAAAAAACAAAACGTAATGCATTTTTTATATAATTGATTTCCTAAAAAGGAAATTTCTCGATTCATAAAGAAATTTTGAAAAAAAATCAAAAAAAGTTCAAAAAAAAATTTATAAAAAAGTTTGGATTTGAAAAATTATAATTCGAAAACATAGAAAAAAAATTATTTTTTTATTTTTTATTTATTTAAATAATAATTTATTATATATAGATAACAAGAGTATAATAGTCTTTTGCCACTTAATGAAGAAAGTGTTTTTGAAAAGAGAAATTCCCTAGGATAGGCATAAAAATATTTTTGTCACAAATATAGGCCTTAAAAATAAAAATGACCAAAATAGACTTAAATGTTTTATCAAAAGAAGTAAAATATACACTTATACCCCTAGGGTAATTAATCTAGACATTAGGGTTTAGAGTTAAGGGGTGGGGTTTGGGGTTTAGGGTTTAAGGTTTAGGGTTTAGGATTTTGGGTTTAGAATTTAGGGTTTAGGGTTTATAGTTGAGGAGTGGGGTTTTGGGGATAGGATTTCAAATTTTAAAAATTAAAAAAAAAAAAAATTCAAAATAAAAAATGCTATTTTGGTTTTTTAGTTTTTGGGGTCTATTTTTGTGACAAAAACTTAAAAAGATCTATCTGAGAGAATTGCCCTTTTGAAAATATCATTTTAGTGGTGGTAAAGATGAAAAGTGGTACCATGAAAGTGGTAAACATGGACGGGCCTTGGATGCAAACACATTTCGGGTTCGATCCTCCTGCTGCAGAAACTACGTCATATTGTTTTGCTCACCACGGCTGCGGATACGTCCGTATGAAAACCTGGGAGAGGGCCTGTCGTGGACTGCACCTCCCACCCGGAGGTTAGGTATGTGTCTTTAATAGACCCGGGTTTAACCCTTTTGGTTATCAAAAAAAAAAGAATTTTGATGCACAGTTTTTTCATTCTTTTTAAAACAATATTTAAGTGATTTTAACCAGAAAAAAAGTATTAGAAAAGGTAAACAGAGTATATTTGTATTATAAACTTGTTTTGATATGATTCCGAAGATGGAAACTTATAAACTTATTATAAACTTGTTTTGAATAGCAACTGAGGAAGAGGTTCGACAAGCTCTATTTTATGATGCATCATGAGAAAGCACCAGGTCCTGATGAAATGACAGCTCTTTTCTTCCAGCACTCCTGGCATATTATTAAGAATGATGTGGTCGAAATGGTGAATAATTTTCTGGTCTCAGGTGATCTGGATCCACGGTTAAATATAACCAATATTTGTATGATTCCGAAGATGGAAAGACCCACTAGGATGACAGATTTAAGGCCGATAAGTCTGTGTAATGTTGGTTACAAGATTATTTCAAAAGTCTTGTGTCAAAGACTGAAAATTTGCCTCCCACGACTAATATCGGAAACACAATCGGCTTTTGTGGCAGGAAGGTTAATTTCGGATAACATTCTTATTGCGCAGGAAATGTTCCATGGACTGAGAGCTAACAAATCTTGTCAAAATAAGTTTATGGCGATTAAAACGGATATGAGTAAAGCATATGACCGGATAGAATGGAATTTTATTGAGGCTCTTCTCCACAAAATGGGTTTTGACCCTCGTTGGATCAGATTGATGCGGGAGTGTATATCTTCGGTTCAATATAGGGTACTTCTTAATGGTCAGCCAAGAGGCTTAATAATTCCTCAGCGTGGGTTACGTCAAGGGGATCCTTTATCTCCTTATCTATTTATTATGTGTACCGAGGCCTTAATAGTGAATATAAAGAAGGCATAGAGGCTGAAACAATTAACGGGTATGAAGTTAGCAAGAGCTTGTCCGACAATATCTCATCTGTTGTTTGCGGATGATAGTCTCTTCTTTTGTCGGGCAAAGAAAGAAGAGTGTCAAACCATTCTCAGGATTCTAAAGGAATATGAAATTGTCTCAGGACAGCAAATTAATTTTCAGAAATCCTCAATTCAATTTGGTCACAAAATTGAAGAATCTAGTCGTCAAGAATTGAGGGATGTCTTGGGAATTCAGAACTTAGGAGGAATGGGATCTTATTTGGGATTGCCGGAAAGTCTTGGAGGATGTAAGGTACAAGTGTTTGGTTTTGTGCAAGAGAGGCTAAATAAGAGAGTTAATGGATGGACTTTTAGATTTTTTACTAAAGGGGGAAAAGAGGTGATTATAAAATCGGTGGTTACAGCTTTACCAAACCATGTGATGTCTGTTTATCAGTTACCAAAAGCTACGGTTAAGAAGCTGACGAGCGCAGTAGCTCAGTTTTGGTGGAGCCCAGATGGAAGTACAAGAGGCATGCATTGGAAATCATGGGACAAATTATGTGTTCCTAAAGATAATGGCGGATTAGGGTTTAAAGACCTTACTGACTTTAATACGACGATGCTTGGAAAACAATTGTGGCGGCTGATCGAGAAGCCGAATACTTTTTTTTCTCGAGTTTTCAAAGGACGGTACTTCAGGAATGCTTCACCCCTGGAACCGATCCGATCATACTCCCCGTCATATGGCTGGAGGAGTATTATCTCTGCTAGATCTCTGGTTTGTAAAGGACTAATTAAAAGGGTGGGAACAGGGTCAACTATTTCTGTGTGGAATGCCCCCTGGATCCCAGCCACCCGCCCGAGACCAGCAATCAAAAACCCTCTTCACTGTTACCCGGATCTTACAGTGGATTCTCTCATTAATTGGAGATCCCGAACATGGAAATCATCGGTAATTAGGACTTTGGTGGACCCTGATGATGTCAAAATTATTGAAAGTATTCCTTTAAGTAGGAATCAGATGGAAGATAGAAATGGTTGGCACTTCACTAGCAACGGGAAATATACTGTACAATCTGGGTATCAAGTGGAACGAGTCTATCCAGACAAGGAAAAACCACCGGAATTTTATGGACCAACAGTGGATATACTTAAAGCCTATTGCTGGAAAATAAGGTGTCCTCCAAAGATAAGGCATTTCTTGTGGCAATTACTTTCAGGTTGTATAGCGGTGATGAAAAATTTAAAGGCAAGAGGCATACAAGGAGACACTTGTTGTGTACGGTGTGGAAACCAGGAAGAATCAATTAATCATGTTTTCTTTGAATGTCCCCCAGCACGACAAGTGTGGGCGCTATCAAAGATACCATCGAATCCGAATCTCTTTCCTATAAGCTCTTTTTTTGCTAATATGGACCATCTCTTTTGGAGAGTTAACCGGGTGATATGCATCCATGTGAACGACGAAAGACGATTGCTTTTTAGCACTGCGTGTTATATCATGTCCCTGATCCTAGATAGGATTGCAGGACGGACCATGGTACATGGAGACGCACCAAGTCAGGTCATCTGACCTGAAACCAGGTGTATCATGGTCCAAACTGATGGTTAAGTGATTCAGGACATGGATACTTGATCATCAGAAGAAGGAAGGAAGTAAAGGAGAGCTGGACGAGTAGACGGACAGCTGGGCGTGGTCCGGGTCAAACTCATCCAGCTGGGTAAAGAGTGTGACCAGCTCACCTGAAGTTGTTCAGCTCACTGGAGCTGAAGGACTAGCTAGGTCAGCTGAGACAGCTAAGGGGAAGCTCATCTCAGCTCACCGGAGTGTTCGGGTCCAAACCAGTGCGGACAGTCCGGACGGTTACCGGATCGGAACCCCGGTCCGGGTATGTGCCAAGTGGATCGATTGGACCACGATTGGGACGATCAGACCAGGACATCCTACGGAGTAAGGGAATGTTTCCTCCGTGTCTAGGACGTGTCCCAAAGGGGCAGTTCACCCCTGATTCACGAAAAGGTGCCAGTTGGAGCGGTTGTGCCCTTTCTCTCTCTCATTCGTCCCGGTTCGCCATGGGAAGTTGGGAATCGAGTTTCTCTATAAATAGAGAGCCTCTTCCATCGAAAATAGCATCTGAAGACAGAGGGAAAACTCTGCCAAAATCGAGACAGAGAGATAAAGAAAGAAAGAGAGCATCGGACCGTGGTGGAGATTTCCGACCAAGGCACTGTCCGATCAAGACTGACTGGAGACCAAGGATGGATACTTGACGGAAGGAACAAGAGAAGGATCAGGAGAAGGAGAACCCTCCAGGGGAACGTACGCCTAAGGTCAGTGATGCTTTCCATGGTTCATTGTCCACCATCGCGGCTAAGCCGGCCTGATGTGTGGGGCGATTGTGTTGGAAGCATCCTTTCTGTTTTGTCTACTTGTTATTCTTACTTCATCTATAATCTGATCGAGTCTGTGGGTTCAGACTCAACAAGGCCGAACCTTGGCCTTGGCCGGTTAGGAGAAATCCTCCATGGCCTTGGTTTGGAAGGTATGATCGGATCTCATAGTTCCTCAAGGGCTTGAGGGGATCTGATGATTGATTCTTCTTAGGGGGTATTTATAATGAATTATCATGGGTTTAAATGGAATTAATCGAATTGATTTAGTGGTGATCAGTTAAGGCCGGTTTGGTGAATCAGTGTCGAGATCAGTGGGATCGAGACCGGTTCTGTGGAATTCGACTTGGCCATTCTCTAAGTCTTGAATTATCATGAGTTTACATGAATTTTAATTAGTTTTTCCATGTATATTTAAGATTGTCATTTTCTGGCCTGATGTGGTTTGATAGTTTAGGATCGGGTCCATCCATGCAATTGATTGCTATTGTTGATGATAAATCTAATCAACTGTTTGTGTGTGTTTTGTGATGGATCCAGATACCACAGGTAATCGTGGGAAAGCCAAGGAACCGTGAGGATCTCAGCCGTGGATGGGATGTGTGTGTGGTAGACAAGTCGTTTGTAGCATTGGATATATGTAGCCTATTGTGCAACCTTAAGTATTATGTTCTAGCCTAGTGTGCATTGAATGATGAACGAATGAATACTATGTATGAATCACATCTGACTTAGTTATATATATATGAAATCATTTGCCTTTAATCCGCTGTGTTTTAGTTGTTTAATTATATGACCTCGAATCAATGTTAAACACTTAGAAAAATATGATCTAGAATCCGGACTTAAGCAACACAAACTGGCTTATAGTCTGTAGTAAGACCACGGTTCGGTTGGATTAAGGTATCCAGGATCGGGTCTTACAAGTTGGTATCAGAGCCAGGTTGATTCTAGGATTTGTTGGGTTATGGTGCACACACACATCCGGCTGTTGGTACTCGCGGTGAGGCTATGGGATTAACCTTGTTGATTTGGTTGTTTTTGTGTAACCTTTGGATTGTGTAGAGGTTTGTAGTTTCTGTTATGAATTAACCTCTTGTTTGTGTTGTCTATCCTAAGGGTACGAAGAAGAGATCAAGGAGACGAAAGGAGGCTGCGGGAGGATCCGGAGCAGTTGTGACTGACATAGTCAATCCAACACCATTGTTGCCAACCACGGATGGACTGGTGAACAATGAAACCGGACTGCCACAGGGACCAATCCTACCTGATGAACCACGTGTGGAGATTCCTGAGGATCAGGACATGCGGGATCGTGAGGAAGATGCGGAGTCATCTCATGCTGATGATCATGATGATCAGGTTGGCCGCACGGTTGGTGGCGGAACCGGACCCGAGGCTATTGTGGTTGAACCTTCCCTAAAGAATGTTCTGGATGCCATGAAGACCATGGGAGATCAGCTGATTGCCTTGACTCAGACCTTTACCCCGTTGGTGAACTCGTCTGTGGGTCAGGCTAATCCTCCTGCCCGTGTAGCCACACGGACTGCCGGTACGCGGGTGAGACATACTGCGGATGTGGTCAATTATAGCTCTAACATAATGTCTAAAATCGCATGAGAAATAGAATTCGGGGCGATCAAAACTAGCCAACGAACTCAGCTGGATAATTGTTGTGATCTGTGATTGATCAGAGATTTTCTTTTGGCCATAATAAATTGAAAAATTCTTCTTTTCTTCTATTTGGTTGTAAGATGTTTTTGTTAAATTTGAAGGCAATACTGTAGCTGTTCATAAAAAGTTACTTTTAATATTTGTGAGTTAGAGCATCCGCAACGGTGAGACTCATTGGAATTCTTAGCGACAAGGGCATTTCGGATTAATCTTGGATATTTTAGATTTTTTTTTTTTTTTTTTTTAAACAAAAAAGATGACCATTCACGGATCGCCAAGTAGTCGTGAGGACCCGTAAATAGTGCAAGGATTCACTAAGAAAGAGTCCTTATTTAGGAATTTTAAGGATTGAATCCTTAGCTTTTGGTGGAATCCACTAATTATTTAATTTTTTTTTTTTTCAAAGGACTCGTAGTTAAGAATTTCCATTGCGGATGCCCTTACACACTCCATCAGAAATAAAATTACACCGTACACGTGTTTGGGTGTAATTACATTTGTTCCCTCTCGAAGCATTCTCATTGGTTGGGTGACGGCATATAAGGAGTTAAATTGTGTGCTCGCAGGAACATTGTAACACAGTACAACCTCTCACTGTATTGGCTTAAACTCAGAACAACGCGTTCCACCAGTACACGTGTCTTACTGACTACGGGTTTCCTTGGCCAGAAAGGAATGGACTTACGACTCAAGACGCCATTCCCCTATATATTAATTAGTAGAAACTTCTCTTTCTTCTCCAATTTGTTTTTCTTTTTTTTTTTTGTACTTGTTGTGACTGGGCCATGGCGGAGGAATTAGGTTGCGTTGATTTTCTAGGAGAAGATGATCTGTTCTTAGATTTCGATCTTTCACTTTTCACTGAAACTCCTATTGCGGGTGATTTTATTCGGTCTTCACCGGATTCTGCAAACTCGTGGATCGGAGACATTGAGAGCCAACTGATGAACGATGAGGACAATCAGAATTTTCTGGAGTTGGACCAGCAATCGGTTTCGGAGTTTCTAGCGGATATATTCGTAGATGATCCCACTAGCGATTCCGCTGATTTGGTGACTGGTAAAGTTGATGATGTACCAACCGAAGGATTTGTCAACGGAAAGGGACCAGAAGAATCCGATGATGCCGGGAAGGAGAAAGCAGTTGAGAAGAAGTGGAATGGAAGTGAGAATCTGGATGAAGCT
This sequence comes from Brassica napus, assembly GCF_020379485.1. Taxonomy (NCBI): domain Eukaryota; kingdom Viridiplantae; phylum Streptophyta; class Magnoliopsida; order Brassicales; family Brassicaceae; genus Brassica; species Brassica napus. The sequence goes on from NC_063451.1 coordinate 11,508,621, forward strand.
AAGGTTGAAAGCGAGATATCAGGAGACGATGATGCGATGGCCAAGAAACGAAGAAGGTATATCTGATTCAACAACTTTTATTCGTATATCAATTTTACTGTTTGATTATATTTTCAAGTTAATTCCGAAAATAAGATGGTGGGATCTATGGTTTGTATTGATTTTGTTTTGCCTTTGAAACAACAATATCTTGAAGTGTTTTAGATTGTTCAAAGTGTTTATGCTATAGCAGGAGTAATGTGATTGATTGTTCATATGGATTTGAAGTTTGTCTTTTGGTTGCCGTTAACCTATTGTATCTCGTTGTTTGCTCTTTTACTTGTAATATCTTGAGATAGTTTTGAAATGTTTTTGATAATGAGTGGCATGATGATTGTTCAGGAGGGTAAGAAACAGAGATGCGGCTGTGAGGTCGAGAGAGAGGAAGAAGGAATATGTGACCGATCTTGAGAAGAAAAGTAAGTATCTCGAACGAGAATGCATGAGACTGGGACGGATGCTTGATTGCTTTGTTGCGGAAAACCATTCTCTTCGTCTATGTTTGCAAAAGGGTGGTGGAAATGCTTCCATGATGACAAGGCAGGAGTCTGCTGTGCTCTTGTTGGAATCCCTGCTGTTGGGTTCCCTGCTTTGGTATCTGGGAGACATCATTTGCCCATTCCTCCCTCACCCCCAACCAAAGACTTGCTTCCTTCCAGCGGAAGCCGACGGACCAGAAAAGCTGGTTCTAAGCGGGCGAGAGAGTAGCAAACTCTCTAATAATTATGCCTGTAAGAGTCGGAGATGTAAGGGTTCAAGGCCTCGGATGAAACACCAAGTATGTATACTTGTGGCGTGACACCTGGCGCCTCTTATTCTCTTAAGCTTTTAAATGTTGTTTTTTTTTCTTCATTTCGAGTCGTAGATGAGTGTCTTAGTAGTCCTCTCTCGTTTTGTATTTTCGCTGTCTGTCAGTTAACAGTCATTTCTCATGGTTTTTGGATGGTTTCTATTCAACTCATGATATTTACACCTAATAATATTTCTCAGTTTAAAAAACCCTAAGTTTTCGTTACAAGACAGACTGCTCTTATGGAGTTTGCATATTATGCAATGGATCAAATGAGTCCATGAGGTCACTTGTTCTTTATTCTTTGATGCCAGTTTATCTCGCAAAATAAGGTCCCAGATCCTGCCAAACTATTTGGGAGGATCTCAATACCCTTTCTATTCTTCACTAAAAGTTTGCCCTCCTTTTTCGAGCTCAGCTATTCGTGTTGTGCCTTTATGCCTCTTTATAGTCAACCCAAAGATAAGTGCCTAAATACAACTTAAACTAAAAAATTATTGTGCTTCTGTGCCTCTTTATACTCGAACCAAAGATAAGTGTTAAATACAATTTAAAGTAAAAAATTATACTACAGTCTTATCACGGTGCTATAACATTTCTATTATCTCTTTATTAGATTTAAAACATGTGTATTTGGATTTATATATTCTAAGGGGAAAATTATTTTTGTTTACAAATTTTATTAAGTACAAATTATAATTGCATCAATAATTTATTTTAAGTTTTTTACACTTTTACATATGTAATAAAACTAATAATGATATTTCATAAATTATTCAATCTAATTTTAAAATGACATTTCTCAAATAGTTATCTAATTTAAAATATTTAAATTTTAAAAATCTATATATAATAGTGATCATAATTTTTTCTTAAAAATCATAACCTAACTTTTGAAATTTAAATTTGTCTACATTGTTTATATTAGAAGTTAGGTTTTGATTTTGTAAACAAAATTATATATAAATTTTTAAAATTAAAATATTTTAAATTATATAACTATTTGAGAAATGTCATTTTAAAATAGTTATAAATAAAATTTGTAAATAAAATTAAAAAAAAAATAAATTAGATAACTACTGATGCAATTATAATTTGTAATTAATAAAATTTGTCAACAAAAATAATTTTTTCCTTAGAATATATCAAAATATAGATGTTCTAAATCTAAAAAGTAGACAATAGAAGTGTCTAGCACAGTTGTAAGTAAGACTGCATTATGTCCACGGGTCCAAGGTTCGATTCTCAGTAAATGTAACTTTTAAAAATATTTATACATTACAAAACGAGTCGTTTTGTCTAACATAACGGTTGACTAACGCGATGCTAGTCAAAGTAAGTTTATGCACGCGATTCAAAGTTTAAGTCTATAATTCAAATTATTATTTGTAGTTTAGATCGTATTTAACACTTATTTTTTGTTTGTATATAAAAATGCACGATACGAATAGCAGGGGCCGAAAAATGCCCTTTTTCCCTTAATAATGCATATAAAGTTCATATGTGAGTTCCAACTCGTAAATATGTAGATGGAAATAAAGGTTAAGAGTTTCAATATTAGCGTGTCTATCTGCTTTGCTCTGACCTCGACCTTCTCCTTAGATTACTCTTTTAGGCTGCCAATTTCTGAATTTCCTATACATTTGTGTTTATCTTCTTCTCATTTTTTTATGATTCTTTCATATATCTAAGATTTGCTTTTATTTTTTATTTTCTTTTGAGATTATCCTCCTAAATCTTCCTTTTCTTTTGAATATTTATTTCGCAATGTTTCTCTACTTTTTTTTTGCTTTTTTATATTTTCTTTCTTTGCGAGACCGTCTTTAATATAGGCCTTCTTTACATTGTAGGCTGCTATGGACCGTTTTACGAATTTTCATAAATCCTGTCTTTTTTTGTCCAAGTTGCGGTTTTGTCTTTGATTTATGAAATGATTTTGTTATAAAAAGAACTCATTTGGTGTTTATGATTAACCTTTTTCGACTAAACTTTTGGCAGTTTGTTAATATCATGATTCCAAAATACAATAGCATGAACCACTCGATGAAAAACAACTCATGAACGAGCGAAGGAGCTCGGGAGAAAAGAAAGGGGAGGTCTATAGAAGGATGAGGAGGTAGAGAAAGGGTGATAAATAAGAGAGATGGGAGGAGAGAGAGAGAAACAATTGATGTTTTATGCTCTTTGTCGTCTCTTTTCTTTGGGCCTCAGTGTTAATTTGGATTAGTATTGTATCCTCTTGATATTTCCACATAAGTGTTCTTTTAAAATAACTTGATTAGACTGTAGCAAGAGTGGCACATGCTTTTGTAGTCTACTATCACACTGATACATAAACTTAAGTTTGTGATCTTCAGATTTTATTGCATTAGACAAGTGAACGATACTAATAGCTACGGGAAAATCTAAGGTTGTTTGCTTCATTGGAATTGTTCTAGTGAATCCTGAGGTAACTAACTTTATTATTTTTCTCATAACTTAGCATTCATTTCCGCAACTGCTCATAAGTCTACAGTCCTAATTGTTCACATGTTGATGTGTACAAACTGTAATTGTCCGTAGTTCTAAATAGTGTTGTGTGCAATGGCGCTATCAGAAAAGTCTAGCTCCAAGGGTCAAGCATGGCGAAGAGAGCTATCGATGTTTTCTAAGTGAAATTATAAGGAACATGTGTTAAAATGTTTGTAGGCATGAGCATTCGGTTCTCGTTTGGTTTTGGTGCGGTCTTTTCAGCCTTTCAGTTTTAGAAATAGAGGATCCGTTTCAGTTATTTATGAAATTTTGTTTGCTTTCGATTTGGTTATTTTAGTTCTCAGTTCAGATAACAATGTTAGGAACTAGCTAATATTCGATTTGATTCTAAGATTTTGGATAATTTTGAATAATATGGGTAGTTCAGTCATTTGGGTAGTTTGATTTATAAGAAGAATGTTCAATAATTTTAAAATTAAATTTAATTAATAATTTTAGGAGTATGAACTGTAATTTTAGATATTCAGGTACCCATTAAGTTTTCGATTCAGTTCTAATTCAGTTTTGGTTTTTCAGTCTCATAAATAGTGGAACTGCTCGGATATTTGTGAACATATATTTGTTTTTTGGTTCGGTTCCGGTTTGGTTTTCGGTTCTCGGTTTATATGCAATTCCTAAACATGAGGTAGAAGGTGATTAATAACCCGCTTTAGTGTGACCAATTCGGTGACATCCGTCCATATCAAGTACATTACATGGTTCTTATGAAACCTATTATGTGATTTTTGGCAAATACCGGATAAGTAATCTCTCCAATAAACGGAATCTTCCTGAAGCATAAGAGATATTTAACAGGAGGGGAAGATCTGTCAAGAAAAAGAATATTTAGACAGCTTAGTAAAACAATAAAGTCATAGGTTTGTAAGAAGGCACACTGACATACATGAACAGTATATTTATCCCACAAGAAGGTCAAGATTGTTGCAGTTATTCTGAAGTTGAACAAACATATTTTTAAGCTTTCTATAACGCCCCGACCGTCCACGGTTAATATGCCATTCACGTCCGCTCTATCGACCTGTGGGCCCTGTCATGTCCCCGATCCTAGATAGGATCGTCCGGACGGACCATGGTGCGAGGAGACGCATCAGTCATGTCACATGACCTAAAGACAAGAGTGTTACAGTAGCTGGACGATGCAATGGCGAAGCACAGTCAGCTCGGTGGTAGCTCACCAAGTGTAAGTCAGCTCGATCAGCTGGATGGACTAGCTCACTCAGCTGGAGCAGCTAGCAATCAGCTCAACTCAGCTGGACTGAGTGTTCATGTGTTCGGACGGTTGGACAGTCCGAGGGGTTATCGGTCCGGTTGGGACGGCTTGGTCCGACGATGGGGCCATGGGACTCAGTGGTCAGTCTAGAGGTTTTGACAAAGGGGGCAGGCTCATATCCGCTTGGAAAAGGGAACAGTTGGGACGGTTATGGGTGGTTATAGGCGAAAGGGTGCAAGAGGCACAAGTGGCACCCATTCGGCCAACCCATTGCAACCGTTCGCCCAAGTCAGTTGCCGATTCCATTTCCTATAAATACAAGGCCTTCGGGTCGGTTTTGGCCATCAATTTCCTTAGGGAAAACTCTGACAAAATCGTGAGAGAAAAAGCAAGAGAGAGAGACCGGCGGTTGGAGACAAAACCGTGTGTGGCGGTGTTTTATCTATTCCGGCAAGGGCCTGACCGTGGAAAGCAAGACGTGTTAAGATGGATACCAGACAGAAGGAGAAGGAGAAGGAGAAGGACATGAACCCAGAGGACCGAAAGCCTAAGGTTAGTGGTGTGAACCGTGAACCATCGGCCTTAGCCGGCGAACGATCCAAACGTGCTTATGGCCGGTCTAGTAACGGTTACATCCATCTCTCTTTTATATACTGAATCACTTCCTCCCCTCTATATTACGATGAAGTCTGAATGCTCAGACATGGTAACACTGAACCAAGGCCTTGGCCGGTTCAGGAAAGTTGTCCTTGTCCTTTGGCCAGACTTAACCATGATCGGGTTCTCTATGGGTCTGATCGATGGGCTAGATAGACATAGATGTAATCCGCTTGTGGGAATCATTGGGAACAGTTGTATTAGATATGAATCTAAGTATGACCGATTGATATATACATATACATACTTGATAGGATTTGAGTAGAAATTCTAAGGAACCGAACCATGCATGATTAGAATTGTTTGTTAGGATATCAGATATGTATTGATTGGTGTGATTGTGTGGTTTTAGGATCTGACTTGGATCATGGTAAAGCTAAGGAACCGTGATGACTCAAAGCGTGGAAGGATGTGTGGTGTATGGGTAGATCCGTGTAGGAATGAACTTATGATAGTCTATTGTGCAAACTGAATGATATGAATGATTTTTGTTTATAAAAATGACTATTTCTCTTTATGTTATTAGCAATCGATTGTATGAGATAGATGAACCTCAAATCAATGAAAAATACTTAGAAAAATATTGGACTTAAAACCGGAATCAATCAAACAAGTAGTTAGGTACGGCCGCGGTCTGGTTGGATTGAGGAATCCAGGATCGGGTCTTACAAGTTGGTATCCCGTCCAACGAGCGGTGCGTTAATTTTTCATGGCCCGAAAGTCTTGTTTATTGACCCTGCAATCACCACCCGACTTTTCCCCGTGTTTTGGCCTCACTCGCACGGTATCGCAAATCACTTCCCGTTAGGTCACCCATCATTTCACTACTCCAGCCCAAGCACGTTTAATCCTGGAGTTCTAAACGGATGTGTGATGAAAAAAGTAAGTCAACTTTTGGTGACATATGTAGTCAAATCAATTCTCTTAAGTCTTTCCATATACCATAAATCGGGATGTTACAATTTCCCTTCCGGACATGACCTGAAGTATAAGCGAAGAAGCATGAGAGATAAATTGTACGGCACAAATTCACATAAAAACAAATGCCTCCATACAAAATATATGAAATTTTGTGAGTTTTTGGATTATTTCTGAGAATGTAGAATTATAAATCATAAATGTTAAAATGCACATTAATTAAAAGACCATTCAAAATCTATCTGTTTAAAATATTTTATATAATAGTAGATTTCAAAAGATATATTTTAAACTGAATATTATTATAGATTTTAGAAAATCTTAGAGTTATAATTGGTTTCTAAATTTCTTGATCTGCCAATAAATTTTGTTTATCTAAATATACTTGATGATAACTTTTACATATTTAATAATACAAATTGCATATCAAAAAAACATGCATAAATATTTGCCAATAATAAATCATAACTGTAAGATCATAATAAATCAGCGTTTAAAAAAAAATATTTGCCAATATGGATTTTGCCTCGAGTCACAATCCCACCACTGTGGTTCAAGACCAACCTTTCTTAATAATCCTATGGCGTAAAACATTTTTTCAAAATTGAAGTAGAAACATAATAAAACCAAGGTCAATGTTTTACCACTAGCCAACAATTCTACCATTTTTTGACATCTATTGGATTTTTATTAACTTAAAGCATAAAGCACACAAAGCCGACAAAGATCAAAAATCTTTTAGGAGCCATTAGTTGACAAGGTAAACATTACCCCTAATTCAAAAGCCAACTATTCTACCAACTATTTGTTGGAACTCGTTTTTGACAGAGTGGTGTGGACCATTTTTCCGATGGATTTTTCGACGGAGACGTCTGTCGAAAAGACCGGAATTTGGGCACGATGTAATCGTCACCGTGAACACTATGAATTAGTTTATTTGTTTATCAAAATCAGAGTTATGTTTGAATGAGAAATGGGGGTCCAAGTGAGTTGCTTATAAAGCATAAAATGAAACAAATGTAATTTGTACCACATTGGAATTTAAGTGAATGTTCACTTATTATATAATGGAGAATTATAAAAAAAGTTTAAAAGCTTTGAGTATATTTTGTATAGGATTTTTAACGTTAAAACCCCTCAACTAAGTTTGTTTTGGGTAAAAAACCTCAAACTAAGTATTTATTGAAAAAACCCTCAAACTAACGTTATTTAATGAATTAAACCCTAGCAGGTCATAATTACCATTACTACCGGTAAATCTTTAATTTAGAGGTTTCTACATTAAGTAAACATAGTTGAGGGGTTTTACCATCAAAATTTAAAAAAACAAAACAAAATCAAAATTTTATAATATTATTTAAAAATTAGTAACTTTTTTTGACAACATAAGCGAGAACTAAGTAACTGGATCGCGCGATTCAGAAAGCCAAACCGAAAGTATTGAATCTACATATAACATAGCTGAAGGAGAACTCCTCGCACCACTTGCAAGCTTGTCCGCCATAGTATTTTGTGCTCTTGGAATATGTCTAATCCGGAAGTTAGGAAAGAAAGTCAAACTGCATCTAAATTCTTTATATAATTTTTGTTATATTTTCTCGGTTTTTATATTTTTAATTTATACATATATAATGTTGATGTTAAAAACACATCAAACTCATATATTTACAAAAAAAGAGAGTTAAAAATGCTAATTTTTAAAATTTAAGTACTAAATTTTAGATAATATTATAAAATTTTGATTTTCTTATTTTTAATGGTAAAACCCCTCAACTATGTTTATTTAATGTAAAAACCCCTAAACTAAAGATTTACCGGTAGTATTGGTAATTATGAAATCTTAGGGTTTACTTCATTAAATAAATTTAGTTTGGGGGTTTTTACGTTAAATACTTAGTTTGGGGGTTTTTACCCAAAACAAACATAATTGAGGGATTTTAACGTTAAAAATCCTTTTGTATACTAGATAAAAGAGATGTTGAGTCCAAGTTGTGAACTATGGACATAAAATATGGCAAATGATTTAGTAACCTAAAAATAATATTTTTGGTCTAATTACATTTTGGCTTTGTTGAAAAGACAACAACATAATTTCTCTTTTAATTGCCACTAATGACAAAATAAAGAGTTGATATCTGTAACAACAAATAAAACTCAAACGTATAAGTGAGAATAAATTCTCTGTTACGAAAGTCAAAAAAGGAAGAGCCGATTATGTTGAAAATATAAAAGATGTGGGGCCCGCTGCACTATTTGCACAGTAAATCTTACTTTTTAACTTCTATATAAACGATCGATTAGATCGTTTATAAAACATCCCTCAACCTTCTCTTCTCTCTATAATAAACTCTTTCTATCAGTGTTAAAAAATTTTACGGGTATAAATTTTGTCCTTATTTAAATTCCTGCGATACAATAAAATTCCAGTTCTTTTTATAACTCGTTATCAACACGATCGTTCTCCAAATTGAAATGGATAAGAAAGCAAAAGGAACAACAACTAAACAAATTGGTAGAGAAGTTTGCATACCAGATAGTGGCACAACGCACACTATACTGAAAAATAAGAGATATTTCTCTACTTTAAAGTCAGTAAAAATGACTGTAAACACAATATCAGGTCTTATAGACCTGATCGAAGGAATTGGCAAGGCAGACTTTATGTTGCCTAATGGAACAAAGTTTTCCATAGATAATGCCTTATATTCTCCAAATTCTAAGAGAAATTTGTTGAGTTTCAAAGATATATACCGTCAAGGGTATAACACTCAGTCTGCAACTGAGAATGGAAAGAAGTATTTGTATATAACTTCTGAAAAATCAGGCAAAGGCCTTGTACTGGAAAATTTTCCAAAACTTCCTTCTGGATTGCATCACACTTATATTGATGCTATAGAATCACATCTTGTGATCAAAAGAAATCCAGAAGATGTTACATTATGGCATGATCGTCTTGGTCACCCAGGCACTACAATGATGCGAAAAATCATTGAAAGCTCACATGGTCATTCAATAAAAACCCAAGATATATACCAAAGTAATAAAATAACATGTGATGCGTGTGCTCTTGGGAAATTAATCATAAGACCATCACCAACCAAAATTGACAAAGAATCACCAAATTTTTTGGAAAGAATCCAAGGTGATATTTGTGGACCAATACATCCATCGTGTGGACCATTCTACTACTTTATGGTATTAATCGATGCATCGAGTAGATGGTCACATGTTTGTATGTTATCATCTCGAAATATGGCATTTGCGAGATTTCTAACTCAGATAATCAAATTAAGAGCACAGTTCTCAGATTATCCAATTAAAAGAGTTAGATTAGATAACGCTAGTGAATTCACACCCCAAGCTTTTAATGATTATTGTATGGTATCAGGGATTGAAGTAGAACATTATGTTTCTCATGTTCATACACAAAATGGTTTGGCAGAATCATTAATTAAACGGCTGCAACTAATTGCAAGGCCATTGATCATGAGATCAAAACTCCCAACCTCTGTATGGGGACATGCTATTTTGCATGCAAAAGCACTAATTCGGATAAGACCAAGTGCATACCATAGATATTCTCCTTTACAGTTAGCATTTGGAAAAGAACCAAATATCTCTCATCTAAAAATCTTTGGTTGTGTGGTTTATATTCCAATAGCACCACCGCAACGTACAAAATGGGACCGCAAAGACGGTTGGGAATATATATTGGCTATGATTCTCCATCAATAATAAGATACCTAGAACCACAAACTGGTGATGTGTTTACGGCACGATTTGCCGATTGTCATTTCAATGAGAAAGAATTCCCAACTCTAGGGGGAGACAATAAGCAAATAGGAAAAGAAATCAAATGGAGTGTACCATCGTTATTACACCTTGATCCTCCTACGAAACAGTCAGAACTAGAAGTTCGACGTATCATGCATTTACAAAATATAGCAAATCAGCTACCTGATGCATTTGCTGATACCAAAATGGTAACTAAATCACATATACTTGCTGCAAATACTCCTGCTCGTATTAAAATACCACAAAACGGTGGAACGGCAGTTGATACACGTGAATCAGGAACACGTTTAAAGCGCGGTAGACCTATTGGTTCAAAGGATAAACTTCCTAGAAAACGTAAGGAATGTGAAAAGCATGATACTCCCAAAATAAAAGAAAATATTTTGGACGAAGAAAATTGTGAATCTAACGACAATATAGAGCATCATAAATCTGAAGGAAATCACGAGATTTCTATCAATTACATCCATAATGGAAAGATATGGAAACGAAATGAGATGGATGATATTGATGACGTTTTTTCATACCATTTAGCAAAGGAAATAAATGAAGAAAACGAAGATCCAGAACCAAAGTCTGTATATGAATGTCAAAAGAGACATGACTGGATAAAATGGAAAGAATCAATTCAAGTCGAATTAGATTCGCTTAACAAACGAAATGTATTCGGACCTATTGTGCTTACACCCAAAGATGTAAAACCTATTGGGTACAAATGGGTGTTTGTCCGAAAAAGAAATGAGAAAAACGAGATTACAAGATACAAAGCTCGTCTCGTAGCCCAAGGTTTCTCTCAAAGGCCAGAAATTGATTATGAGGAAACTTATTCTCCTGTTATGGACGCAATCACATTTAGATTCCTGATGAGCCTAGCGGCCAATGAAAATTTAGAAATGCGTCTCATGGATGTCGTTACGGCATATTTATATGGATCATTAGATATTGATATCTATATGAGAATCCCAGATGGATTTAAAATGCCAGAAACGTTAAATTCCAAACCTAAAGAGTTATGTGCAAAAAAATTACAAAGATCATTATATGGGTTAAAACAATCTGCACGAATGTGGTATAATCGTCTCAGCGAACACTTAACAAAAGAAGGATACACGAATGATCCTATATGCCCTTGTGTTTTCATAAAGAAAACAACATCCGGATTTGTGATAATCGCGGTGTACGTTGATGATCTTAATATTATTGGAACTCAAAACGAAATCCAAAAGGCATCAAACTATCTGAAAGGAGAATTTGAGATGAAAGATCTCGGGCATGCAAAATATTGTCTAGGATTACAAATTGAGCATTCTCAAAAGGGTATATTTGTACACCAGTCTACATATACCAAACGAGTATTGAAACGCTTTAACATGGATAAAGCAACTCCTCTTAGCACCCCGATGGTCGTTAGATCACTTAATATTGAAAATGATCCGTTTCGACCATCTGAGGAAAATGAAGAAATACTTGGTCCTGAAACTCCATATTTAAGTGCAACTGGAGCTCTTATATATCTTGCAAATTGTACTCGACCTGACATATCTTTTGTCATTAATCTTTTAGCGAGATTCAGTTCGTCTCCTACGCGAAGACATTGGAATGGAATTAAACACGTCTTTCGTTAGCTTCAAGGAACAACAGATCTAGGCTTGTTTTATCCTAAAAGTTCAAAATGTCAAATGATTGGTTTTGCAGATGCAGGTTATTTGTCAGATCCACACAAAGCTCGATCCCAGACAGGATATGTTTTTACAATCGGAGGCACCGTCATATCTCGGCGTTCTCAGAAGCAGACACTTGTTGCTACTTCTTCAAATCACGCTGAGATCATTGCACTCCATGAAGCAAGTAGAGAATGTGTATGGCTAAGATCAATAAGCCGACACATCTGTTCAAGCAGTGGGATTAACGAAAATACAGAGCCAACTATTTTATATGAAGATAACGCGGCCTGTGTTGCTCAAACGAAAGAAGGATATATCAAAAGCGATAGAACCAAACATATACCTCCAAAGTTCTTCTCATACACTCAAGAGCTCGAGAAGAATAAAGAGATCGAAGTAAGATATGTTCGATCATGCGACAATGCAGTCGACCTCTTCGCAAAATCACTACCTACCTCGGTATTCAGAAAACACATCCATAACATTGGAATGCGTCATCAGAAGGATCTATGACTGCTTATTCGAGGGGGAGCTTACGTGGTTGTACTCTTTTTACCTTACTATGGTTTTTCCCATTGGGTTTTACGAGAAAGGTTTTTAACGAGGCAACAAAGACGTTAAGCGAGAGCGGATAGTGACACCGGCCCCCAAGGGGGAGTGTTACGAAAGTCAAAAAAGGAGGAGCCGATTATGTTGAAAATATAAAAGATGTGGGGCCCGCTGCACTATTTGCACAGTAAATCCTACTTTTTAACTTCTATATAAACGATCGATTATAAAACATCCCTCAACCTTCTCTTCTCTCTATAATAAACTCTTTCTATCAGTGTTAAAAAATTCTACGGATATAAATTTTGTCCTTATTTAAATTCCCGCTATACAATAAAATTCCAGTTCTTTTTATAACATTCTCTTTATTGTCATTATTCTCCTTTATGGCTCATGACTACAAAAGAAAAAAAACGTATGTATGAGTTACGTTAGCATTGGCTATAAAAGTCACGTGCTCATTGCCTCCTTCAAATATAGAGATTCAGACTAATCACATGAACAACAAAATCTCTTCTCCCACTTGAATATTTGATTCTCCATTTTTGTGTCTTCTCTTTTTTCCTTTTTTGAGTTTGAGAATATACACAAAACTAGTTTCGCCGGGCTTCTGATAGAGCGACGCAAATCATAAGATTTTTTGCAGTTGTATCCTGGGACTCATTACGTTATCGAACCGTCGCACTAAGGGACGTATTTTGAGTTAAGGAAAGATATGATATCTCGCCTCTGCAGTTGTATCATCTTTTTCTTGATCTTTGGTATAATTTTATCAATTTTATTCTTTACAATATTCAGTTCTCCGTAGATTATAAATACAGTTTTATCAGTCTTAACTCAAAATATCCGTTTATTGCTTTGCACTAACCGGACTTATTATTGTAAAAGTTTTTTTTAAGAACAAGTTGATTGATATTTAGGAAAAGGTGCTGGTTCGAATCGGCTCCGATTGTTCTCAGAGTCAGCGTGAAATTTTCTATCTCAGCTTACGTTTTTTTTTTGCAGGAATTGATAATTTTTTTTTTGAAATATTTTTTTCTGCAATCTCGTGGTCTCTGCTTGTTGCTGGCAGGTTTATCAGTTGTTAGATTTATTCGTTTTAGACGATATTAGTTAATTGATTCTATTGGCTCGTCTTTGATAGCATAATTTTGACTGTTATTTGATTCGCTATTAGTCAATACATTGCTGCAACTTCGGTCTCGTAAAAATAATCAAAGTCCATTGTTTTTTTGTTTTGTCTCGTTTTAAGAAATAAATGATTGCTTCTCAACACATATAGTAATTGTCATATGCAGGTGCTTTGTAAAAGTATTTTTTACCAGCTCATAAAGTTGTTGAAAGTGAACGTCATTTGTTAAAAATGTGTTAATGCCTTGACTTGGTTAAAGATGATGGTTTGCTTTAATTATTCAAGAATGCATAACGTCTTTGATTTATTGTTTCAGGTTTTTTTTTCTGGAGTAACTTAAATTAATTATTAAGTTCATGTTAGACCATGAAAGAGGAAAAAAAAATGATCCAAATTTGAAGCATGGTGAAATATACCAATGTTATAAACAATATCTTGATCTTTAAGAGATCAAATGGTATTGATGGAAATGGAGTTTGTGAGTGGACACTCCAAATTAAATTTGGGAGAGGTCTGCCACGTATAAATTATTTTCCATAGGAAATAAAATGTTTGTTGATATTGATCAAAACATTTATATTTCTTCAATGCTTATATGCAAGTTGTATAAAGATTGACTATGCAAAAACAATGAGAATTCTCAGACTAATGTGACTGAAACTGACATGTATATTGTAGTTTCTAAAGTCAATATGGTTGAGAATAACCATATAAAATGGTGGTTTTGATGACACAAATAATATCTTGTAATGATATGTATATTTGCTAACAAAAGAAAGTAAAATATGTTTTTTGGAAAAATCCAAAACATACAAGTTGGATTTATTAATCAACTTGAGAGAATTATGAAAATAATTGTATGAAAAATGTGAATTTCTAGGAATGAAACACATTTTAAAGAAAATTGTAATAATTTTCGAAATTGTTTTTTTATTCATTTAAATCTAAAGGAGTTGTAGATTAACTTTCTAAACTCTTAAGATATGTTAAATGTAATTATGCATGTTTTTGAGGTATCTCAAGAAATGTGGGGGAAGCTTTGCTTACCATATAAAGTCGTTGGCAATAGGCCAAATGAACTTTAGTGATAGTTATCACAATATATTTTTTTTAGAAAACTAGTGTTATACACAGAGTTTAGTGTATAATGGTTAATTGTATCTTCAAAAAAAAATGACAAAAATCATAAGACAATTGATCTCGACTAATCTCAAGAGATTATGTTCACTATGATGACAACCTAGGATCCTTATATTAAAGGTGTGTCATGAGATCATATTGTTATATCATCAAAAGGGATGGGTAGCCTGTGAATTAAGATGAGGTTTGGCGGTAACTCTACCTAATTGACTGGAGATCCCAACAAATAGGTTCAAGGAGACAACTAAGTCAAACTAAATCTGCCCAAAGCACTGTAAGACTTCGGTCTATACCCAGTTCCTAAGATGATTAAACAGTGCTGCATGTAAGAAATAGAAGATAAGCATTTCCTTTTAATGATTTGTGTCCATTGTTTTGAGATATGAATGGAGTAGTACATGATATTCCTCTAAACAAAACTAATGGTAAATCACCTTGTGAGTGTGAAATGGGGCCGTTTCTAGGAGAACAAAGGAAATGCTATATTCTCCAAGTTCACTCATGATTACCAGGAATGTTCACGGCCAAAATGAACACAATAGAAATTAGTTTTGTGAGAGAATGAAGCTGTGTTATAGCTATTGTCTCGGTTTACACCAAAGTCCGGAGGGTTCAAGACATCATGACCACCTCCTGTTCGAGTAAATCTGATAGCTATTAACAATGACTGGTTCAAGGCTAAAAATTTGCTACCAACTCATCATGCAGTGGATTTTTCGCTCATACTCTCAAAAGTCCTTTTTTCTTGAGTCATGTGTCTAGAGTCATTTCTATTCATGTGGGGGATTGTTGGAACTCGTTTTTGACAAAGTGATGTGGACCATTTTTCCGATGGGTTTTTCGACGGAGAGGTCTGTCGAAAAGACCAGAATTTGGGCACGATGTAATAGTCACCGTGAACACTTTGTTTGTCAAAATCAGAGTTATGTTTGAATGAGAAATGGAGGTCCAAGTGAGTTGCTTATAAAGCATAAAATGAAACAAATGTAATTTGTCCCACATTGGAATTTAAGTGAATGTTCACTTATTATATTATGGAGAATTATAAAAAAAGTTTAAAAGCTTTGAGTATATTTTGTATACTAGATAAAAGAGATGTTGAGTCCAAGTTGTGAACTATGGACATAAAATATGGCAAATGATTTAGTAACCTAAAAATAATATATTTGGTCTAATTACATTTTGGCTTTGTTGAAAAGTCAACAACATAATGTCTCTTTTAATTGCCACTAATTACAAAATAAAGAGTTGATATTTGTAACAACAAATAAAACTCAAACGTATAAGTGAGAATGAATTCACTTTATTGTCATTATTCTCCTTTGTGGCTCATGACTACAAAATTAAAAAAACGTATGTATGAGTTATGTTAGCATTGGCTATAAAAGTCAAGTGCTCATTGCCTCCTTCAAATACAGAGATTCAGGCGAATCACATGAACAACAAAATCTCTTCTCCCACTTGAATATTTGATTCTTCATTTTTGTGTCTTTTTTTTTTTTTTTGAGTCTGAGAATATACACAAAACTAGTTTCGCCAGACTTCTGATAGAGTGACGCAAATCATAAGATTTTTTGCAGTTGGATCCTGAGACTCATTACGTTATCGAACCGTCGCACTACGAGACGTATTTTGAGTTAACGAAAGAGATAATATCTCGCTTCTGCAGTTGTATCGTCCTTTTCTTAATCTTTGGTTAATTTTATCAATTTTATTCTTTATAATATCCAGTTCTCCGTAGATCTTATTCTTTATAATATCCAGTTCTCCGTAGATAATACAGTTCTATCACTATTCAAAAGCCATAAGGCAACTATTCTACCATATTCAGTAGTTTTTCTTTCAACTCGATCTCCTAATTTTCAAAATCTCATAATAATTAGTCCCTAATTCAAAAGTACATTTTGTTCGCACATATCATTGAAATTATTGTATCCTCGAGATCGCACATGAGGCAATGAAAAGGAATGGGTATTACATACATTGCCTTTTGATATAATAGTAAAAAGAAAGAAGACGAAATATATGATAGAGTTTAAGAGGTACGGTTTATATGATTTCGATAAATTGTCACTGGAAGATAAACCAAATTGCTCGGAAACAGTTTAGAGAAAAAGATTGGAATCAAGCTTCATAGACTTTGCATTCTTCATCGGCTGGGTTTGTCTTACAGAAATCTTCCAAAGGGTCTCCGCTTCCAGCAGCTACCTCTCCCGGCCACTTGGCAGCCACTAGGTGAGCCAAATCCACTACTCTTTGGCTATATCATTAAATTATATATATGACAATTTAGTCATTAAATGTTTCAAACTCTAATTACATGTAGAAAGAGAATTTTTATATAAAAATGTTAATCAGGTAAAAAGAACTTAGGAGACATATTTGCAAACTGATGTAGTGGTGAAGTCGAAATACATTCTGTCTATCGTGCAACTTAAATGAAATCCGGCAATAATAATATGTAAAATGCTGTAGTATCGGAAAAATAAAAATTTCTTTAAAATTTGAAGATCATGCTTTCTGTAAGTTAACGCATTAAATCAACTTGCAGTTATTTAAAAGAAAACCAAAATTCTAAAAAGTGCCGAAATTACGTTATCGTGCATGTACTTATTAAAAAAGTCACATTTCTCAAAAAAAAAAAAAATTGTTTGAAAAATTAAAACTCGTTGGTTCCTTTCTGAAGAAATCATTGAAATAAAGGCCAAAGAAAAATAATAATAATGTAAACCATATATTTGATTTAATCTTATGAATGTATTATCTTTGTACCTGTAACCCCACTCGTTGTCGTACCAGGCGACCACCTTGACCATATCATCACCCATGACCATTGTGAGGGAAGAGTCAATGGTGGTTGAGACATCAGAGCACCTGAAGTCACAAGAGACAAGTGGCGTGTCGCAAACCTCTAAAACGCCCTTGAGCGGTCCAGCGGCCGCTTTTCTGAAGGCCTCGTTAACGTCTTCAGCAGTCAAACCTTTCTTCTCAACGTTTATAACAAGGTCAACCACAGAGACGTTTGGGGTCGGCACACGGAGTGCAATGCCGTTGAGTTTACCCTTCAGCTGGGGGAGCACCAACGACACCGCCTTTGCTGCACCTGTGCTAGTCGGTACAATGTTCAGTGCTGCGGCTCTTGCACGCCTTAGGTCCCTGTGTGATGCATCTAGGAGCCTCTGAAACATTGCAAACATATGTTACCATTGTTTGGATGAAAGTATTCTTGTACTACAAGCAGGAACCCAAACTACCAAATATCCGAGACCAAAACTGAATCAACCATGAAACATCTATCATCTACGGTTCAACTTTAATACACAAACAATGATGTAATCGTGATAAGTATGTTCAAATGGTATTTACTTGGTCCCCGGTGTAAGAGTGTGTCGTTGTCATAGTCCCCTTGACGATTCCTGTAATTGAGTAAGCTAAGAAACCATTGTCAACAATGTAATGATAGTAGAGAAAAGTAGTGTACCAAACTCTTCATCCAAAACTTTCGCAAAGGGAGCCAAACAGTTGGTGGTGCAAGATGCATTACTGCCAAGACAACCGAGAAGGAAACATGAGTACTCAACAACTAATTTGATTTTGTTTAAACTTTACCTAATGATGTTAGCAACGTCATGAGAATAGTCTTGCTCATTGACTCCCACAACATAGGTTGGGATATCAGCGCCTTTAGCTGGTGCTGTGATGATCACTTTCGAGGCTCCAGCTTGGATGTGCTTCCCTGCTCCTGGCCCATCAACAAACACTCCTGTTCCCTGATATATAAATAAATCTCTTTCGATTAATTTGCATGCGAATCATATCATTTGCAGCTTTAAGATAGAACATTCACCTCGATGACAATGTCAATGCCGAGCTCAGCCCATGGAAGCTTAAGAGGATCTCTGTTTGAGACGACTTTGATGAGCTTGCCATCAACGCTGATAGTTTCATTGTCGACTATTTTCACATCGGCCTTGAAGGTTCCAAGCATGGAGTCATACTTGAGCAAGTGGGATGCCTATACAAGATTTCACCAAGGTCAAAAAGAGAGATCAAAAATGCTAAATTATTGTAAGCAACTTACGTTCTTGACACCACCACTGTCGTTAAGCACAACAACTTCGAGAGGAGAGTCCTTGCGACCGTGCCAACACCTGAGGAAGTTCCTACCAATCCTTCCAAACCCATTGATGGCCACCTTCAGTTTTGCCACTGTCTCTCCTCTAACAGGAGAGGGTGTCCCCACAGCCTAATAATATTGCACAAACTCATCATCATCATATATATGCACATACATAACAATAAAGTTACTGAACCAATCAGTCACCTTGGGGGTGATTTGAGCAGCTATGGCATCAAAGAAAGATGCTTCCCCACCGTTACTGCTGACTCGCAGGCCGGAGAATGCAGCCACTTCTAGCCTCTGTATGGTTTAGCAACAAGAGAAAAGAGATAAACAAACCGTAAAACACACACACAGAGGGTTGTGCTAGGTAGAAGGAAGATTACCTTGGAGGAACATTGAGCTGGGATAGAGTGGATGGCACTCTTAGACTGCAGCCTCGGTTTGACGGGGATTCTGGAGACGGCAAGAGCTGAATGTGTGGCCATAGTTGCAAGAAGAGAAAAAGGCTAAGGATGCTGATCAAAATTTTGAGCAGTGGCATATATACATGCATCCTCACATCTTTGATTTTGATAAAAAGCATCCTGTGGTTGATAATGAAACAGATGAATATGTGGTTACTACGTAGGTAAGATACAATTGGGGATAAGATTGTGTGAGCCATTGATTAATAGTCCAGGTATCTCTCACTTATTAAAAAAAAAAAAAGACTATTTCCAAGTCGCATTTCGCGTAAGGAATCTGAAATGATGATGATGATGATATATCGTTTAACATAGCATAATGAAAAAAAAACAGACAAGACGATGGTAGTGGTTTGAAGATGGAGGAAAAGTTTGGACAAAATTACACAGAAACAGCAAACAACAAGTAATAATGACCCACAATTTTGTTTCAGTATCCTAAAAAACAGATGAGATTATTCAGGCTGTAGCCTCAACTTCATCGGTGCTTAGAGCTGCACCATTAGGGGTGTCTTCTGATTTTAGCTGAGAGGACACATCGTCGATAGCAGAGTTGAGCTGAGCAATTTTGTCAGCCAATACCTTGCGAGTTTTCTGCATTAAGGCAAATACACAGTGTCGTTAATTATGCTATAAAAAAAGAAAATCAACAAAGAGAAAAAATGATATGTTTTCAAGTCACCTCCAAAGCTTTTTCCTCATCATATATGAACTTAGGCAATTTCCTCATGAGATCCTTTCGGTCTGCTCCAGCTATAGCCTTGCTGATCTGAAGTAATAAGTTTGCACATCATCACACATTGAGATAGCTGTAAGAGGGATCTCAACTAAACAAACCATGTGAAAGAGAATATATAAACCTGTGGTGCATACACACATCCAAGAGCACCGACTATGAGCCCGCCCAAAATGAACCCCCCCACAAACAGGCCAGTGCTGCCTGAACTGTCATCATCTCTGCAAGATAGACATTGCACAAACGATGACTATCAATTACTATGCTCAGAAGAACCGCGGCCTATGACTGGACTAACTATGGACATGTAAAAACAATGACAAAAGATTGGTTTTGATTCATCAGATCCCAAAAAGGGTAAATGCTAACCTGTATGCTGATTGGATGGTTAGGATCCTTTTGCCTCTAGGAGCAGAAAGCTGGATCTTTTTAGAGGGATTCAGCCCGAAAGAAACGTTGGCACGACGAGCAATTGGCTTCAGAGAAAAGCCTAGCATGAAATTGAAGGAGAAGGACCAAGGATTACTGAATCGAGAGATATGCTCACTTTTACAATACGAAATGGGAAGATATAATCACGTTACAAAAATAATTTATACGCTCGTCACTGCCAACTCTAAAATGAGAGTTAATTTGATTTGGGGAAAAGATAGAAATCACAGTAGAAAAAGCAATCGGGCTCCTGAGATTCGTGTGACCTCGACACAGCACTAAATCATAACGCTTCAAATAACGATAGAATCTCAAATTCGGATGCGTACCAGATGAAGGATGGAGTTGCTGAGTATTCCTGGAAAGAGAGAGAGATGTCGAAAGAGCCGCCATCGATGGAACAAGTGAGAAGAAAAAACTTTGGATCCTCTCGGAGCTATTTGTGAGCCTGGAGGACCTTCGATGATATCTATGTTCTCATTCAGGGGTAATAATCAATTAATAATATTATTTACCCAAATACAAAGAATAAATGACAAATAATACAAACATTTTTCTTTTAGGACAAATCTCCAAAAAAGCACCTTTCTAAGTTTATATCACAAAAATAGCACTCAAAAACTAAAATGACCAAAATAGCACTTTTCTAAGTTTATCCTTTGAAAATTTTAATTTTTTTATTTTTCAAAATTTGAAATCTTATCCCCAAAACCTCATTTTTCAACTCTAAACCCTAAAACCTTAAACTCTAAACCCTAAACCCTAAACCCCAAACCCTAAACACTAAACCCTAAATCCTAAACCCTAAACCCTAAACTCTAAACCCTAAATCCTAAACTCTAAACCCTAAACCCTAAACTCTAAACCCTAAACCCTAAATTCTAAACCCTAAACCCTAATCCCTAAATCCTAAACTCCACCCTTTAACTCTAAACCCTAAGTTTGTGACTTTTGATAAAACATTAAGTGCTATTTTTGTGACTTTTGACCTTGAGTACTAGTTTGGGAACAAAAACTTGATTTAGTGCTATTTTTGTCTTTTTCTCATTTTTTTTATCAAACCTTAATTAGTTGATTTGGTGAAGTTGTACACTCCTGGGACGGATCGGGTATCCGGGCAATTTTAAGATATCCAGATCCGGATCCTTATCCGGCGGATCCATAATTTTATTATCCTTATCCGGATCCGGGGTTCGCGGATATCCGGGTGTCAGATATCCTTCTAAAAATTATAATATCCGGCGGATATCCGGATCCGGATTTGGATCCTTAAAATAAATAAAAAATAATATTAATATATATAAAATATTAACAATAATTTAAAAATAAAATATATATAATGTTTTTAATTATTGCAATGTATAATATTACAAAATTTACATAAAATTTATATATACTATTATAAAATAAAAATATATTAAATAAAATTGGTTTTTATATATAGATATTACTATTTTTGAAATAGTTATTAATAAAATTTACGGATCCGGATATCCGAACTAAAAAATCAAGATATCCGGATCCGGATTCGACTTTGACGGATCCAACATTTTACTATCCGGATCCGGATTCGGCCTATCTGGATTTTTCGGATCGGATCCGGATCGGATCACAGATCGAATCCGGATCTCAGATAAAAGTCTCACGCCTAGAACTGTAGCCGTAATCACCTTTTTTTTCTTGTTGTTCAAAAATTTTTTTTTTTTTCAATTTTTTTTTGCTTTTTAACTTCAAACACAACACAATTATTTAATTATTCAAATTTACGACAGTTTGATTAATTAAATCAAAGCAGGACATGTAAATGCAAGAACTAACTCACATAGTACACGAGATAATATCTTTACAAAGATATGTGTTATTACTAGTATTCTTTTAAAGCGAACTTACAAGTATCTCTTTAAACAGAACTCGAACAAGATCAAGACCCTTCTTGACGTGCTCCCCTAGCCTCACACGTCCTAAGATCGAATACAAGATTTCTAGAACCTCTACCCCTTAGCCCTTAGTGTTATTCACTCGCTTACAAGCTTAGCGAACTCCACTCTTATGCTAAGAATACAATTCTCTCGACAACCCTAATCCATAGGTCGAGTATGACTATATATACAATACAGCCAAATCGGCTATCCACGCCTATCTACCCAATATTCCCTATCTACCCAAATAAGGCAAGTTCCCTAAAACCTCTCCAAAGTCTTTTAGAAAACTTCCATCGTGAGATCTCTCTTCTCCAAGGAGAATCTCTTCAAGCTTGCTCCCTAAGATATCTTCATATCAACTTAGCCTTGATCCTCAATCCATTCCTCAAGTCGCAATCTTCATCTTGACTTGTTCATCCGCACGTACACCTCTTTGTTGCAGACTCTGCTCCATTCGCTGATGTACTTGCGTCTGTATCAGAACGTCCATCTGATCTTTGCATCTACAATCTCCCCCTTTTAGCTTTGGATGTCTCTCAAGTACCTGCACAGATCCGCTCAAACAGCCACACACATTTGAACATATATATCCTGAATAATACGTGCATTAAAGTTTAAATGAAGGTTCAAAACATGCGAGTTCAAGAGTTAGAGATAAACATAAAACCAAAACACAAAAACCAGCAACATTGTTTTATCTCTCACTCCCCCATAATTAAAAAACCGAGAAAAATAAAAATTTTCTCCCCCATAATCTAGTTCCCCTGATCATCCTGCTGCTGCGGATCGTCTGCCTCTTCTTCTCCCCCTGCTTGAGAGCATACATAGTTAAAATTCATAAAGATCAGAGTAAATAAATAATCAGATTGAGGACTTACTTGGGAACATCATGCTTGCAATTTGTCCCACGACGCTCGTCAGAGTCTGCATCACAGTTGCAAGCTGTTGAATTGCTTCGGAGGTCGTATCGAGAACCAGCTTTGCCTCTTCAGCATCTATCGGTTGTCCTGGGGCTGCAATGGATCCGAGGTGAATGATTTGAAACTTCCCAGCAGCCCGCGGAGACTTTCTCGGTGGCACATACCCAGAAGGAGCAGTCCTCTCAGAAGAAGGTGATGCAGTTGATGTTGATGCAGATTTCCCTTTCTTCTTAGCCTGTCTCTGAGCCTTCTTTGCAGCTTCTCGTTCTTCCTCTTGGTTCTTGAGATAGATCTCACCCAGACGAGAATCCTTCTTGTATGGGATTATAGGAGAAAGTTTCTCCCTTGGCTTTCTCTCCAGCTCGAATTGAGTTTGAAGGACCCCAAAGATTGTGCGAGGAAGAATTAGCCAGCGCGTATCTTTCTTTCCTCCCTCTTTTTGAAGCACTGCTAGGTTCAAAATATGGACGTAAAACATCTCTCCAACATCAATTCTTATTCCGTGAAACATCTTGTAGATGAGTCGAGCACGATCAGCTGATACAACATTCTTGTGAGAGGTTGGCACCCAGTTGTATGCTGAGAGGATCACAAGTGCAGCCTTGCACGGAGACAGATATCGCGTTGTAAGATTCCTGAGACTCAATGTGACTTCTGTCAAGAATTCTGCCAGCTCATCAATCGTGAGTGCATCAGCCATCTCATCAGCTTTCACTTCTTCCTCCGATAGGGGCATGAGATTCAAATACTCATTGATCTTGGTTGGAGAGAAATCAAACATGTGGCCTCGAACAGTCACTTCTACCCTATCCTTGGATGCTCTGGTAATTTCTCTAGGCAGTGCAGCGTAGAACTCCTTCACAATTTCTGGAATGTACCCAACCAGAGCTGTGACAGTTCTCTCTAAGTGACCTTTCTTGATGATATCAAGAAATCCCCAGGTGTCTTCAGCGTTCAAATCAACAGATCTCTCTGGTATGATTTCCCTAGAGGAGAAACTTTCATACCTATGTTCAGCCACAAGCTCTGCATTCACTAATTTCCTTGTTACCCTTGTTGAAGATCCTTCTGCCATAGTTGGTGGTGTAGATGTCTGAGTCTCCACGACAGATGGGGTAGACTTTCTTGCTGTCTTCCTCACAGGATTGTTTCTTTGAATCGATGCTGGAGACTTCCTTTTCTTGCTTTTGCCTGCTTTTTGATGTTGATCAACAGCTCCACATCCTCAACATCAACTTCTTCCACGCCTTCTGACTCGGTCTTCTCTGAGTCATCTCTTCCTTCGGATTCGTTCACAGCAGTCATCTTGACCTGAGTTGGTTCGATGATTGGCTCTGCATGGTCTGGTTTCTCTATCATATGTTCATCCTCAATGTGAGGCTCTGCTGGATCTGATTCAGCGTCTGATTCAGTATTGAGGTGCTCAGTTGCAGTGCCGAACACATCCGATCTGGACTGAGATGTTTGACTTCCCTACGGAGTCGTCTGTTCTTCATCATCGGAATAATCCACGAGACTCAACGGTGGTGGGTTTGAGGTTTTACCGGCGGCAGAAGTGTTCTTGTTCATCGACATGTTTTTGAGAGAGAGAGTTTTCTTTCTTTTTGAGACTTTGAGTTTTGAGAGCAAAGAGAGTTATGAGAGAACTAAGTTGGCGTCTAGGGTTTATCAAGGGGTAATCATTTCCTTTTTGGTGCATTACCCCCATGATCTACTAGATATTCGCCATATCTCCCATTTTCTCCAAAATGGAAGTTTTTCAAATTCCAAAAATGCGAAATCTTCCATTTAGGCTCACACGATCTCTCTTCCCTTTTCTCTGATGTCGACACGTATTGCCCACTTATGACTTGATCGGATCGAATCTTCACTGTTCCACTGTGACACTTGATGACATAGACTAGTGATATTAACTCAATGACTTTAGCTGACACAACCACTTAGACAAAAGAACATTTAGTACATTAAACACGCAAGAAATGAGGGAACACCTGTCACACATATTATTTTTTTTAACTTTGAGTTCAACAAGCATTTTTGGTTTACCTTTCCCGTTGGCAACTGTTCGTCGAGTGATCCAGAGGATGACATAGCTTCTGCTATAGATGCACCCTTCTGCTCTACTAGATCCTCATCTGATCATCAGGCTTATTTCATGTCTAGCTTTCGCACAAATATACCTTTATCATGTCCTGACTCAGTTTTCAAACTTTATTCGTCATGAGAGAGCTGGGGGGTTGTTACTTCTTTTCTTTTTCTTGCCCTTTTTTTTATTCTTTTTCTTTTCTCTTTTCTTTTCCAAGAGTTTTCTCGTGCTCTCTTTTTGATGATGGGAGACACATGACATCTTCTTCCCCTTGTTACTTGATTGCTCTCTCGATGCGAAACCTATACTTTTTGAGATCATGACGGCATATTTGGCAGCTCTTTTCCACTACTTGCTTCTGATGTAAGACAAAATCTGAACTTTTGGTGCCTCTGTATCAGCTCTTCCGTCATCCCCTGTACACTTACACAAACTTGTTACATTTCACAAACCCCAATGGAGTTTCGAAGAGTAACAAAACGGTTAAGATCTAAAGGTTTAGTGAAAAGATCAGCTCGTTGTAATTCTTTGACAACGTGTTCAATCACTACCTGTTGTTCATCGACTAGTTCCCTGATGAAGTGATGTCGAATGTCAATGTGCTTGGTCCTTGAGTGTTGCACCGAATTCTTTGATATATCGATTGCACTCTTGTTGTCACTGTAGACCAGAAATGATCCAATATCCATGCCATAGTCAGCAGACATTTGCTTCATCCACATCAGCTATGTGCAGCAACTCCCCATCGCAATGTATTCTCTTCTGCGGTAGACAATGATACAGAGTTCTGCTTCTTGCTTAACCATGCAATCATGTTGTTTCCGAGAAATAAACATCCTCCACTGGTACTCTTCCGGTCGTCTACACTTCCTGCCCAATCTGCATCGCAGTATCCAGCAAGATTTCCATTCGATCCCTTTGAGTAGTAGATCCCAAGGTTAGTCGTACCTTTGACATATCAAATGATTCTCTTAGTTGCCTCCAGATGAGACTTCTTTGGTTTTGCCTCATACCTAGCACATATCCCCACACTCAGACTTAGATCTGGTCGACTAGCCGTGAGGTATAGTAAGCTCCCGATCATTCCTCTGTACAGCTTCGTGTCTACTGGTTCACCCTCCTCATCTTTGTAACTCTTGTTTGTCGAGCTCATTGGAGTTTTTTGCCTCCTTGCAATGATCTAGTTGAAATCTCTTCAGTAGTGCCTTTGCATATGTACTTTGCGAGATGAACACACCTTCCTCTGTCTGCTGTATTTGTAGCCCGAGGAAATATTTCAACTCTCCCACCATGCTCATCTCAAACTCTTTGGTCATGTCTCGAGTGAAACCATCTACAAGTTGTTTAGATGTTCCTCCAAAAATGATGTCATCAACATAGATCTGAACCACCAACATTCTTGTTTTGTTCTTCAGCACAAATAGTGTTTTATCAACACTTCCTCTGATGTAACCTTTGTCAACCAGAAAGTTGGTCAACCTTTCATACCATGCTCGAGGTGCTTGCTTCAACCCGTATAGAGCTTTGTTGAGTTTGTACACATACTCAGGATTAGTTGCGTCTTTAAAACCCTTTGGCTGATGCACATATACTTCTTCAGACAATATCACATTCAGAAATGCACTCTTAACATCCATTTGGTACACTGTGAAGTTCATGATGCATGTCATTCCAATGAACAGTCTGGTAGACTCCAATCTAGCCACTGGAGCAAAAGTTTCTTCAAAATCAACTCCCTCGATTTGCGAATACCCCTGAGCCACTAATCTTGCTTTGTTTCTGACCACAACTCCATTCTCATCAATCTTGTTCTTGAAGATCCACTTAGTCCCAACTATGTGACCATCAGATGGCTTCTCCACCAACTCCCATACATCATTTCTGATGAACTGTTCTATTTCCTCCTGCACGGCTTGAATCCAGAACTCATCCGAAAGTGCTTCGGTGTGATCTTTTGGTTCAATGTTTGAGACAAAGCATGCTAACTGCACCATTTCTCTGAAGTTGATCTTCACACCTCTTGTTCTTCTCCCTTCATTCACGTTCCCAATGACATCGCTAGATGAGTGATTTTTGTGAATGTTTGGAGTGATTGTCTCCTGAGTCAATTCTGAGGAAGTTGTTGTGTCATTCGTAGATTAAGTTGATGGGTCCTTTGATGCATCCGATGGCGTAGCTTTCTTCTGTTCCTCATCGTTTTCCCATTCCACTGTTGTGACATCATCGAACACAACATTTACTGACTCCATGATCATCAGGGTCCTCAAGTTGTAGACTCTGAAGGTTGTGCTATTTGCTGAGTATCCTAGGAACATGCCTTCGTCGCTTCTTGCATCAAACTTGCCAAGATGCTCTTTGTCGTTCAGGATGTAGCACTTACACCCAAAAACATGAAAGTAACTGAGGTTTGGTGTTTTGCCTTTCCATAGTTCATACGGAGTCTTGATAGTTCCTCTTTTGACATAGACACGATTTATGATGTGGCATGCGGTGCTAATAGCCTCTGCCCAGAACCTCTGCTTCACATTGTTACCATGCATCATAGCTCGCGCCATTTCCTGAAGCGTGCGATTCTTCCTTTCTACTACTCCATTTTGTTGAGGAGTTCTAGGTGCAACAAATTGTTGAACTATTCCGTTCTGTCCACAGAAATTACTCATGGCTTCATTCTGGAATTCTCCCTCATGATCACTGCGAATTTGCTTCAGTCGTCTCTTCCCATTTGTAACTTGAAGAGCCCAGATCTTGAAGCTTTCCAGTGTATCAGACTTTTCACGAATGAATCTGACCCATGTAAACCTTGAGTAGTCATCAACCAGTACTAGAACATACCTCTTCCCTGCTATGCTCTCTGTCTGCATAGGACCCATGAGATCCATGTGTACCATTTCAAGCATATCGTTTGACTGAATATCTTGAATCATCTTGTGTTGAACTTTGACCTGCTTTCCTTGATTGCACGGTCCGCATACAGTCTTCTCTGTTTCCTCCAGCTGAGGAATGCCTCTGACTGCACCTTTTCTGATGATGTTGGTCATATGCCTCATGTTCATGTGACCAAGTCTTTGATGCCACAAACTCGTTTCATCATGTGCAACAAAGCACTGTTGTACACTCTGCCATACATAGCAATTCCATGGAGTATGACTATGTTTTCCTCATTCACAGCTTTGCACTCTCTCCTTGTGAAGTGAACTACCAACCCTTCATCACACAATTGACTGATGCTGATTATGTTTGATTTTAATCCCTTGACTATGAACACATCCTTCAGAGGTGGTTTGGTTTCAACAGTCTTTCCCTTGCCTTTGATCGCTCCTTGGCTTCCATCTCCAAATGTGACTCTACCCCCTTTCAATGGCTTTATCTCTCTGAGATTTTTGCGTGTTCCTGTCATATGACGGGAGCAACCAGTGTCGAAGCACCATGGATTTTCATCTTTGGATATCAATGTTATTGCTTCTGATACAAGTGCCATGCTGCATCTCGGTCCTCCGTGAATAGATCGTTGAGTTGGTTTCACTGTTGCACGTCCTAAGTCAGATTTCCTGATCCAGACTTGATTTCGAGAGCCATTCCACCAGTACTTTCCTTGTCTCAGCAACTGATTTACTTTTTCCCGAAAGTGATAGCATTTCTTCTTGATGTGACCCGGTTTTCCACAGTAGTAACATCCTTTCTCCTGCTGAATCTCTGATCGTCCCACCTTCTGGAGATTCTTAACTTTCTCAGCACCAGTCTTTGAGGTAGTACTTTCAGTTGTTGTTCTCCCTGTGGAGTTTAAGCTTGGCACAAATTTGATGGGTTCTGTATCACTCTTTCCATACCCAGTGTATCCTAGACCTCGAGAAGTCTGATCTTGTCTTCCCAGACTCAAGATTTTATCAAGTTCTTTGACCCAGTGAGCATTCTGACAGTCTTGTAATGATGTTCCAGCTTGGCATTTAAGTCCGATGATCGAGCCTTCTCGTTTTTCACTTGTTTCTCTAGTAATTCAATATGAACAGCAAGTCGTACATTCTCCTTTTTCAGATCTGAGGTATTTGCCTCCTTCTTTCTTTTATCATCAAGTTTTTTCTTGAGGTTTATCACCGTGTCTTCCAGCCAGCTTTTCTCCTTTTTGAGACATAGATTCTCCTTACCAATCTGAACTACCGTCTGACACAGTTCTTGATAGATAATTCCATCATCACCATCTGCACTTGACTGATCATCATCAGTATCAGTTTCTCCTTCCACAAACTCTGTGATGCCAATGAATGCTACGAAGTTAGCCAGCTCCTCTTCATCACTGTCTTCTTCTGAATCTATCTCATCAATTCCGATCATAGATTTCTCACGTCTCCTCTTCTGATCGTTGACGCGTTCCAGTTGAGTTTGTCCAATTCCTTTGTACTTGTAGAACTTGATTTCTCTCCTTCGAACAGTTGGACAATCAGTTTTGTAATGTCCATACCCCTTGCACTCATGACACTGAACTTCCGCTTTATGATCGTTCTTTTCTGACTCAGATGTTCGTTTCTCACCTTCTGCAGCACGTTGTGATGTACTTCCTCTTCTCTGACCTGATTCGACTCTACGAAGGACTCTGTCAAATCGCTAACAAGCATACTTACTGGATCATCGTCATTTTCTTTGTCATCTGAATCTTGTGATACCAGTGCAACTCCCTTTCCTTTCTTTCCTCTGCCAATCTCCATTTCATGTGCTCTCAGCATCCCTACTACTTCATCAAAGCTTATCTCATATGTGTTCAGTGAGACTGACATAGCTGCCTTGTATGTGGTATACTTAGATGGTAGACACCTTAGAAACTTCTTGACCAGCTTCTTATCCTTGTATTTATTTCCCAATACCAAGGATTCCTGAGCTATGTCACTGAGATGTGAACTGAATTCTTCAACTGATTCACTTTCTCCCATTTTGAGATTCTCAAACTTGGATGCTAGATAATCCAGTCGTGAGCTCTTCACTTTTGACGTTCCTTCGAAGTGAGTTTGCAGTATTTCCAATGCTTCCTTGGCGGTCTCACATCCTTGAATCAGCTCAAAGTGTTTCTTTGTAACACTGGCGTGTATAGCTGAAAGTGCTCTGGAGTTGAACTTCGCCATCTTGAGTTCTGTCTCGGTCCAAAGTTCCTCTTCTTTGTTGGATTCAACACCATTCTCGTCCTTAGCCTTTGGTTCTGACCATCCAGTTGTCACAGATTTCCACGCCATGGCATCAATCCCTAGAATGATAGACCTCATTCGTGACTTCCAAAGTCCGTAGTTGGATCCATCCAATATCACCTTTGTGCTTGACACCAGCTCATGATAGTTCTCCATTTCTTCCGCAGGATCTCACCTGTTGTATAATTGAACGGGTGACTGCTCTGATACCTCTTGTAAATGCAAGAACTAACTCACAGAGTAAAGCACAGAGTACACCAGAGAATATCTCTACAAAGTGTTATTACTAGTATTCTTTTAAAGCGAACTTACAAGTATCTCTTTAAACAGAACTCGAACAAGATCAAGACCCTTCTTGACTTGCTCCCCTAGCCTCACACGTCCTAAGATCGAATACAAGATCTCTAGAACCTCTACCCCTTAGCCCTTAGTGTTATTCACTCGCTTACAAGCTTAGCGAACTCCACTCTTATGCTAAGAATGCAATTCTCTCAACAACCCTAATCCACAGGTCGAGTATGACTATATATACAATACAGCCAAGTCGGCTATCCACGCCTATCTACCCAATATTCCCTATCTACCCAAATAAGGAAAGTTCCCTAAAACCTCTCCAAAGTCTTTTAGAAAATTTCCATCGTGAGATCTCCCTTCTCCAAGGTGAATCTCTTCAAGCTTGCTCCCCAAGATATCTTCGTATCAACTTAGCCTTGATCCTCAATCCATTCTTCAAGTCGCAATCTTCATCTTGACTTGTTCATCCGCACGTACACTTATCTGTTGCAGACTCTGCTCCATTCGCTGTTGTACTTACGTCTGTATCAGAAAGTCCATCTGATCTTTGCATCTACAGGACAGTCAATAAAACAATATTCTCTATGAAAAAATCTTGCCATTTTTACTAAAAAAATCTGATGTTCAATTACTTGCTTAAATAAGAATATAAAAGATAGAAAAGTGTAAAAATCTTCATTTGTTTAATCTTTCTTTTAGTTCCATTGAGAAGTTTAATCATCCTTATAGACTCTAAGCAATTGATATCCGCTCTCGGCAATCTATCACAAATTTCTAACATATGGAGTATTGTAACATATTCTTCATTGTCCATTTAAGGATTTCAACTTCTGCATATAGAGGTGGTATTCGTCTCCACTATTTCTTAGTTTCTAAAAATTGTGTTTGTTCGGTGGCATATTTCCTATCAATCCATATCCGGTAGCATCATAACGCTAAGAACCGTCTACCATACCAATATTATACAAGCTTAAAACTTGTATACGATGTCATCCCAGCTACACATCAGATGAACAAGAAGGTTTGTTTGCTTCATGCCAAGCACACCATTCTCACTCAGCATATTAAACCAGTCCCTGCGAATCTCTATCATTTCCTCTAAAAAGCTTATCATTTTGCACCTTCAAAAATCTGATGAAAGTCGTATGTACGGTTTAGAGTGAGATCTTTCATATCTTTCGAGATCCACCCTACAATATGGGAACAAAAAACTAAAATAAAAGATTAGAGCCAAAACAATTGTTAAGTAGTGAGTTCGAGGTGGCGATTTATAAATGATTAAGGGACAAAGAAAGTCGGAAATTTTGTCTATATAAGAAGTTAATCGAAAGAGCTTACAAATACTAAACAAGTAGAGATATTCGAATCGAGCTCGCTATACAAGTAAGATTAAGGTTGCTAAGTTCTTTCTCTATAATCTCTCTCTAAAATTCAGGAAAAAAATTCAGTCCTTTTCTCGGTTGACAAGGCTCTTTTTTATAGCTGAATGGCAGATCAAATAAAATAAAAAGACCTCATTGTCCTTGTTGATGAGCTCTATTCGGTTTGTGTCAGGTGAAGTCACTTATTCCTGTGATGCAGGTCTAGCTCGCTTCATCCCAAAGCATTGAATGCAAATTAGACTACATTGTTCGTACTTATTGACCAGTCAACATGTCTGTCTTGGGTGTGGGTACAAGCTCGTTGCGTCGCTTTTGCTAACTTGATTTGTCCATTAGCGAACTTGGATTCTTCGGTCTGAAAGTCAGCAAATTAAGTGGACTTTTCCTGAAACCGGACAGGACATTGATAGGGGTGTGAAGCCCACCTCAAACAACAACTACTCTTTGTGGTTCGGGGAAAAGGACTCATGGTAATAGCCCATGACATGAGTGGCAGTTTGGTATTTTGGCCATTGTATTTTAGTGTGCTTTGCGATGTTCTCTTTTTGTTTTTTAAAGGGGGTGTGGACCCCTTGTATTTTGACATTTCGTGTTCATTAGTTCGACATAGCTATGGAGAATCTAAAATGGAGTGAGGAGAGAACATACATTTGAATGAGTGAATACTCTATGTACAGCACTGGTCCAAGTTCTTCTCAAATCAATGTATTCACATTAAAACAAGTCTAATGTAAATAGTGACCACTATCTTGAGTAGAGATTCTTACACATCTCTTTTTTGAACATGACCACTGCAGCTCTTGGCAACGAACCATGACTTGATTCCCTATAACCATCTACTGTTCTATATGGACGATCACAGTATCCTATTAACAATTCTGTCTTTGGTGGAATTACCCCTCGCGGGACGTTATTAACTGGCTCACCTCCACCAGAAATCTAATGTTACTCCAATCTGTGAATCAAAACAACCCATTTTCCTAAGTACCCCTCTTGAGCAGCATGCATCATAAAATAAGAAAATCTTTTTTGTCTGCAACATTAATTATCAACTTAAATAACTTCATTCGGTAACTAAAATGAATTTTTATTTAACAAATCTCTCGACCATGTAGAAACTATTGAATGTCCAAGGTTGAGACCTCACAAGAAGAGTAAGGAAATTTGAGGAAACCATAAGAGGAGACAAACTAAAACCACATTAAGCAACAACAGGCAAACAAACGTTATTTTTCATTTCTGTTTCCCAGAAAATAATGAAAAGTTTAAAAATCAAAAAGTGTATGAAGTTTAACAAAAAAAATAAAAAAATATTAAAGTTAACTAAAAGTAAGAAAAAATCGTAATATCCCAAATCACTAAAAATTAAAAATGAAAAGAAAAACAATGATGCTATATCAAATTAGAAAGAATTTTTGATATTGATACAAGATCGAAAAATGTTTTTACTGGAAATGAAAAATATGAAAATAATGTTTTTGAATCATAGTGTTGGACACAACAATATTAAAATTCCCCTAAACCATTAAACAGATGCATTAATCTGTACTATTGTAAATGAGAATATCAAAAATAAAGATTAAAGATTAAAAAAAAGTTAGAAAGTATATAAAATTTCATTTTTAATAACAGTGTTGTGACTTGATTCAAATCTATTCTATTAAAACACCAACATGACCAATTGATGCAAGGTTATGTCCAACTACTTATTTTCATTTTTTTATCTTTCAAAATTAAAATATAACTTCTTATTTTATATAACTGCACGTAACATTCTGATTTTAAAGTTTAAAAAAATAACTTCCTATCTCTGGTAAAGAGAAAAACCGTATTTTCCTATTTTTTCGGTAATGGGCAATTTAACCACATATTACTTCTAATATCAACATTGATTATATTAAAACTGCTTCCTGCTTTTTGACCGTTTTTATACAAGCCTAATAATAATAATATATATAACTTATATTAAATTTAAAAAAAAATGTAAAACAATAAATATACCCGACTTTTTAAGGGCGGGTCAGAATCTAGTTCAATATTTAAAGACTGAGGCATATGGTCAAAGACGATGCCATAGTAAAATTGGTGCTTGCATTGCTGAGAATGAAAGCCTCACTTGAGCTGCAACTGAAACGACCAAAATCTGTGACCTAAGACTACGAGGATTCACTCAAGGTAATTGTACTGAATAATCAAAACTGCTGGAGGAGTGACATGGACAGAAGCATTGCTCGCGTAAGTAACACAAGAATCCAAGTTTTGAAAAAAGAAAAAAAATTGTTTGAAATACTATAAGTTAGTTACTATTTTTAATAATATATTCAATTAAAAATATTTTCATATTTGAGTTTATGATTTAATGATTATTTGTTTAGGGTTTAATATTTTGGAGGTGGGGTTGAGTTTATAAACTTCTATAAATGTTCTATAAATTATTTTTGATTATTTATAAATAACTTAAGAGGATTAATCTAATATTTTTCATCACAAATTTAAGCTATTTATGAAATGGTTATCATTTAAGAGTAAGTTTAAAAAGTGATATCAAACTTGCGGTAAAATTAAAATCCCCCCCCCCCCCCCCCCCCCCCCCCCGAAAAAATGAAAAAAGTAGTAGATGAAAGAACTGGAGAGAAAAAGGATTACTTGAGTCACAACACAAAATGTCACATAAAACCATTATATATTGAAAAAAGAATATGAGAAGATTAAATAGTGTAAACATGTTTAATTTTACAACTTCTGGAGATAAATAGAATAATAATTATCTTTTATATTAATTCATTTTAAATATGGCAAATTGAATCTCTACTCCAATTTGTTGACCAACATACATTACAATTCTTCACATTGTATAATTTTCAGCTTATACTAGTCTTTTATTTGAAGAAGGTTCTTCCACAACGAATATCTGAAACCCAATCAGCCTTTGTTGCTGGTAGACAGATAATAGATAATATCATGATAGCTCAGGAGATGTTCCATGTACTGAGAACTAA
This sequence comes from Brassica napus, assembly GCF_020379485.1. Taxonomy (NCBI): domain Eukaryota; kingdom Viridiplantae; phylum Streptophyta; class Magnoliopsida; order Brassicales; family Brassicaceae; genus Brassica; species Brassica napus. The sequence goes on from NC_063451.1 coordinate 11,543,576, forward strand.
ACCAGGTGGAAGAGTTAAGAGAATGACCATAAAAACGGATATGAGTACATCTTATGACAGGATGGAATGGTCATTCATTGAGGCGGTCATGCGGAAGATGGGTTTTTCGGAGATTTGGATTGACTGGATTATGAGATGGAGAACCAAGGGGAAATATTGTCCCAGGAAGAGGTTTACATCAAGGAGATCCTTTGTCTCCTTTCATATTTATTCTATTCACGGAAGCGCTCGTTAGCCTTCTCAATCATGCAGAGAACCAAGGGAAGATAACGGGGATGCGAGTCGCACGCGCTAGCCCCTCGGTATCACACCTTCTCTTTGCTGATGATAGCATTTTCTTCTGTAAGGCGGAGCCCCGTGAATGTGAAGAAGTTATGAAAGTAGTAAGGAAATATGGGAAAGCATCAGGTCACTGTATTAACTTTGATAAATCTTCATTACTCTTTGGTAAGAGGATTCCAGCGACTGATAGACAGTTAATTAAAGATACACTTGGTATCCAGAACGAAGGAGGAATGGACACATACTTAGGAATCCCAGAGGATATCAGTGGATCCAAGTGTAAGCTCTTCGCTTTCTTAAAGGAAAAACTACTACACATAGTGAATGGTTGGACAGGTAGATGGCTATCGAAAGGAGGAAAGGAAGTCTTAATTAAATCTATTCTGCTAGCTCTTCCTACATATGTCATGTCGAGCTTTTTGCTTCCTTTGGAGATTTGTGAGAACCTTGCGAGTGCCATCGCACAATTCTGGTGGAGCTCAAGCCCACCAAAACGAGGAATTCACTAGGCTAAATGGGAAAATATGTGTGCACCAAGAGTGGAGGGTAGGATTGGTTTCCGTATGATCCATGAATTTAACTTAGCCCTTATAGCGAAGCAGCTCTGGCGTCTTGTTCAATATCCAGATTCATTAGTGGCGAGAGTTCTTTGAGGGAAATTTTACCGTCTCAGTTCGCCCTTGCGAATTGGCGTGGTGGATAACCCATCTTATGTGTGGACGAGTATTATAGCAGCAAGGAAGCTCTCACTTTTGGGTATCAGGAGGAAAGTGCATTCAGGACATGAAATTAATGAGTGGTAGGATCCATGGATTCCCTCAACGCCAGCAATGCCGGCCCGTCCCATGGTCCCAGTAGTAAATCCAAAGATGATTGTAACTAGTCTGATTGATTTTGAATCAAAGGAGTGGGATGCTCGACTGCTGGCGCAGTATGTTGACCAAGAGGATATACCGATGATTCAGAGTTTGGCCATAAGCCCTACTCATCGACGTGATACCTTGTGCTGGAGCTACACAAAAAATGGTCAATACACTGTCAAGTCTGGATATTGGGTTAATACAAATATAATGACAGCTGACGAGGAAAAAGAAGTCCTACAGCCCAGCATAACCGAACTTCAAGCCTTTGCTTGGAAAGTGAATGCACCACAAAAGATTCATCATCTTCTATGGCAATTAATCTCATGGCAAGTAGCGGTAACGAGGAATCTAGTACGTCGTAATATGAGATGTGACAACTACTGTCCAAGATGTGGAGAGCCAGAAGAAAATGTTACTCATGCGATATTTGAATGCCCACCGGCACTACAAACATGGACATTATCATCAACGCCGTCAAGTTCTCGAACCTTCCCTATATCAAGTCTGTACGCCAATATGGACTATCTTTTCTGAAGAAAGAATACGATTAGGAAGCTAGAAGATGATAGAGACCCTTATCCCTGGATAATCTGGTATATTTGGAAGGCAAGGAATGATAAGCTATTCAGAGGTATAGATAGGAACCCATTGGAATTAGTCAGATATGCTGAGAGTGAGTGTCCGGCCTGGTACAATGCACATGATTCTATACATATTCCTCCACAGGTACCAATTGATGAAGAAATACAAGCCTTAAGCTTGGATAATATTTGCATGGTGGATGGTTCATGAACCTCCACAGATCAATTCAGCGGAATTGGAGGGGTTTGGAAGGATAGCATGGGAAATATCCAACTTATGGGGACACGGAACCTAAGGAGGTGTGAGACATCATTACACTCGGAATTGGAAGCGCTAAAATGGGTAATGGAGAGCATCCTGAGCATGCTTCAGCATTCGACCTGTCAAAGATTTGAGAAAGATTGCAAGGACATGATTGCAAAGATAAAGGATCCCCAAGCATGGCCAAACTTCTCAACTGAACTGGAGGTTATTCAAATTCTCCAGATGTGTTTTTCGGACTTCAAGATCAGTTACTTGCCAAAGACGCATAATGAAATTGCTGATTCTCTAGCTAGGAATGCTCGTTCTTTTCATAGACCTCTTTGCTTTATTAGTTGTTCTATCCCGGTCTGGTTACCCAGACCACCTCAAGTTTGAGTAATAGAATAGCCGTTTGTTGCCAAAAAAAATATTAGTCTTTTATTTTTCAGAAACCATAACAAAAAGGAAAATAAAGTACACTGAAATTTTTGAAAATAACTAGGAAAATTTCAATTTAACCACAAATTTAATATAATTTTCAATTTTACCATTAAAATAACTATTTTCATAAATAACTTAAGTTTGTGAAAGAAAAAAACTAAATTAACCCTCCTAACATTTCAAGATCTAGTGATTAGTGTTTATGGTTTGTTATTTAGGGGGTGTGACTGGGTTTATAAGCTTCTATAAATATTTTATAAATTATTATTAAACATTTATAAATGATTTAAGAGATTTAATTTATTATTTGTATCACAAATTTAAAGTAATTTTGAAAATAACTATCTTTTAAGAGTAAGTTTGAAAAATAATAGCTAACTCAGGGTAAAATTGAAACTCTCTACGATTTTCAAAAATATCATGGTTAAATTATTTAGTAATTTCTGAAAAACTAACTGAAATAGTGAATGTTATGGTTGCTTTCAACTAAAATCAGACTAAAGATTTTAAATGCTTATTAAAATTTACAATATAATTTGAAAATAAAAAAGAAAATAATTATCTGAGAAAATAATATCTGTCTTAATTTGAGTAAAATATTTTTTCTAATGTTTAGTGAAAACTAAAATATAATTTATATTAAAAAATACTCCCTCCATTTCGTTATGTAAGTAGTTTTAACAAAAAATGTTTGTTTCACAATGTAAGTTGTTCTCACAACCCAAAACAATAAATATACAATATTCCACTTAAAAACTTAAAGGCGTTGTCGTTAGTTTTCAATTTTTTTAACACAATTTACAATGTCAGTCAACTAACATTAACTAACATTAACTAGCATTTACTACTAGTTACCAAAAAATCTATTTCTAAATTCACTATAAATACCACCTTAAGTGTTATCTTACTCCATTGGTTTTTCTTTTTGATTTGCTTTCTTCGATCTATTTTTTCTTCATAAAAATATGGATCAAAATGAAGAAAAAAATCAAAAAGAAAACAAAACAGAAAATGTTAAAAAAATTAAGAAAACACAATCAAACCTCCAGATGTTCACTCGGCCATTTGACTTGAACAAGATGCATTATGATATTGGAGAGCTTCATCCCGACAAAGAAATCGAAGACACTATATTATTAGTATTAATTTTTATTAGTTTTATTACTAACAATAATCTCTCTCTAATTAAATGTTGCAGACAAAATGAATGTGCAATAAATAAAAAAACGTTTTTACTGTTGGTTTAGAAAAAATTGAAGTTTCTTAATATCCGCGTTTTTAAGTAAAACTACTTATATAACGAAACGGAAGGAGTATTGTTTATTCACTCACCCGTAGGGCTGAGTTAAAACCTACTTGCTTTAGATATGTGAAACTGATTGTTGTGGTAGCCTTATATGCTCTCACACATTTAGAGACTAGAAAAAGCAAATGAAAACATAGCGAGAGAAAAAGCAAGAAGGAAATAATAAGAGGGAGAGAGAGGCTGTGGTCTATGTATGCTCTCACACATTCAGGTGATGATGCATTTTTACTTTTAGAACATTAACTCTCACAGCAATTTGCTGATTGTAATACTTTCCAATATGTTCGTTTTTGATCGTTTGGCAGTCAGGGACATGTCCAAGTTCAAACACAGGAGCAATCTCGGTTGGAACAATTTGAATTTGACGAATTTTCAAGGAAATGTAGTGAAGGCAGTGTTTGTCTTTACTAAGGGTGGGCAAAAAAACCGAACCGAACAGAGTCATACCAAACCAACCGAAGCGAAACCGATTCAAACCGAATCAAACTCTATTTCAAACCATTCAGTTGAAGATTTCTTCAATCCGAATGGTTTGGTTTTAAACCGAACCGAACCGAGAAACCGATTTATTTTTTGTAATTATTTAAATTAAAAATATTAGTAATACCAATATACTAAAATTCTAGTACCAAACCACATATTTTCCATTTTTCATTCATTAACATATATTCTTATAACCGAATATATAATCATTAAAATATTTGATTTAAAAAATAGAAAAGTTTGTATTATATTCTTATATGTAAACGTGGATGTTAAATCTAAACCTAAAACCTAAAACAAATTTTATTAAAAACAAAAGTTTTTCTCCACAGCGTCACATGAAGATGATTCATTGCAAGCTTTTTAATAATAATATAAGAGACATTAATAATGATGTTGGTTTTTTATTTATTTTACTTCACTCTCATCTGTTTTAATTCTTATATACTTTTCTGACATTTTAATGGTTTTTGTTTCAGTTTTATATTGAATTTAGTTCACATAGTTTTTGTTTACATAATTTATGTTTTAAAACATAATTTCTCTTAAAAAATTAAACTAGAAGAACCTAAATAAATTGATCCAAAAAACAATTCCAACCGAACCGAATACAATCGAAACCCGAATACAAATCGAACCGAATATAAACCAAACCGAACACAAACCGAACCAAACCAAACCAAACTAAATATGGTTTATTTCAGTTGGAAAAATACTAGAACTGAACTAACCAAACCGAACCGAACCGGAACCGAGAAAATAACCGAAGTGCCCACCCGTAGTCTTTACCAATTGACAAAGAACGATCAAATTTAGAGAGTAGACAAGTTCTGCTCAAATAGCTATAAATAACAAAGCGAAAATAACCTTTTGTACATATGCATCTTATTCTGTAATGTGAAATTCTCAACCTCAACTGTGCAACTTCACATCAGGGTTCCTTATAGATTTTAGCCACATATCCGCCATAACTCTAGACGACAAGCTCCACAACAATTCTTCATCTTCTTCTTCTTTCTCCTTCCTCTTAACATTACTCTTCTTCTTACCTTTCTTACCCATACCATACTCCACAAGCCACTGCGCCGCAGTCAACCTTCGCTTCTCCGCCCCATTGCTCTTCACTCCCCCAACGTGCAAGCTTCCCACTTTTAGTCCATCCTCCTGATCTTCAGCCTGCACCGCCACGACAACTGTCCCTCCCACTGCCTCATATCTCCTTGTTGGGTCCCGGAGCTGCACTGTCGCAAAAACGGTCAACGTTTTCTGCTTGCGATTCTCCTTGAGCCACTCGTCGAGCGGGATGGTCGACTCAAGTGGATTTGGCTGGCCTTTGGCAGCGGAAACCTCAAAAGGAGCATCATCCTCCACCATATCAGCTTGAATCTTTAGTCCTTCGATCACCATCTCTTCAAGTTTCTGTAAAGAAACAGCTAAAACCTCCTCAGCTGAAGCCAATGGATTCTCCTCCACGTTCCAGATTCCTGTCATTATCCTCTCTCTTCTTCCGCTGTTCATAGCGTTAGCCATCGTTTTAACAGCCGCAACAGTTCGCGCTGCGCTTGTGTTCGCTCGCTCTTTGTTCCTCCCTTGTATGATCGCTGACGCTATACCTTCGAAAGCCACTTGTTCCCCTGTTTTCCCCATAAGCTCGTCCATCGCCATAAGCAAACATATCTTTGAGTCAAGTTCCTTACCCGAACCCGCCATTCTATGAAACAATTCGAATCCAGTCGCTGATCCGGCTTCAGGTAGTACCACGATCTGTTTCGAGATTTGCATTACGAGCTTAGGAGTGTCCTTCCTCATGACCACCGTATCAAAAGGGTTCATAGAAACTAAGTATCCGCCGTCCCTTGTCTGAACAACACAACCGATGCCTTTCCCAAGATCTGAGAGGTAATTGTCAGATTCTTCGCCTGCTGATTCGCCAGATCGCAGCTCGGAGATCTCCATTTTGTGCTGGTAGAATTTGAGATTCTCGGATTCTTCATCCTCAAGTAACTGAAGGAACTCCTTTGTCACAGTCTGCTCCTCTTCATCGAGCCTTGGTGACTCCTCACCTTCAGCACCGTTACTATCATCTTTCATCATAGATTCAAGCGCTTTGATCTGCTTTGCAATAGAATCTAACTCCGTTAGTCTTATCATGTGCCGTGGATCATCAACATTAACATGTTGCTCCTTCATCTCAAAGGATCTCTCACCTATGGTTCCATCTGATTTCTCAGTTTCCATGTCGTCATCAAACTCGACTCCTTTGTCCACAACTTCAAATTCAGGTTCTTGGTCTTCTCCTTTGTCAACAACCTCAAAATCAGGCTCTTGATCATCTTCTTCAACTCTCTGTTCTGGTTCCTCTGTTTTCGGAGCTGGTTTCTCCTCCGGTTCATCCAGATTCAGATGCTCAATTCTTTGAAGATCAGACGCAGCCTCCACGCCACTTGCTGGCGTCCATGTCTGGCTCTGGCTAGTCATCTTTGGGCTCGGGACACTGAACGAAGTTTTTGATTGCTTTCGCCCAAAGGAACCGGAGAAATGCTTCGGTTTGCTGCTCGGTTTAATCCCTAATTCACCTTGTTTACCGTAAATGCCAGCTCCACCATCTTTTTCCATGATCTGAAACCCTAATTTGAGAACCAGTTCACCCCCTTTGGCTTTACCTGAAAGCCCCCAGCTCATATCCCATTGCCTAACCCTAGCTCCTTCATAACTCATCTTCTCCACAGATTCCTGGATTAAATCGCTCAAATCCACCATGTTCCTTCCAAACTCAAGCTCCTTAGCATCCACCGCGAATAGATAAACCAAAAACGGCCGAGCCTCAAACTTCGCCGGAGCACCTTTCCCATTAGCCGGCGAGTAGTACACGTGGCACTTGATGAACAGCGTCTCCTCGAAATCGGCAGATCCTTGAGAAACCCGACACGGCATCGTCTGGACAGCGCCATCTTTGGTTTCCTTCTTCCTCACGCAAACCCCGAGTCGTAGACCGTTCATCGACGCCGGTAGATTCTGGGCCGCCACGACCTCGACCGACAACAAACAGCTCAGCTTCTGCATTCCGATTCGGGCCAGCCCGCGAATGGGTTTCCAGTTCCATATCCCTTTTCTCTCTTCCTTGGCTTTGGATCCCACCAATGAAGACTCTTCTGGTGTCTTGATGCTTATCTTCTGAGTCATATTCTCTTCCTCCTCTGCCTCAAGCTTGGGTCTCGACCGCCATGGAGACAGAGACAAACGCCGAGACCGTGGTTTCGGTACCGTCACATCCTCGGCAGAGGTCACGAGGGACGGAACGGAGCTGCGAGGGAGAGCGAGAGAGTTAGTTCTGCGACCAACTGGAGCCTGAGGTTTCTGGTAAAGATTTTCACTTAGGGCTTCGAGTTCAGCGAGAAGCTGTGTGTTGGAACTTCGGCTACCGGAATATTCAGCCGCCATTAATTTGTGTTTTTTTTTCCGTCTCTGGACGAAGAAGGATAAGCAGCAGGACGAGGGTTTAATTGGGGAAATGAAATCAATAATCTTTTTTTTTTGTGTGTGTGTGTTTGTGGTGGGGATTAGTGATAGGTTTTCATTATTGGTATTGTCTGAAGGGATTGGATGAGGTTTGAGAATGTCGTGGCCTTGTGCCTGAGCTCTCATACTCTGAAAGAGACAACGACTGGTCCCTCATCATTTAATTTTCACGGTACGTTTCAGATCGTTAGCCATAAGCTTGTGTGTGGTTGTTGAGAGTTTGTCAGACGATGTAGCTACTCATTTATTTTTACCGTATTGAACTTGGTACAGCTACTCTAAAAAAAATTAATATTGCCTTTAATGCTTCCATAAACATGTCACATACACTTGTTTTGAAGAACTCCTAATAAGATTAAAAGATTACAGAATCAGGGAATGCACAAGTTGGATACACTTTTGATACTATAAACGGTTTTGATGCCTTAAAGAATCTTCTGTAACTAAACTTTCAATCTAATGGATTAACCGAATTGAAGCTGTCAAGTCGCCGTGAATGTCTCGATACTGAATTATCATTCACTGATCCATCGATCTTTCTCTTCTTGCTTCCCGCCTTGGACACGTCTTCTTTCTCATCCATGAGCGACAAGAATCTCTGCAGACGAGTAGACCGCAAGGACGAGGAGTCATGATTCTCTCTCCCAATGGCATCTTCTTCTTCCTCGCTTGGCTTTCCATTGTAGAGCTGACGGATGATCTGAACAAAGTAGAGGAAGAGAGAGAGGACACATGCAACTCCACATATGAGAAACAGTCCCCAGAAGCTTTTCAGATGAAGCCTGTCTGATTCAAGTTCTGCGTTCTCTAGGGTGCATGCGTTCTTCATCAGCCACTTATCATGGATCCTCTGCAGATCCCCGTTCTCTGCCAACTCCAAGATCGCTGTTGACAGATCTATTGCTAGAGGAGAGTCTCTAGGAAATGCCTAAGTAAAAGAAACATTTGTAATTTGACTGAATGGTAAAAATAATACTCAGCAAACACCAAAATGCGTTTTTTGGAGGACTTACAAATCCCCAGCCACTTTTGGTGAACTCCTGACCAACGATCCTATAAGCGCAATTGCTGGAGAGGAAGAGTTCAACATAAGGACGCTCGTCCACAATTGCCGCAACACCTCCTTTTCTTGGTCCATCTTTTAAAGCTTTGGCATAAGCTTCAGGTGAACCAAGCGGGACGAGCCTTGACTCTGATATGTTAAGCTCATCCCTCAGATAACGCTCTGCAAACGAACCCACCTGGTACCCAATCCGATCATCCATTTCTCTAAGGCTGTCAATTCCCTTGATTGGTGACGAGAGCTGCTGAACCGTCAGGATTGATGTGAGACTAGCGGTGTAGCTTGAGTTGATTATTAGTACAACAAACAGCCATATGATCAGAACCAACCGCCCAAGTGTACTCACTGTATTCTCTCCTGCATTTAAACCAAAGGGAAAGGCTTTGTGTCAGTCAAAGCCAGCTAATCATATCAGTGAGATAGTAAGAAATCCTTTTCTTTGTTTCACGTACTATGCGCGAAAAACATGGTCGAGAAGCTAAACCTGCAGATATCAAACAAACAGTTAGTGGATTGGATTCACAAGCAGACATGCTCTTTCACTGTTACTCAAACTGACCAGAGAATTGTGACGCATTGCCTCTTAGGCGGGCCTCTGAATTCATCGTTAATCCGATGCTCCAAGATCCAAACAACAATGCCGACAAAGAGAAAGCAACAAGCCGTGACTGCCCACATAAGTCGATTGAAAGGTCGGAGGAAAGCCCAAGCTCCTGAGTTGAGTTTCTTAAAAGGAGCAACAACTACTAGTCCAGATGCTGCATACGGTTGTGTAAAGTCTACAATCTTTGTCCGGTTTGTTACGATGGCAATATCACCCACTACCCCATCAAAATTCTGCAGAGTAATTAATTCCACAGTAAGAAAAACAGTAAAAAAAAAACAACTTTTTTTAGATAGGAAAAAAAAAGGATTTATTTGAAATAAGGCCACTCACACCACTTGTTATCATCTCAACCATATGAGTGTAGCTCGGATTCTCCTTTCCGTTTCCATAAGGGATAAACTTGACAGGGACTGCGTATGGTAAGAGATTCACTGCAGCTGTGAAGACATCAATGCAGAACCCTTTGAACATATACTCCGTTCCACGAATCTGCGAGACAAACTCCTTGTAACTTACGCGGCGAGGCACACCGATCTTAAGCTCTTTCCCATTGTTCGAAAAAGCCCACCCCCGTGGCTTTTGAAACGCTTCTCCCGGCCAGATCACATGTCTTAGCTTCTGACTTGCTGACATATTTGGTTTCGTGAGTGACTCAGGTGGCAAAACTGATAAACCAGAATGATTCGACCAGTAGCCTATTTGGCGAACACCGGTTCCGGCCACATTGATGATATCATAAGCCGGTCGGATCCGAGACCTATCTGTAGTAAACTGAAGCTGCCCTGTCAAACCAACCATATGTGTTCCAAGGATATCCTTAAGCAGAGCCTCTCCACCATCAAAGACGGTCATCGCTTCTAAGTTGAGACTCCCGCTTTTCCCCAGAGCATCAAGCATTGAGTCATTAGAAAAGGATATTTTCCCACCGTGTTTGAAGTACTTATCCAAAGCACGAGCTAAGAGCATAACCGAATCATAAGCGTAGAGACCGTACGTGTGAAGAGCCAGAGGAGCATCAGGATTCTTACGCCACCTCGCGAAAAACTCCCGTTTTAGTTTTGAATCAGGTGTGTGCGGACGCAGAACAAGAGCACCTTGAATACTCTCAAGTCTCTCAGAGGGAAGCGGAGAGGAAGAGTCAAGAGTAGTAGACAGCCAATCCGTAGCGATCCAAACGTACCCATTACCCATCATTCCAAGATACTTAGCTTCCTTGAAAACCGCAAAACCCAACTCCGAGTAGACATGAATCACAATGATTCTTGGCTGAAGCAACATGATCTTGATGAGCATGTTCATGATCTCATTCTTATTCACCGCATTGTCAGGATGTAAACCCGCCTTGTAAGTGATTCTCAACCTCCGACTCGCAAGCTTATCGTTAAGTGCAGCAACACCATTCCTTCCGTAGTCATCATCCACAAACACAGCAATCACTTCTTTCCAACCGTACAAGTCTACAATCGAAGCAATAGCCTCCATTTGGTATAAGTCGCTCTGGCTCGTCCTAATGAAATAAGGGAACTGGAGAGGCGACATTACAGGATCTGTAACAGCAAATGAGAGAAGAGGCACCCGTAGCTCGTTCGCCATGTGAGATATCATATGAGCAACTACAGAACATTGTGGTCCTATGATTCCAACTATGTCTTTCTCCATAAACCTCAATGCTATGACAAACAAAATTCATATTATTACAAAACAAAAATAAAACATTCTTTCCCTCAGGAAAAATATACCTTACCTTCAACCATGCCCATAAAACCGCTGCAGTTTGAGTTCTGCATTGAAACTTGAAGACGTGTCCCTACGAGGATGTCCGGGTTTGAATTCACATCTTTCACTGCCTCCTCAATCGCAATCTTGGCAACTTTGCCAATCACTGAGTTGAAACTGAATATTGAACCGATTTTGACAACTTCTGGTTTCTCAGAATACCCGTGTCCCAAAAATCCAAGACAGAGACAAGACAAGAACAAAAAAGACCAGAGTAGCTTCATCTCTGCTACAAAGACTGAAGAGAAAACAAAGAAAGTTGTTGACTTTCTGGAAATTAAAAAATACGCATCAATCAGACGATGTGTGTGATCAAACAAAACCCACAATTTAGTGAATCAAACGGATGAACTAGTGAGTTATACCTTTGATTTTTTTTTTTTTTGTTGCTTATGAAAGCCAACTAATAAACCAAATATGAATATCGAGCAGAGAGAGAGAGAAGACGAAGAATTGAAGAAGGAGAAGAAAGAGGCAACAACAAAGTGACGGAATCAGATCCGCTGATGAATTCAGATTACTCCCAACCTCATATTCTTCAAAGAAGTGAGAAAATATACAGACATTCACGTGTCTCTTTGCTTCCCTTTTTCATTTCTTTAGCCAATAAATAAACCTACCTTTCAATGGCTTTATGGGAATTTTCAAACTTGTGTCTTCTTTTCTCTACTGATTTCTTATAAGTTTGACAAAAAAAAATAAACAAATAAACTAACGGTTATAAAATAACAGAAAATTGCCGAACATGATTGTCTTTAGTATAAAACTAGATATTTAAATTTATTACATTTATCATTTTTATTTGTAAGTGAATTTTTGTATATTAAATTATATATTACTAATTTTTATTTTTTTTATATATTTTTAGTTTGAATTAAGTATTTCTATTATATGTAACACAATTAACTAATAAAATATGAAGAATCAAGTCCGAAATTTTAGAGTTATGTAAAAAAATATAATTATGTATAGAACATAAATTATCTTAGTTTAAAAGATCGGAATCTCATCTCGAATAAATTCACAAAAAGAAAAAGTATTCCAATAACCTACTTAAAATATCAAACTCCCTTTTCAAAAGATAAAAGTGTACTTAATAATATTTTTTTACGTGTAATAGTTGAAAACAGACAATTAAATATCGATCTAGAATATTATTTTAATATATCTAATGGTAAATATTAATAGTAATAATTTTTTTTTGAATTTTGTAATATTACATGAATTAGAAGTCTTTAAAATTTAAAATCTAAAATCTATTTTATTAACAGAATATATATTTTATTCATTTATTATTTTGACGTTACAAAATATTGCTTTAATTTTATTTGTATATTAATTTTTTAATAATTTAGTTTCTTTTTAAGTAATTTGAAAATTATCAAGAATATAATATATTTAAAATTATTTATTTAAATATATCCAAATATGATGTCTCATTTTTATGTGTGTTTGCGTTGAACATATTTAATTTGTAGTTTGTATAGTTAATAACACCTTGTTGCGTGCCGTTATATGGTTTTAATAAATGTGTTGTCATTTCATTTTTATTACTACTAACGTGATTTTTTAGTGATCAGTGATAATGTATTTTTAACGTTATGATTTATATTTTATCGTATATTTTCTAACTCTTCATGCTAACACTTTTTTTAGAATCATTTTAATTAGATAATAGGTTTAAAGATGTAAATAAAACTGTGTATGTTGTAAATTTAAACTTTTTAATGTAAATGAGCACTATCAATTATGGAAATTATATTATGATTTTATTTTACTAAATTTTTCTTTCTGTGTATATTTTTTTGTTTTATTTTGTATTTTACAATTTTATTGACATATTCTTTAATTGCAGAGAATTGATATTTCCAATTTTTGTTTCATATACCTTAAAAGTCTTCAGTTGATTTTTGTTTGTTTTCTTTCTCTAATTACAATGTACAGTTCGACCGTTTCCTTTTTTTTATGGATCAAACTACTAATATCATTAGATAGAAAAACTTAAATTCCAAGAAATGAGTGAGTATTTGTGCTAGAGAAAACTGATTTAGCTACTAATATGGTGAGATATTATAATATTAGAAGGTATGAAAACTTTTTTCTGTTGTCCTAATTAAGTTGTTGTCAATTGATTCTATATTTGTGATAACTGGAAATACATCTTTATGTCTTCCTTACATCATCCTTAATTAGTTTACCGTTCAACAATTTCTAATATAGTGAGAGTAACATAATATTAGATGTTGATTATCTCCTTCCAATTAGTAATGCACAGAATGAGAGAAATTCAAGGTAAGACCACTTTACAATTTTGTTCTCATATCTATATAGAGTTAGTTTATAGATTACTTTATCTGTTTCAAAATGTAATCAGTTTAATTAAAATCTGTAATATATAAAAGTTATTACTTTAAAAAACTGTCATTTAATATAAAAATTTAATCAATTACACAGTAATATACATAATTTAATTGGCCACACAATATCCAATAAATATAAAGTTACAAAATATAAAAACAATTTATATAGTGAAACAAAAAATACTTTAAACCATTATATTATAAAACAAATGAAATATTCAAATTATATTGAAACATTAGAATAGTAAGAATCAGAAAAGCTGAAATCTCAACGTCGATCATTTACGTCGGCCATGCCTTAGACCATCTCCAATGTATTCTTCTATTTTTTCTCTAAAATAGAGAAATTTCATATTAGAGATGAATTTGTCTCTGATATATTTTTCTATTTTATCTCTTAAAAAATAATATTCTTGATATACTCTTTTCTAAGTTTACAAATAATATTCTTTATTTGTGAAAGTTGAAAATCAGCCCAATTTATTTTAGTATTTTATAAAATTATGATATTATTTACACTAAATATTTCTTTACAAACTACTATGTAAATAAAAAAATATAATTATATTTTTATAAATAATATATTTCACTAAAAAAATATTTTCGGTTATAATTTTTTAAGTAAAAAGTTAAAGGATCATTTTGTAAAAACAAATAGAGGAGGTGACATGGTAAAAATATAGTTTCTCATTGGCCGATTATTTTTGCTTACGTGGACACTCTATCTGAGGCTTATATCCTCCAGTTTTAGTTAAAATTTGTAATATTTACTAGTTATTACTTTATAAAACTGTCATTTAATATATAAATTTAATCAATTACATAGTAATTTACATAATTTAATTGGCCACACAATATCCAATAAGTATAAAGTTACATTGAAATATTAAAACAATTTATATAGTGAAACAAAAAAATACTTTTAAACCATTATATTATAAAGCAAAGGGAATATTCAAATTTTTATTGAAACATTTGAATAGTAAGAATCAGAAAAGCTGAAATCTCAACGTCGATCATTTACGTCGGTCATGCCTTAGAGCATCTCCAACCCACCTCTATATTTGTCTCTATAATAGCATTTAGAAGTAAAATCACTCAAACCCTACTCTATTTTCTCTTTAAAATAGAGATTGCTATTTTCAGCTCTATATTTAGAAGAAGAAATAACATTCCTCCATTATAGAGGCATACTTTTTTATTTACAAAATGATCCTTTAACCTTTTACTTTAACAATTATAACCAAAATAAATATTTTTAGTGAAAATGTACTATTTATATAAATATATAATCATATTTTTTATTTACATAATAGTTTCTATAAAAATATTCAGTGTAAATAATATCATAATTTTATGAATGTTATACTAAATTGGGTTAGTTTTCAACTTTCACAAAGAAAAGGTACTATTTGTAAAATTAGAAAAGAATATATCAAGAATATTATTTTTAGAGGAAGTAATAGAGGAATACATTGGAGACAAATCCATATCTATTATAGAGTTTTCCTATTTTATCTTAGACCATCTCCAATGTATTTTCCTATTTTTTCCTCTAAAATAGAGGAATTTCATAATAGAGTTTTTATGTCTTTCATCAATCCTAAGTTTTATGATGCATTGTAACTCAGTAGTTCAAAAATACTGAGCTATACTTTAGAGCATTATGTATAGTAACTCAAACTGTATTGTTTAATTATATTATATAATTTTTTTCAAACTTATTTTTTCACTTTTTCATTTTGTATTATTTTCCATTATAGTTTTTCATTATTATTTTATTAATTCTCTAAATTTAACTTGGTGAACATAAGATGAAATAAAATTCGGTGAGTTAGTAATTTTTATTTGTATTGGCCTGATGAAACGCGAAAAATGATAACGTAAATTGATTTCTCTTTTTTTGTTCTTATTAATTTGCTCTTTTTATTCATAAATTTTATATATTTTTGGATTATAGTATGTATTTTCAATAAATTTAGATGATGACAAATTTATTTAAATTCAACCTAATTTAACTAAATTTTCATTTTTTTTGTATGTTTTTGTTTTCATTTTTATTATGCTTAAAAATTCTGTTTTGATTATATATTAATAATTTATTATGATTTTCAGTATATTTTATATAATTTCTCTCAAGTTAAATTTCGTAAGAGAAAAGAAGAAAATTTTCCAAGATCAGCAAAGATTCTATTGAAATGAGCAGTCGATCTTTGTTGTCTTCCCGTGAGATCTTCAGATGCAAAAATAGAAAATGTACATGAATATAAGCAAAAGCAATACACATATCTACTACATAGCTATAGGGTTAAGCCCACCTTGATTGTAACCGTGGAGAATCTTATCTTTTTCTTCAGTCTCACATTTAAGTTTAATCGAAGTCTTTGAGAATTTTTCCTCTAGCATCCTCAACCGACTCTGTATGTTCTCAGAGATTACGTTCAGACGCACCACAAGCTTATGATCTTTCCTAGCCTCTTCTTCTGCAAACCTAGAAATACTTTTGAGGTCACCCATCTTCCCCAAGTACTCTCCTATATAATTAGCAGCCCTATAATAATCATCAGTATTGGCAAGCCATGCGTAAAAGATAGAGTAAGCAGCACCACCACCACTCAGCCAATCTTTTTTACCATGACCATCTTCTTGATAAGCCTTCTTGAACAGCAAAGCATCGTTAAGTCCATTCCAGTCTCTGTTAAACTCAACTATCCCGGTTCCTGAATGACCGAAACAGTCCCACACGGTACGAACTCTAATAGGGTTGAATCCTCTTCTGATCAATTCATCCTTAAGCTGTGGTCCGCTCTCCCCAGTACAACACAAACCATCATGTCTCTTCTTTGTTGGTATATTAACCAAAATACCTTAACCCCAAACACAGATACAACTTCTATTAGTAATATGCTAACATGATACTTTGTAATGAAAATAGAGAGATGGGATCTCATTAGTTACCTTTCCAAGGCCACACAGGTTTCTCGAATTGATCATCATAAGCTAGAGGAATATCGCCAGTTAATGATGCCAAGGATTTTGAGCGCTTAGAGACTGTAGCCGTAGAAAATTTTCTAGAAAATATAAAACTGTAGCAATTAATTTACAATGCGAACCAGTACCTTAGGAATTGGGATTGAACAAAGCTGGGATCCCCAACTAATAGTTGGTAACTATACATTCATGTCTCCTCTAAAGTTGATGCCTTCATGAATGGTTATGCACACCACTTGAGAGTATCAGTTGAAATCTTTGTGTCCAAAAAGTTGATGCCATGCTTCCAACAAACTTAATGAAATAATCATGAGTGTTCGTCATCTGCTGAATATCATCTAACTCTGCTCCCTACCACGTCGTACCAACAAACGAAAACAAAATCATTAAACAAAACCAAAATCATCTAACATGATCTAAACTCAAGCTTGCTAAATCAATAAACGAAATAAAAATCATCTAAACTCAAGCTTTCTAAATTAATTAATAAAGAAAAAAAAAATTTAACTCAAGTTTTCTTCTGAAAAAGTTTTTAGGAAGATGATGTTCAACGATGAAGGCTCACCTTTTTATAGCTGGATTTCCACTGCTTCGTGTAGAAGATTAATTGAATGAAGAATCTTTGATTGGAGTTGGTTGATGGAGTAAATAACGTCATCAATAACACTGAATCAACTTGTCCTGTGGGAGATAAATATGTAACGACCCGGTTTTCTCAACCGGATCTTGTTTTCTTTCTCTCTATAATTAATTGGACCAAACTCAATTTATTCCCTTTTGGTTTAGTTAAACCGTGATTACATATATATAAAACGTGTTATCTCCTTCTCGATTCTAACCTAGCCGCATACCTCCATGCTTCATGATTTCTCATCTCCTTCCCATCTCTCTCGCCCAGTACATGTGTCACTTCTTCTCCTTGTGTGCGTAAGTCTATCAGAGAACCCGATACGAGTCGCAGCAACCATCCTACCTCAAGCGTTGTCCACATGAGCAAAGACGAGAAGGAGAGAAGACGTACGAACCGGAGCCACCATCTCATCATCACCAACCACCACTGAGTTGTGCCCCTGTGAACCTAAATACACCAGACGTGTGACCTATAGCACCAGAGATACTTTTGTGCAGCAGAGATTTCATCATGTCTTAAGCTGAGGAGAAGAGATGGATACATCAGACCCATGGCTGAGGAGTGGTTTTGCGAGAGGTTTCTAGTATGATCCAGGGGGTTCTAGGAAACGAGTCATGGCTCTTTGGATAGATCTCGTTTCCAGGAGTCTGTAGAAACAAACGGAATCAAGATCGGAGTTGTACAGTAAAAGTTATTGACATGCTTCTTGGACAAGAATAAGCTTAAGCTGTTGGAATGCTGAAACAGTTCCAACCAGTGTTAGAGTAAAGGCGAAACGGTCAACCTTAACAAAAGCTTTCAGTCTGGAAATTTTACAGTAAGTATTTAACTCTTTCAGTTATCATCTCCAACAAACGGATTGTCATTCCGAGTTATTTTCTGCGAGTTAAGCTTGTTTTCGTGAGAGGTGTTGGTGCAGTCTACGTTTGACCCATCTGGAGACGAAGCTATTTTGATTAATCAAATGGTGTCCGATCGGAGTAAACCCTTCGGCTACGGATATGTGACATCTATGGGTACATTATGACCGGAGGGATTGAAAAGTTAACGGTCAGTTCTTGAGTTATGCATCTGTTTTCTCTAGGGTTCAGTTCTGGCAGAATCATCGTATTCATTTATTTTCAGAGACTTTCGGAGTTGCTGTGATAGAGCCATCAAGGTCTATTCTGTGTTTCTCAGGTTTTCATTAGAACCCGTGGCAAAGGTGAGGGTCTATTCCGTAAATCTCTTACCAGTGTAAAATTCTCTCTATCGTAGTTTAGATTTCGAATCATGATCTGTCTGTTTGAATTGAGTCTGTTTGAGTCTTGATTGTTAGTTAGTTCATTCATTGTAAACTGGAACTAGGGGTCTAGAGGATTCAACTGTTGATTTGATTGTGTGATGTTAAAAGATGCGATATATCTATGTGTGTATACATAGTTATGAGTAGGGACTATGTGAGTGGGCGGGGGTCCAGAGATGTCTGGACTAGCGACGCAGCTTTGGTGGGCGGGGGCTTAGAGACGTCTGGGCTAGCGACGCAGATTGTGTGGGGTCTGGGTGCAGAGACGATTGCATTCGACGCAGCTTTGGAGGGCGGGGGTACAGAGACAGACTGTACTACCGACGCAGCGTATGTATATATATATCCGTATGAGGAGATGCGGGGTGTATGGACTAGCTATATGCTATCATCGCATTGTTTGTGTTGTGTTTGTGTGATGCTTTAGGCGTCTTGTTTGTTCATGTTAGAGCTAAACTTCCATAGTGAGAGTTCTATTTACTCAAGTCAATGGTTTGCTTGTTTAGCATCCCATACCTCACGGAGTAACTCCCCTGTTACTCACCCCTCATATTCCTTCCCCTTTCAGATGAGACTGACGAGCAAGAGTGATTGCTATCGGGATGGTGCTTTGGGAGTTTTATTCTTGTCTTTTTCAGACTTGCGGATTTTATGCTTTTATTGATATTTTCGGGATTTATTATGTTATTTGGATTTATGGCTATTTATTGAATTTACGACTTTGGAGTGGACTTTTGAGAAGTAATAAATGGAGATTTCAGACTTTTTATTTATTTAAGTTATTTCGGAAAATACGGGTGTTACAATTTGGTATCAGAGCGGGGTTCCGTCCCGACTCTGACCCGGGATGGCGATTTGTTAGGACGTGGTTTTGGCTCGGTTTTGACTCGGTTTTAATCCGGTTTAATCGATTTTAAAAGATTTTTGAATTTGGGGATTTGAGAGTTTTAAAGAAAGAAAAATACAGCACCTTTCCGCTCAGTAACTTCTGACCCAATTGTCTTTTTATTGACGATGAGTTTATCATCGTCATCCGCTCTCTAGCTAACAAGGTTTCAGCCAGATGTTCGAGAGATGGATGATGTCACAGTTTGATAGATTGCTCAGGTGTGTATCAGTTTCGTCAGCCGTGTTCAGAGATTGTCCGCATGTGGATGTGTGACGTTGTTGCCACCACACAAACTTCAAACCATCGCTCCACGAGTTTTTGTTATTGGAGATTATGTGGTATGAGATGTGAGCCATGAGTTGGCATGTGTTATTCGTGTGTATGAGTATATTTACTGCCTTGGAGGCATGGTTATTTTGTAAACTCGTGGGGATCACTTTTGGATTGGGGTGCGACAGCTTGCGTTGTGTGATATTGGAGTTACGTTTGATATGTTTTCCAGTTTTTGGCAATGTTGATCATTTCAGAGATGTGTCAGTTCGGACAGCTGACATAGAAACGTTGGGAGCTATTTATATTGATTGATGTGTACCAGTTATGCTTGGAGGGCCGATTGGTTCAGAGACTCGTTAGAGATGGAGTTTTGTTTTGCGATATCATTCTTGGATGGACTTGTTATCACGACATCAAGTACTGTTGGATTGCCTGAGGGCAAGAGTTCACATTTCTGGAGCAGAGCAGATTTTATTTGCATACATGCTACATGCATATGAGTTATTGGATATGGGGAGTAAATGGATTTTGGTGATCATTTCGATGGTCAACATGAGTTGCAGGATCTTCTAGTTATCTAAGAGTATGGAGATGTATTTGAGGCCTTGGAAGGGCTGTCACCAGCCAGAGGAGATGTTCTTATGATCGAGTTGGAGTCAGGGACAGCACTGGTTTCACGAGTTCCATACTGATTAGCGTTAGCAGAGATGGCTGAGCTGAAAGAACATATGGAAGATTAATCAGACAAGAGATTTATTTAGGCCGAGTAATTCGCTGTGGGGAGCACCAGTGTTGTTTGTAAAGAAAAAAATGATGGGAGTTTTCAGGCTTTGTATCGACTACATAGACTTGAACATGGTAACCATCATATTGATGAGTTGTTGAATTAGCTGCATGGAGGTTCACGGTTCTCGAAGGTTGTCTTGGCATCAGGACATCATCAGATTGCTATAGTTGAGGAGTATGTACGGAATGTGGGTTTCCGTATATGTTATGGATATTATGAGTTTTGGTGATATCATTTTGGATCGACGAATGCACCGATAGCATTTGAGAAGCTTATGAATGATGTCTTTCGTGAACACTTGGACAAGTGCGTGATTGTACTCATCGACGATCCCATTGAGTTATTCTTGGAGTAGAGGGAGCATGATGAGCGTTTGCGGATTGTGTATTGATGCATGAGGATCAGGTCATCCTATATACATTGCATCAGTTGAGACCTCACGAGACCCACTACCCTATTCATGATTCGTAGTGGCTGCAGTGGTATTTGCGTTATAGTTTTGGAGATTGTAATTGTACAGGAAGGAAGTTCAGATTCTCTGGGATCATTGGAGAGGCTGAAATCTATCTTCATTCATTAAAACTTGTACTTGGACAGTGCAGTTGGATTGAGTTGGTAGCAGGCTACAGTTTGGATATTGCATACCATCTGGTAAAGACAACCAGGTGACAAATGCCTTGAGTAGGTACATGAGCAACGTATCAGGAACCAAAGAGGTTCATGAGTTTACTGGGATATTTGCTAGTCTCAGATTGTGTGCCATTACTGTCGATGGAGAGACAGATGACCTTGGGACTTTGGAGCAGGCAGTTTTGCTATGGAGGATACCCCAAGCGCATGTTAGCGTTATGGCTTTGTAAGACGATCGAGATTGGGAGTATTGTTATCATAAGTGTTGAGCGGGATGTACCTGTACCGAAACCGAGTTGTGTGTTGGACGATAAGCTGTTAAGAAAAGGGATCTTGCAGCAAATACATCACTCGTGTTTCTCTACCCATCTGAAACACCAAGGCGTACAAAGATATGAAGTGTTAATTGTAATTGGTCTAGTATGAAGAGAGTTGTAGCTTCATTGCGTCACAGTGTCAGATATGTCAGATGGCTATGACAGAGGATCAGTTATCTATAATGTTATTTTTGAGCTTGCTTTTGCCGGAGTGGAAATGAGGCATGGTGATTATTGACATTGTTATTGGATTTTAAATCACCATATGTGGAAAGGATGCCACATGGGTAGTCATGGATAGACTTACCAAGTCAGCCCATTTCCTAAGTAATTAAGAAGACATTCAGAGCTAATCAGTTGGAGCACACCTACATTATTGAGTTTGGGAGGTTTCATGGATGTCAACATTGTATCGGATTGGGATTCGAAGTTCACGTCTACATTTTTGGAGTCATTCAGAAGGAACTTGGGACAAAGATCCACAGGAATACAACTTATTATCAGCATACATATGGTTAGTCAAAGAGGACTATTCAGACTTAGAGGACATGCTCAGGGATTGCGTCTTACAGTGGGATGGAAGATCGGAAAGCATTACATCTAGCAGAGTTTGCCTACATCGACAACTATCGTTCGAGCATTGAGATGGCACCGTATGAGGCTATTTATGGTAGGCCTTGTCGTATACCACTTTGTTGGACCAAAGTGAGGGAGTGACATGAGTTGGAACTATTAATGGTTCAAGAGATGGTATAGAAAATGGACATGTTCAAGGATTGGCTTTGGGACGCCCATGACGGCAAAGGATTTATGCAGCGAAGCGCCGTAAGGATTTGGAGTTACATATGAGTGATCTAGTGTACCTGAAAACAATGACATTTCAGGGAGGACTTAAGACTCATAAGCTGAAGCAACTAAAACCGAGGTACATTGGACTGTATCCTCCGGTGGAGCGAATTGGAGCAGTTGATTGCAGTTATATTATCAGCAGTGTATCAGACTTCCATGACGTGGTCCATGTGTCAAGTTTGAGGAAGGTCGGGAGAGGGCCAAAGCTCATTTTGCAGCAGCCGCTAAGTGCTCATGGCAAAAAAAAAAAAAAATTGTATGCACCTTGTCAGCCAATAGATATTATAAATCGGCAAGTAAAAGAGGTTCAGGAGATGATGACCATGTTGTTCAAATGTGGTTGAGTAAGAAAAACAAGATCCAGGAGGAGACCTAAAAGACTGAAACTCTGATGATGATTGATTATCCAGAGCTTTTTCAGGATGGTATTTGACAGCCGCCTCAAGATTTGAATTCGAGGGCGAATTCTAGTTAAGTGGGAAAGAATTGTAACGACCCGGTTTTCTCTACCGGATCTTGTTTTCTTTCTCTCTTTAATTAATTGGACCAAACTCAATTTATTCCCTTTTGGTTTAGTTAAATCGTGATTACATATATATAAAACTTGTTATCTCCTTCTCGACTCTAACCTAGCCGCATACCTCCATGCTTCATGATTTCTCATCTCCTTCCCATTTCTCTCGCCCAGTACATGTGTCACTTCTACTCCTTGTGTGTGTAAGTCTATCAGAGAACCCGATACGAGACGCAGCAACCATCCTACCTCAAGCGTTGTCCACATGAGCAAAGACGAGAAGGAGAGAAGACGTACGAACCGGAGCCACCATCTCATCATCACCAACCACCACTGAGTTGTGCCCCTGTGAACCTAAATACACCAGACGTGTGACCTATAGCACCAGAGATACTTTTGTGCAGCAGAGATTTCATCATGTCTTAAGCTGAGGAGAAGAGATGGATACATCAGACCCATGGCTGAGGAGTGGTTTTGCGAGAGGTTTCTAGTATGATCCAGGGGGTTCTAGGCAACGAGTCATGGCTCTTTGGATAGATCTCGTTTCCAGGAGTCTGTAGAAACAAACGGAATCAAGATCGGAGTTGTACAGCAAAAGTTATTGATATGCTTCTTGGACAAGAATAAGCTTAAACTGTTGGAATGCTGAAACAGTTCCGACCAGTGTCAGAGTAAAGGCGAAATGGTCAATCTTAACAAAAGATTTCAGTCTGGAAATTTTACAGTAAGTAGTTAACTCTTTCAGTTATCATCTCCAACAAACAGATTGTCATTCCGAGTTATTTTCTGAGAGTTAAGCTTGTTTTCGTGAGAGGTGTTGGTGCAGTCTACGTTTGCGACCCGTCTGGAGACGAAGCTATTTTGATTAATCAAATGGTGTCCGATCGGAGTAAGCCCGTTGGCTACGGATAGAGGACATCTAGGGATACATTATGACTGGAGGGATTGAAAAGTTAACGGCTAGTTCTTGAGTTATGCATCTGTTTTCTCTAGGGTTCAGTTCTGGCAGAATCATCGTATTCATTTATTTTCAGAGACTTTCGGAGTTGCTGTGGTAGAGCCATCAAGGTCTATTTTGTGTTTCTCAGGTTTTATTTAGAACCCGTGGGCGTGGGTGCAGAGACGTTTGCATTCGACGCAGCTTTGGAGGGCGGGGGTACAGAGACAGACTGTACTAGCGACGCAGCGTATGTATATATATATCAGTACGAGGAGATGCGGGGTGTATGAACTAGCTATATGCTATCATCGCATTGTTTGTGTTGTGTTTGTGTGATGTTTTAGGCGTCTTGTTTGTTCATGTTAGAGCTAAACTTCCATAGTAGGAGTTCTATTTACTCAAGTAAGTGGTTTGCTTGTTTAGCATCTCATACCTCACGGAGTAACTCCCCTGTTACTCACCCCTCATATTCCTTCCCCTTTCAGATGAGACTGACGAGCAAGAGTGATTGCTATCGGGATGGTGCTTTGGGAGTTTTATTCTTGTCTTTTTCAGACTTGCGGATTTTATGCTTTTATTGATATTTTCGGGATTTATTATGTTATTTGGATTTATGGCTATTTATTGGATTTACGACTTTGGAGTGGACTTTTGAGAAGTAATAAATGGAGGTTTCAGACTTTTTATTTATTTAAGTTATTTCAGAAAATAAGGGTGTTACAAAATATTTCAGGGTTTATAATACTGATTAGGGGATGAAATGTTTTGGTTAAAATCACAATTTTAATTAAAATACATCATATACAAAAAAAATCTAAATTTTTATTATATGATTAATGTAATTGTGTAATTTATTTTAATAATAAATAATTAAACAAAAATGATAGAAAGTATACAGATTGTTAGCAAATCTTTGTTATTTAAAATCATTAATTGTCATATATATCTTAATCACATTAGGTAATTCCGTAGGTTTAATTTAAGGAAAAAATATATAATAATTTCAATTTGATAAATGAATGATCCATAATGGACATACTATATAATATAACATTCCCTACAATTTAATTTTAGCTAGCAAAATTCTCAATTGATTCTAAAGCCGCCATGTAAGCAAAATTAGCATTATAATTACGTGACAACTCAGCAGGTCACTTTTTTAAT
Source organism: Brassica napus (assembly GCF_020379485.1). Classification (NCBI taxonomy): domain Eukaryota; kingdom Viridiplantae; phylum Streptophyta; class Magnoliopsida; order Brassicales; family Brassicaceae; genus Brassica; species Brassica napus. The sequence goes on from NC_063451.1 coordinate 11,568,371, forward strand.
TAGTACAAACTACATGTTATAACTTTTTAAATGTTTTTCAATTAATATATAAGGGATACCCAAACTAAGCCTAGTCGCCTATATATTCAAAAATATAGGGACATCCACACGTCTGACATAACCCCTTAGTTAGTCGTTCAAACACGCATCCATAATAATGATGGAAGCGTTTCAGAACTGTTTTCAAAACCACTTTCTCTTTAGTGCAAAAACCAGAAAAATCATTTATTTTATTTTCGTTTTGCATCTCTTTAACCATTATCCATTCTTTTATTCATTCACAAGATAGTTCTAATCTAGGTATCGAAATGGTTGCTTCCAAACTCGTAAAATTATCAAAAGATCTAGCAGATGAAACAAATGTCTCTTTGCCTAAGGTGATGTTCGCTGACAGCGAGGAACCGTGCGGCGTTAGGGTTCTCACCTATCAGTCCTTGCGAGCGATCAACACCATCCTGACGAAGACGAGATCCAATATCTCCTAGAGTCCTCATTTGGTAAGATAGTCGTTATAGCTGAAAAACCTGTCTTTTCTAGAAGATTTGGTAGAGTCCTTCTTTCCAGGCAACTAAAGGCCAAAAAAACAAGAAGCTTGGTTTCGATTAGCTGGAAAGCATATTCGGTTTTCATTGCGAAAGTTTTCCATAGTGACGAGACTTGCTTGCGGCGACTTCCCAAAAAACCGAAGGTGTAGAAAAACATTAACGAGAAACCCTATTGGTCGGAGCTCTTTGGTAGTGTTGAAGAGAAGCGAGTATTAAGAGATGTGAAGATGGTTAGGAAAAAACGGTTAGAAATCGAGATATCCGGATGAAACTCGCATGTCTTGCAATTGTTTCATCCGTTTTGCTGTCCACAAATCTCAAGATGAAGATGCATAAGGAACATGCTGAGCTGCTGGGAGACATCGACGAATTTTTTGCCTTCCCATGGGGTCGACTAGCATTCAACATGCTGATGACTAGCATCAAAAAAGGGATGAAATTTCTCTATCCTAAAATACAATAGCACTGAAAGGGTTCACACTAGATCTACAGCTTGTAATTGTTGAAGATGTCCCTTTTTGACTAAAGTCGTTCAAGAAGCATGTTCCTCATCTGAATCTGACAGCGACCAAAATGAGATTGATTGTCTGGTAAGCAAAACAAAGAAGAAGACTTTGAATCTTGCCCATGCTCTTGAAGTGGACAGAAAAGCAGAGGTATGCAATTAGTTATTTTGTTCCAACTCTTCATTTGTTAATATACAACTGGTAATGGTTAAACACCTTCTTTCTTTGCATCGTTTCTGAGTTTTCATTTTGCTGATCCATGTCTTTTATTATCTAGGTTCTGGTCAGAAGCATTATTCCACAAGATCCAAAACGACTCTTCGAAGAGTCCCTATTTGTATTGGCAGATGAAGTTACACTGACATCAAAGTAGAAAAAATTCTCAGGCTTATCTATGCAAATTATGTCTTCTCAAAGGATATGTTCAAAGGTGGAGAAACCAAATCCGATGTAGAGAAAATGCGTGAGTAATCCAAAGCTGCCACTAAAAAGAAGCAACCAATTAACAAGCATACACTAACTGTTGTCTTTGATGAAGCCAGAGTTAGCTCAATTTTTATTTCCGTTCTGAAACCTAAGCTTCATAGGGTTGATGGGAATGTTGCAGCGGCGCTCGCTTCCGTTAAATATTCTGCTCTCGCGTACAAAGCTTCTGTTGTTGCAGCCGTGGAGGCAATGTTTACGGCTTTCAAAGCCGAATCCTTTCTTCTGTTGCCCCCGAATGCTCAGCCTGCCGCTCAGGCACAACATTCTACCCTACCCCACCACGTGGAAACGGTGGCATGGCCGGTATCTCAGAACATGCAGACAGAGGTGGTGCTGACGAAAATGATCAGATTATCAAAAATGTCATGGAAAATCTTAGTCAATATTCAACCCCACCTGGTTCTGCTCAACGTTGTCATGTAAGTGTGCCTGACCTTTTTTTTTCAATTTTACCAAACAACGAGATTACACATTCACTGTATCATCTTAGACTTTTTGTGTATGCGCATATGATTGAATCCAAAACCTATTATATTAGCTTTTCTTATCTACGTTTCGTACTTTCTCACTCTTACCATTTGTAATTATATCGATACAATAATGGAGACAACTGGGTTATTGTGGTTGAACATTTTCATTTTTTAAATCCGGATCCCAAGAGATACTTCACGTTATTGTGTTTTTGTCGTCACGTCCTGTTGACAACATATTCTCCTATACCTAGATTTAATTTCAGGTTTCTAACGCCCGCTCACAACATCGACAATCCCACATGCCCTCGTCTGCCCGTCTAAAAGAAAACAACCAGAAACTTACTTCTGGGTCGGCCCACAGCCAGACCCACAAGCGCACGGAACAAATTCTATGGTTACATTTTTTTCTTTCTATTTTCTACATTTTTAATCATCGTGCATATTCAACGGCATGCACCCTGGATTCATAATACTGGCAACCTTTAATTCATAATGCAGATCCCTTCCTTTTCTTTGGGCCAGACTCAGGAGGACCCAACAGGGGGCGTAGATGATGAGATGGCAGACAATGACCATGAAAATGAGATGGTAGACAATGACAATGAACTGGTCGTGGACCCAAATGATGATACTATTATTTGTCGCAAAAGCAAGCGCTTGAGTATTGTCCCTTCGACATTGATTACTAACTAACAATGTGGTACTACCATTCTTAACTATGCCCGGGAGGGGCAAATGTGTGGGAATAGTGACTATGAGGCGTCGGTTATTCGTGAGAAGTACGTGCGCCTCACCACAATACTCAAGAAACCTTGATAACAGTTCTATTCGTCAACATATTCGGATATCACTCATCGAAGCTAGGATTTTATGTTTGATACACATATAAAAAAATTGGGCTTCGTACCCAATCCTTGATTTCAGTGTGATCAACGTTGATGGTCTGTCAGCCACTGGCAAGAACATTATTGACATTAAGGATAGAAACTGGTTGCTATCTTAAAAGGTATGCGTCGATGTTTATTAAATAGTAAGTATTTGTCTATTATGCAACCACCCCATCTTTACATTACGCAGGTCTTAGATATCTTTACAAGGCTAGTTAGATCAATGTTCGATAATCAAGTTACTGCCAAAGGTGACAACACATCAAGATTTCTTGATAGTCAGTTTGCGGCGATGTTGCCTTGGAACTATCCAAAGTTCAAAAAGGTCAAGCCGAAGGGGCAGGTGAATTTTCTTAGAAAAAGTTACAGCTTTGTCACCACTGCAACGCGTCTCTATCTTCCATTCAACCTCGACAAAAAGCATTGGATTGGCTTATGTGTGGATTTCACAACTTCAAAAATTTATGTTTTTGATTGCAACTCAGGACTTCAAACAAACACTGCGCTAGGTAAAGAACTCCTATCTATTTCAGAAAAGTTTATATTCCTTATGAAGCAATGTGGTGCTTCGGATGTGGTTGTTGATAAGCCACTGGCTGTTGAAAAAATCAAAGGTGTGGCACAAAACACCAACCCAGCCAATGCTGGAATCACAACATCTTTGTTGATCCAAACACATGCTCTCTTTGGTCCTTAAATGTGTAGGTGTATCACTTTGTCAATCATCGCGGATGAAGCACAAAGGGCCGCTATTATGATCTATAAGTTTCTCATGAAACTGTAGGACATATTTTCTTCTTTTGTTTAAATCTTTCTTTTATGATTGCATAACAATGATTCTTGTTGCTTTCTTCTGTTTCCGGATTTCATATTCTGTTGAATTATATTTATCTTAATCATCACCTTTTTCATTTGAAGTCTAAATGTTTTTTTATCGGATTGCTACATACAGTTTTTCTGAATATATGCTTGTTTAACCTTGACCTCCAAATTAAGAATAACATTTAACTTATGGTGTAATTAAATAAGACTTCCATGTAACACCATTTTTGACTACTCATTGACGGACTTAATTTTCCTTTCCTTAATCATAGATCCAGTTATAAAAACATAAATGGTCTGCTGCGAATATTCTAAGTCTATCATCTTAAACTCATTTTACTCACCTAATGATGTCTTAATAGATTGAAATCGTATTTTTTTTTTGTTAAGTTAATATCTTTTTTGAAGTCATTTGACACCCACAACCAACAAGAAAACATCATGTTTTTATATACTAGATCCTGTTATAGCACTGCCAAAAGGTTTTTGTTTCCATCATTATACACGTTTCACAATTTTGTTGTTAAATTCGTTTTTGTTGAAATGTTTTCGGACATTAAATTCAGTAGAAGAAACTTTTTATTTTCAGTACATACTTTGACTTCCTACCTCAATAGTTTTGAATATCACCAAAATATATCACATTAGATGCGTACTTCATAACTTATATGACCTTGAAGTTTCATCTTACATCCAAAATTGGCACAAGAGGCCACAAAAACCCACATTTTCCGTCAAGTTTTAATCCAAAATACAGAAAAGATTAACTTAATTTTAACAAAAAAAATTCAATTGGATCTTAACGGGTTCCTCCTACTCCACCGGTATTTCCATCGTTGTTAGAATCATAAATCCTCTGCGCTATTTGCGGTACACCTCCAGCTATCATCTCTCCTTCCAACTTCGCAGGCGACCCATTAATTCCCCTCCTCAACGATTCACCTTGCATTCAAATAAAAAGAAGACACAGTTCAGATGGCACATTATATCTGGATATAAATTTATAAATCCGGATTTATTAGTCATATTAAATGAAAGATTCCATTTATTTTATCCAACACCCTTGACAATCATATTTCAAAGCATGATATTGTCTTGCCTTAGTTTAACAAACATATGATCAACTTGACACAAACCTTTCTCACAGATAACGTCACCGCCTGGCCCACTACAGCCGATGGTAGCGATGTTCATCTCACCACCCATTTCTCCCACGGTCTTCACTTCAGTTGAGGAACCGATGGAAAACACTTCTACATGAACCTCAATTTGAGGCCTAGGTGGAGGAGTGGGATTGGTAATATTGAGATCGGTGTGGTGTGGGCGGGGGTAACAAACATATTCGGAGCCGGGAACACCATAACTCCTCTCAAGTTCAATTGCGTACCTTGAAGCAATCTAGCTTTCCCAATATCCTGGCCTGATTTCCTAGTGTTAAGGTTCCTCATTCAGAACAAATCCAACCCTCACACCGCCGTATAGAGATGAAGGGTGATCGTTCTTCAAGACTGATCTAGGAGAAATTGTTAGGAACCAAAAATGATGCGTCCATATTATAATTTGGTGTCCATTATGTGTCTGCATCTTAGTTCATACTAACCTTTTTAGACTGTTATAATATATGAACATGAGATGTTGTTAAAATAACAAGTTACAATATAAAATTATCCGTTTTTTCAACAACACCAAAACCAGCTATCCCATTTATTGGATTTCCCTCAAGTATCGAGTGGCTCATCACCTCCTGCTTGTCAATCGTAGGGACAAAGTGATCTCCAATATCAGCATCAGCGCTTACATTTAGGTCTAGACAGTTTCTGGCTTTCTCAATCTCCAAAGAAATTTGATAAACAAGCCATCATTTTCTCCTTGTTGAAAATTTCGCTAAAGACTCGTTGACTACACCTTATTTCGTCATCCCTAATTATGTCTGCAATTTTTTTGGTTATTAATCACTGCAACTTTCATCTATTATGAATCCAGTTACGGTGTTGTAATTCTTTAAATAAATATTATGTTGTCACTACCATTAATCGCAGCCATGTGTTGTTCCTCAGTGACACCGTCTGCAAAAAAAGTTCTGTCCCCAATGGTAAATGGACCCCTGCATATGAATTGGTACTTAGCGACATCCTTAGGTCCAAACACTACGCATAGTTTTGCCTTAATGTTCCACTCGTGAACACTCATCATCATCTTGACGTGAACATTTGTCAGAATGTTGTGGTGGGCATGTATCACCGTGGTCATGTATCACCATCTGGCTCAAGCATCGAAGGCGGTAGCTGAAACGTGACAAGCAGCGGAGTTTGTGTGCTAAGATTAAAGACACCCCTTAGATAACCCTTCCGAGAGTCAATTTGTTTATTGGCCCGGACAACGATGTAATGAGACAATACAATATGATATTCGTTGAATCTCCACACCCCTGCAGTGATTTGCACCATTGGCCCTTGAATACAAGAACTAAACGACCCATCTGCAGATTGAAAAATACAAAAAAAAAAAATTCAACAATATTATTCCAACAAATATCAGCTCTTGTAATGGAAACCTCGAAACATATGAAGCTCATAAAAGAGAAAGGCTTTCTTTATCAAGAATGTGGTCCCAAAAAAAAAAGAAAATAGAAACCCGTCTAAAATTCAACCAATACTTGTCTTTTTCGATACTTCAGGTAGGTTCTCATTGTTTATCTTTTATCCAATATATATAGGTAAGATTAGTGTTGTAGATGAAAAAAAGAAGAATTATCTATATATCGTAAAATACTCTCACTGGCAACCGGTCATACATAATCTATCCTCTCATTAAATGCTCTCAGCTTACCTAGGGCTAGAACATCATCATTACGCACATTCTGACATGTCAAAACAACTTTCTTCATTTTTTAAAAAATTAAATAGATCATTATCTTAAAACCCTCCCATCCAAAATCTTTTCTTGTACGTTAACTTTAGAAAATATATTCAACTAGTGGTATATTCGTATGTTTTATTTTTTAATGAATTTAAAATTGTTTTTTATCCATATGATAATTGATTAAGGATAGTAGTGTATTACTTTGTTTTGAAATATGTCAAAGAGGATGTGTTTGTTTTGTGATTATGTTGTATGACTTTGATATTTGTGTTATTCACATGGGAAATTGTCATGTTTACCATTTTTTTGGTATCATTATTCATGTTTACCACTACTAAAGATACATCTTAAAAAATATGTTTTTTATTAAGAGTCAAAAGACTATTATACCCTTATTTTCTCTATATATAATAAAAAATAAAAAAAAAAAAAATAAATAAATTTATGTTTTCGAATTATACTTTTCAAATTCGACTTTTTTTTTTGAATTTTTGAAAACTGAAATGATTTTTGAAACTATTTTCTAAAAGTTTTTTATATTATTTAAGTGTTTATTTATATATTTATTAGAATCTTAAATTTCACACTCCAAAAACTCTACCCCATCCGTCAACTATAAACTCTAAGTCTAGATTAGTTAACTCTAAGGTTATAAATGTCTTTTTCCCTTTTTAAAAATGAAAGTAAAAATAATTAGTGTAAATATGAAAAGTGGTATTATGAATGTGATGTTTTTGGTAATTTTCTTATTCCCATTGTATTTCGTTTTGTTGATATTGTGTTTTTAAAATTTCATTTTTAGTTTTGATGTGTTACAATTATTTCTATATTGATTTGGTTTGTTTTAAACTTTCTACAACCATTTGTTCTCAAATTATCTCATTTTAACTACTGTAATTAATTAATATTGCATTTTTTATTCTTGAAATTTATACATTTTAGGTTATATTATGGTATTGGCCTTTATTATGTATTTTTATCTAATTTTAAATTTTATTTGTTATTTTGCTAATTTATAATAAGAAATAGGTAGGGGTGGAAATACTCTAAATGTATAAAATTATTTATAGTTAATACCAATATTTTATAAATAAAAATATACATTAAATTTGAAATTAATTTTCTTTTAATTATTATGAAGGTCGATATATTGATATTAATTCTCTATTTATCTTTATATATATATATATATGATTTTGTATGTCTTTGTCCTAACTTTCATCAATTTTGGTATGTTAGGCTTCACATGAAAATGTAGTAATTTTCTGAAAACCATTTTTCTACCTCGCATTTAGTCACTATAATCGCTAATTTATCATCATGATTTTTATTTAAGAAAATGGGAGTCTGAGTGTTCAAAGAAACCGTATAATACCAATAAGTAATGAGACAATTAGCTTGATACTTATTCGGGTGACTACTGATAAGTACCTAAGACCGGTTGATGAACTGAGAGAAATCTCATGTGTATGGGCTCCTGAGATAAGGTCTCATTAGAGCTCCTGAGATTATAACTCCTTCCAATTCAATAATAATACACTACTTGTGCTCTATTAATAGCTTGGTGTGTTTTGATCTGTTCCAAATGTTAATTATGGAAGAACATGAATGGCTCTGAAATCTGTAGGCAACTAAGAGACATGATTACTCAAAAAGAGCAAAGAGCACTCCGCAGGTATTGATACAAAAACCATAATATATTAACACTTGACAATGTCAAGTACACGTTGATATGTCTGTGGGATACTACCAGAGTTTCTTTCACCAATTTGCTTTGCTACTAATGTAGCTAAAGAAGAGAAGGAAACAAAATAAGAAGAAGAAAAAATAAGCATTGCTCTAACATGAAACCTAGTGAGTAAGAATAATAATAGTTTCTCCAATCCCAAATGAGCTCTCATATCCAACCATTGCTCCCTTGCTCTCCCACAGTATAGCTCCTCCACAATTTTAATCCTACAACTTCTTAACCGTACAACAACAACAACAATGCACTATTCAAGTTTTCAGTAACTCAATTGAGTAGATGCTCATAGATATGGTTCCAAATCAACAATCTGAAACCTCAGAAGCTCAAAGTTTCAATCTTTAAAAATACATTAATAAATGTAAGTTTTACCATATACTCACAATTGCTTAGTAGAAACAGAGACCAATCCAGTTTAAGTTTTTTACCTGAAGCAGCAGTTCTACGTTTGGCAAGCTTGGATCTTTCAAGCTCCATCTGCATATCCATCAACATGTTCATTCGTTGCAACTCAATCTCCTTAGCAACTTCCATCCTATGTTTCTCCAACTCAACCATCATCCTCTGCTTCGCACCTTCGATCCTCTCGTACACCTCTCCCAACTTCAAAATCACTCTCGCCAGCTCCCTACACGACGACCCTTCACCTCCACTCGGATATACCTCATCCACTCTTCTCTTCTTCCTCACCACAAACCCCCAATCACAGACGTCATCATCGCCCAAAGAGCTCCCACTCGATTTAGATCCTGCCGCATTCTTCAATGCTGGTTTCAAAATTTAAACACAAATCTGAATCTCATCAACCAAAACGATATCGACAACCAAACGTATGATTAATTGCAATAAATAACATCATAGGGAGTCTATAGAAGTCGATCCAATAGTATGTTGGGATTTATTAAGCCCATGTCCAACTCTATATTATCTGATTAGTACGATATTGTCCACTTTGGGCCTTAGAGGCAAACCCGCATGGATTTACTTTTGGTTTCCTTCCCAAAAGGCCTCGTACTAATTAGAGTTAGACATCTCTTTATATATTAGACACTTCTTGTCTAAACTTCCAATGTGGGACTTGGATTGACATCTCTCATTCTCCCCCTCAAGCCAAGGACTACACACCTTGTGTCCTTTCCTCTAGCGAATCATCGCGGTGCCTTGTCGCATCTTCGACATTCGACACCCTTAGTCGCAAGGTTACTTTGAGTTGCTTTGAGGATGCTCTTCCCACAATTTCAGGATCTTCTGACTAATCTCTGCCGAACTTCCCTTTCCACCTTGAAGGGTCTCATTCCTACTCGAAGGGTATTTTGGTCGTCTTGCAGATCTTCGTCAAACTGGCTCTGATACCAATTGTTGGGATTTATTAAGCCCATGTCCAACTCTATATTATCTGATTAGTACGATATTGTCCACTTTGGGCCTTAGAGGCAAGCCCGCATGAATTTACTTTTAGTTTTCTTCCCAAAAGGCCTCGTACTAATTAGAGTTAGACATCTCTTTATATATTAGACACTTCTTGTCTAAACTTCCAATGTGGGACTTGGATTGACATCTCTCATAGTATGGGGCCGGGACGAAGAGTGAACGAATCAGCTATAAATAGAGTTGATGCTTGACAGAGAGTGATCTTCGAGATTTCGCAGTGGTGTGGTTGTTCAACGCAGGCAACAAACCCATTTATATGCGGAGCTACGTTGGAGGATGCTAATTCCGCTTTAATGCGAGAGAGTGGAAGTAGTGATGGAGAACTCGTAAATGCTTGAATTAATGTATGCGGAAGACGATAACGTAAGCCGTTATACATACGAAGATCAGAGGAGGTGAGTTCTGAACTGTCAAGCTGATTCCGTCTCTGCATCTTCAGCAGGGTTAACTAACGAAGCCTGATAAAATATGGGTCTCCCGTCCAAAAATTGTAACAGCCCATTCCAATAATTAGTTCAAGTAGCTAGCCCGATAATCAGAACTGTGAACATCTCGTGAAAGTTAATAAAAGTTGACAGGTGGCACGATTTCCCCCTCCCTCCATGGTGACGTGGCAGCAGGAAAAGGCAGATATCCTTACTTTATTATTATAGATAGTAATTTGCGGTAACCACATAGTTCAATATGAACCGTTTAACATAATTTTTGTTAAATATTGTACAAACTTTGTCATTTCTAATACCAAATACAGTTTCAAAATCAAATATCAAGTTAATTAAACATAAATTGTTTTGTTAAGATCTAGAAGTTTCACATTGTTTTGTCTTCTTTCATAATAAAAGGTCCTCAAATTTATAATCATATTTCGTATCAACCTCCAATCAATTGTCTATAATCACCAAATTCATAAATTTATTATGAATATGAACAAGCCATAATTTTGGATTGTATAAAATATTTGTGTTATAACCCTTGTGTTTTGATTCAACAAGACTATACCCCACATATTCCTCTATTATTATCTTCACCCCCATTAATCAATCCAATTTCTGCCTCTAACAGATTCGTTCAAACACAAAATCCTTTTTCAAATTTATATAACCGGATATAAAAGTAAATCTATTAGTTGTTCAAAGTGCATATACGATTAGATACACATAAAATCATCATTTGTAAAACCTTTAAAATTTGTTTAAATTATTCTTTATTCTTGGTAGTTATGGTCTTTTTAATTGGGAAGCAAACTTCAATTCAATCACCGGTTAAGCCTAAGATGTAAATATTTTTTTTGCGGGGTCATAAACATGTGAAGAACGTTAGGATGTTCAAATTACTTTGATAAAACTGAAATTAATACGATGTCCATTTATCAGATCATATATCCGATTATTAGAGTTAATCATCAACGAACCTTCGACCAGTTATCATATCATACATCCGGTTATGTATACTTTTTTTTTTTTTGTAACACATTCATTCATTCATTCAAACTTTAAAGACCCCTAAGGGTTGAGTTCAATACAATAGTTTCAAGGCGCAAAGCTTTCTTAGCCAAAGCATCGGCAGCTTTGTTTTTCTCCCGTGGGATCCACCTGAACTGAATCAATTCAAACTCTGAGATTAAGGCAACAATGTCAGAAATAATGCCATAAAGTTCTGGACTTGGTTTCCTTGAGGTAATTGCTTTGACAAGCAAACCTGAGTCTGTTTCACATCGGAGGCGTTGGATCCCCAACTCTCGACATTTCTGGACTGCTTCGCGCATCGCTAGTGCCTCCGCTACCAGAGGAGACGCCACGTAGTAGCAGTGTGCACCAAATTCTGAACGCTCTGAGTTCTTTTGGACGGTCCATCCAAGGCCTGCAAGTCCTGTGTCTGCTCCCCATGCTGCGTCTGTTTGTAAGCAGTGGCAATTCTCTACTGTTGTCTCCACTCTAGAGTTTCTTCGGGGGTTGTTGACAGTTGGTTCCTGTGCATTTAGCCATTCTCTCGCAGCCGCTACAGCCCGGGTGATGACATCTTCTGGTGAGGCCGTTTTCTTGTTGAAAAGGAGGTTGTTGCGTGCAATCCACAAAGACCAGAGAAGCCAAGGGGTAAGTAGAGCAGACGTGAGGCCAATTGGAGGAAGGCAGTTCAGCCTTAGCAAGTTCGGCCAATCCACAGGAAAGTCTATCAATCCGCTACCTTCAACGTTTGGGGTGATGGGAGCTAGTGCCCATACCCTTTGAGTGAACTCACATTGAAAGAGTAGATGATGGATAGATTCAGTGAGACCGCATCGCCCGCATTTTGGATCACCGGCTATATTCCTCGAGATTAATCTTTCTCCCACTGGTAATGCTCCTTGGAAAACCTTCCACAGAAACAGTTTGATCTTAGGGGCAATTTCCAGTCCCCAAATCCCTTTATTCCAGTCAAACTCCGCCTGGTGGTGCTGTTCTTCGTGTTGTCGCATCCTTTCATACGCTGTCCAGTAGCCAGACTTGGTAGTGTAGTCGCCCGTTGCGGTTTTGAGCCAGCTAAGTTTATCAGCCGCCCCTGTTTTGCTCAGTTTTATTCTGAGGATAGTATCTTCGTACTGAGGGATGGTGGCTTGGATCTTTGCTCTGTCCCAGTCATGTTGGATAGGGTCAATCAGGTCCGCAACCTTTAGATGAACTAGGAGTTCGGGTGCCGGTCCAATCGGACGCAGTTGGTTTGCATTATCCAACCAGGGGTCGTTCCATACTTCTATATCCTCACCCGTACCCACTGTCCAGCCAGTGTTTGCTGCGAGGAGGTCACGACCTATCATAATTCCACGCCACCCATGGGATGCGTTGGACCTTGTCTCAACTTCCAAGAAACTCTCGTTGGCGCAATACTTGCCAAGAAGTACTTTGCACATCAGGCTTTCCGGGTGGTTTAAGACTCGCCAGCTTAACTTAGCCAGAAAGGCGTCGTTGTAGCATTGTATGTCACGGAAACCTAATCCTCCTTCCGAGGCATGTTTTGTCATTGTTGACCATGCGACCCAAGCCATTTTCCGTGTCCCGTCATTGCTGTCCCACCAGAAGCGCGTAAATGCGGATTGTATTCTTTTGCAAAGAGAGACAGGGAGCTTGAAGCAAGTCATCGAGTGGGAGGGGATTGGCGTTAGGACGCTTTTCAGCATGGTGAGTTTCCCGGCTGTAGAGAGGAATCTATTTGACCAGCTCTTCGCTTTCTGTTTTATTCTCTCCACAATCGCATTGAAGAGATCTTTTTTCCGTCTACCGAAGTGTTCGGGCAAGCCAAGGTATTTGCCAATACCTCCCTCTTTCTGAATCTGCAGCACGTCTTTGATGGCTGTCTTTAAAGGTCCCGGCGCTTTGGAAGAGAAGGTGACAGTCGACTTGTTTGGGTTGATTGTCTGACCCGACGCTAACTCGTATTGTTTCAGAATAGAGACCAGAGCCGAGCTGCTGTCCTTGTCCACTTTAATGAAGAACATAGTGTCATCGGCAAAGAGGAGGTGGTTAACCTGAGGGCAGCCCCTGGCTACTCTGATCCCCTCTATGCTGCCGTCCGCTTGCGCATTGTTACACAGCCCCGAGAGCACCTCACTACACAAGATGAATATGTATGGTGATAGTGGGTCTCCTTGTCGGATTCCCCTGCTCGGTTTAACTCTTCCTCTAGGCGAGCCGTTGATGAGGAAGGCGTAGGTAACAGATGTGATGCAAGCCATGATCAGGTCGACCCATTTTGCGTGGAATCCCAGCCGCAATAATACTCTCCGTATGAAGCCCCATTCGAGTCTGTCATATGCTTTGCTCATGTCAGTTTTTACCGCCATTGAGACTCTCTGTTTTGCTTTGGACGTCTTTAAGTAGTGGAGGACTTCATGTGTAATAAGGACGTTATCCGAAATCGCTCTCCCAGGGACGAATGCGGACTGGTTTTCCGAGATGACCTGAGCTAGCAGTGGTTGCATACGCTTTGTCAAGATCTTGGAGAAGATCTTGTAGTAAACGTTGCACAAGGCTATGGGCCTGTAGTCCGAGACGGCTTTCGGATTCTGGATCTTCGGGATTAGTCGGACAAAGGTTTCGTTGATCTTCTCGGGTAGAAAGCCAGTTTCGAAGAATTGCTGCACCTCCAGCACTATGTCTACTCCAATAGCATCCCAGTTCGAATGGAAAAAGCTCGCAGAGAACCCGTCCGGACCGGGCGCTTTGTCGGCGTGAACTGAGAAGATTGCGTCTTTGATCTCTGTTGCGCTGGGGATGGAGACAAGTAGCTCATTGTCCTCCGCTGTAATCTTGGGTGTCAGGGCCCTTTCTACTATATCCAAGTCGTCTCTACCAGCGCTGGTGAACAGGTCCTTGAAGTAGTTTATTATCACTGTGGAGATCTGCCCCTCCTTATAGACCATATTCCCCTCGGCGTCTTCGATTACGGAGAAGGAGTTTGCACGCTTTCTATTTTTTGTGGCTGCGTGAAAATACCCAGAGTTGCGATCCCCAAGTCTGAGCCAGAGTAGACGGCTCCGTTGTTTCCAATACGCTTCCTCATCCGCGTAAGCTTTCTTCAACTCCTCAGAGATTTTTCGTATCAGTACTAGATCATTAGCTGTGCTTGAAAGGGCCTCTTCTAACTCCATCTTCTTTTCTACTATTTTTTCCCTGCTATTGAGATGCCTATTCTTGTGCCATATGGAGATTGCACTTCGAACCCGAGCTATGCGATGGATGATTGGTTTGTTGGCTTCTTCTTTCCACGCATCTACTATAACTTGGGTGGCTTCAGGGTTATCTTTTAAACGCCTATCGTATCTAAAAAGCCCCTTCCCCTTTTTCTTTCCCGGTTCAAATACAGACAGTAGTGGTCTATGGTCAGAGCCTTCGTACGCCATATACATGCTTCTTGCTGTTGGATATATTTCCGCCCATTTGGAGTTTGCAGCGGCTCTGTCTAGCCTGCAGCGTACATAGTGGATTCCTCTCTGTCCGCGCCATGACAGGGGGTCACCCGAGTATTGTAGATCATAGAGGTCGTTCTCGGCATAGAAAGTACGCATGTCGCTAAAAGATCCTTCAGCTCTGGTCGGGCCACCTTCTTTGTCTTCACTGCAGAGTAAGTCATTGAAGTCGCCAGTGATAAGCCATGGGGCATCACGTGATTCAGCAAGTGTCGTGAGATGGTTCCATAACAAGCGACGTTTCTGCGAGTCCGAATCTCCATAAATGAAAGAGGCAAAGAAAACTTTTCCTTCATAACTAATGCAAGTGTCTACAAGATTGGGTGTTGCATCTAACACATCAAGGGTTATCTTTTCCTTCCAAAATAAACCCAATCCTCCAGCTCCATGTCCGGCTGGTGGTATAATATAGTGGAATTCGTAGCCTGAGTGCTTGAATTTGTCTAAGACGACCTCTGTGGGGTTTTTTGACTCCATCAAGAAGAAGATGTCCGGTGAAATGGTTTTACTGATTTCCCGGATTCTCTGGCCTGTCAAGGGATTCCCCAACCCTTGACAGTTCCAGCTCATAATTTTTAAGGACCGGGAAGTGACGGATTCTGAAAATCCGTCTTCCTTCTCTTTGATGTAGCCGGTATGAGTTTGCACAGCGGTTGGTTCTCGGAGTTGCTTGTGCTTGAGTTTTCCCTCGTGTTTGCTCTAGGTGCACCAGCATCGGTTTTGTTTTGAGATCTTCTTCTTCTTGGTGACTCTCTTTCTTTGCTTGTCTGAATTTTTCGCCGGCAGAGTGGTGGTTTAGTTACTTGTACCTTACGCTTGCGTAGGCTTGTACCAATTAAAGGAGTAGGACTCCCCGCGACCTTCCTTGTGCCTGGAGGTCTCCCTAGTCTCTTTTTTTATCGCAGGCTCAGGTGAAGGACCAGGAGCAGGTCCCAGACGAAGTTTAGCAGATGGAGTGGGGCCTAGTCTGTGCTTTGCTGGGACGCGATCAGCCGAGGTAGGGCTCTTCTCAGATGGGGGCTCATCTGTATGCGTGGCCAGGGAAGCGCGTACCATTTGGAGTGCGGTTTCTTCGATTTCCCCTTGTTCCTCTGCTTGTCTTAGCCTCTCTTTTCTAGCGGCACTTTCTGTACGATCTGGGCAGTTAGCGTACTGGATCATGTATTCCCTTATTCCTCCCATAGCATTTTTAAGAGCTTCTTGGGGTATGTCCTCATCGTGCTGTTGGGGGGGGGTGTGTGTCGCGAGGGGAGCGAGCACTTTGAAGGGGAATCCCCCTTGCAAGAGTGTCGTTTATCGGATGTGATGCGACTACAGTTTCCTGCTCAACAGTCTCTCTTGGCTGTTGTCCAGCGGAATCCCGTCTGTGTGAATCAGCTGTAAGAGGCTTCCTTCTAACTTCTCTAAAGACCATTTGATTGGAGCGTTGGTCCCTCGAGTGGTATTCTCTTCTGTTCCTGCTTTGCTGAGAGTATCGATCAGACTCGTTTGTTTCTTTCCTACTATGATAAGAGGTTTGTCTGTATCCGCTCTGTCCCTGGTAGTAGTGTCGGTCTCGATTGTAGTCTCCTCTTGGATGGCCCCCCTTTGGTTCAGAGGAAGAGAATTGGAATATCTCTGGTCGTCTTGTACTGAGCTGTCCAGAGTTCTGGTGATGGGGAGGGTTATCTTTGGACACTGCCTCCGCAGCAAGTGCTTTTTTCTGTGCTTTTGCTTCCAGACAATCTCTCAGTTCGTGATCAAGTTTCAGGCACATTGCGCAATGTTTTTCTAGGCGCTCGTAGACGAGTGTGGCCACAACTTCATCGCCGTTAGAGTATTCCAGAGTCGTTTTCTTTATTAATGGCAGTCTTCCATTGATTTGGACTCTCATACGTGCTGAAAGGGAGGTGATTTCCGCCTTCTCAAAGATCCCAATGTCATCAGCGATTGTCTTAATGGTTCCTTCAGTCCAGAGATGGACCGACATCCGGTTATGTATACATAAATCGTTTCTGGTACATTATTCTAATCTTCACGGGATAAAGGCACATATGTACTTTTATTCACACCATCTCACATTTAATTATAGGAAAGTAGCTATTATTTTTCTTACACCCTTGGGAATTAAGATAGTCTGACAAAACCCCCACTACATGGTTATAGTATACATGCTCTCTCTATTACACTCCTAGGAATATACACTCCAAATTTACATACACCTTCATCATCTGAGGTTTTCTCTTTCCATAAAACATACTATCACCTTCATATTGCCCTTTTGCAAGTGGCTTTGTTATGTCCCAAACACTTGCATAGACTACAAAATGTGCGCTTTCTGCATATCAAACGATAATATCTGAACAGTAAAACAATATAAATTATCTAATCTATAAATTAAACCTGGAATTCTCCTCTTGATAATATACGGTTCTTACGAGGTCTACCCGGCGGCCTCCTGCGTGCATGTGGATTTACGTCTTGCGGGATGTCAGACCCGTCACTCGATAGGATCTCAACACTCTCATGTTGTACAAAGGACAATATTATCTTGGTGTATGTTTTCTTGTAGGTTCTCAAACTATAACATTCAGAAACCAATGAATCAACTCAGACCTTGTACCTTGTGGCAGCGGCAATGGCGTGTGTGCAAGGAATCATTAGCGCTTGAAACTCGTAGGAGGTATCGGTTTTCTCGATGAGATTAACATGGAAATTGTTGCCCTCTTTGTCTCTGACCTCATACTGCCATCTTTGATTACGCTCACTCCAAACACTCTAGTTCTTTCAAAATTTGATGTGACAATCTCCTGGACCCGAGGTGTAAGAATGTTGGTCCCATGTATTTCAATATGTCTTCTTGCGGAAAACCAGTTCATAAAATTAGCTCGTATGTACTGAGAGAGAGAGAGAGAGGGAGGGAGAGAGGGAGGGAGGGGGAGAGAGAGAGGGAGAGAGGGAGGGAGGGAGGGAGGGAGGGAGAGAGAGAGGGAGGGAGGGAGAGAGAGAGAGAGAGAGAGTATTGGATATTATCTGGCCTCACGCAACACCGAGTTCCATGTTTCAGAAACATTACTCATCATAATGTTGTAATGATTTCCCTGAAAATGCGACCTCGCCTAGTGTTCAAATCTGATTCCGATGAGATAGTCTGCACATGATCCATTCACTCTTTTAATTTCATTGAATGTTGTGTAAAACTAGGAAAGCCGATACACTCTCGCCGCCTTGCCAACTAGGTAGCCCAAATATGCTTGTCTTTGAAGTAGGTTCTTATATTATGCTCCAAGTATAGTATGCAGGGGTAGTGCCGCCCCAAGGGATACACTCTCGCCGCCTTGCCAACTAGGTAGCCCAAATATGCTTGTCTTTGAAGTAGGTTCTTATATTATGCTCCAAGTATAGTATGCAGGGGTAGTGCCGCCCCAAGGGATAAACCTGCATGACAATATATATTGTTAAATGCCATATCCAGAGTTATGGCATAAAAAGCTGGTTGTAAACACCTAGAACTTAAATACCAACTAAAATCCATTAGGCTTGTCAGTAATCTCTAAGTTTGCAAACTTATTTTTTGGAAAATCCGGTTACTTGTTATTACTCATTTACTAAAGTTCAACCACTTTCAACATACATTACATTTTAGTCAGTTGTATATATATCTTATATACTGAAGTTCTCACCTTTGCGATTCCATAGTATATAGACGTTCGTCTGTCAGATACAAATACCACGTTGTTGCTATTCGGTATGAATTGTGTAAGTTTCTGGAAAAAAATTCCCAAGACTTATTATTTTTTTCCATCAACCACCACAACGGCCAAAGGGAATACTTGATAATTTCCATCTTGAGCTGATGAGGTCAACAAGCAGCCTCCATACTTCCCTCTCAAATGTGTACCATCGACTATAACAACCTTTCTCATGAATTTGTACCCATCGATGCTTGCAGTCAAAGCTAGAACATGTACTTGAACCTATGGCATATCCTTTCAATATATTTCGTACGCACATCAGTAATACTTCCGGGATTTGCATGAACCAGCTTGTCCAAGTAAGATGGTAAGAGGTTGTAAGATGCTCCACATGAACCCTTCGCGTAGTCCAAAGCTATTTCCCAAGACCACCATGATTTCCAGTAAGAAATTTGGACGTCATGATCTCCTTACATGGCCTTCATTAAATCCCCTGTCTGCAAACCTTGCCTTCATCACTCCTTCAATGACTGTATGTGTTGCTTGTGATAGGTATCATGAGCGTTCGTCAACAGAACATGAATGATGCAGGTCGACTTTCCTAACCTCATACAACTATGTATTTTTCAATAGGACAGCATACACTTGCCAATTACAGGTTCTGCGAAAGCATCGGATGACCATTCCTCCGGGTGCCGAACGACTGTTCCAAAATCTGAATTTATTTCGTATAGTATAAATTGCCATAGGTTCCTTGAAATAGTCTCTACTTTTGAAGACCATCACAATCCTTACTAATAAAAGGGACTTTTTGAGGCTCCATAGAGCATCCACATCAGCGAAAAAAACTTCTTCCGAAAGATGACATGTGGCATAAAATATAGTTTTACATTTTAATATTACTAATTTTCGAAAATTATATATAATATGTAAACATACAGCATAAAAATAGAAAAACTACATTAAAAATATGTAAAATTACCATTTTCAACTTAAAAAAAAGACGGCTTATCTCCATAATGTAACATTACCGTTTTATAAAAAAAAACAAAAAACATTATATATAATTTCTAGAATAATAAATATATGTAAACATACAACAAAAAAAAATGGAAATACTACATTAAACATATGTAAAATTACAATTTTACATTTTTATTTTTTAAAAATAATATGTAAACATACAACATAAAAAATGGAAAAATACATGAAACATATGTAAAAGACGGCTTATCTCCATAATGTAACATTATTATTTTGTAAAAAAACATTATATAAAATTTGGAAAACTAATAAAAGGGACCTTTTGAGGCTCCATAGAGCGTCCACATCAGCGAAAAAAACTTCTTCCGAAAGATGACATGTGGCATAAAATATAGTTTTACATTTTAATATTACTAATTTTCGAAAATTATATATAATATGTAAACATACAGCATAAAAATAGAAAAACTACATTAAAAATATGTAAAATTACCATTTTTCACTTAAAAAAAAGACGGCTTATCTCCATAATGTAACATTACCGTTTTATAAAAAAAAAACAAAAAACATTATATATAATTTCGAGAATAATAAATATATGTAAACATACAACAAAAAAAATGGAAATACTACATTAAACATATGTAAAATTACAATTTTACATTTTTATTTTTTAAAAATAATATGTAAACATACAACATAAAAAATGGAAAAAATACATGAAACATATGTAAAAGACGGCTTATCTCCATAATGTAACATTACTATTTTGTAAAAAAAACATTATATAAAATTTGGAAAATAATAAATAATATGTAAACATACAACATCCTTACTAATAAAAGGGACCTTTTGAGGCTCCAAAGAGCGTCCACATCAGCTAAAAAAACTTCTTCTGAAAGATGACATGTGGCATAAAATATAGTTTTACATTTTAATATTACTAATTTTCGAAAATTATATATAATATGTAAACATACAGCATAAAAATAGAAAAACTACATTAAAAATATGTAAAATTACCATTTTCACTTAAAAAAAAGACGGCTTATGTAACATTACCGTTTTATAAAAAAAACAAAAAACATTATATATAATTTCGAGAATAATAAATATATGTAAACATACAACAAAAAAAAATGGAAATACTACATTAAACATATGTAAAATTACAATTTTACATTTTTATTTTACATTTTTATTTTTTAAAAATAATATGTAAACATACAACATAAAAAATGGAAAAAATACATGAAACATATGTAAAAGATGGCTTATCTCCATAATGTAACATTACTATTTTGAAAAAAAATATTATATAAAATTTGGAAAATAATAAATAATATGTAAACATACAACATAAAAAATGGTCTATACTAATAAAAGGGACCTTTGAGGCTACATAGAGCGTCCACATCAGCAAAAAAAATTTCTTCCGAAAGATGACACGTGGCATAAAATATAGTGTTACATTTTAATATTACTAATTTTCGAAAATTATAAATAATATGTAAACATACAACAAAAAAAATGGAAAAACTACATTAAACATATATAAAATTACCTTTTTTCACTTTAAAAAAAAGACGGCTTATAAAAGGAACCTTATTACTATTTTGTAAAAAAAACATTATATAAAATTTCGAAAATAATAAATAATATGTAAACATACAACATAAAAAATGGTCTATACTAATAAAAGGGACCTTTGAGGCTCCATAGAGCGTCCACATCAGCAAAAAAAACTTCTCCCGAAAGATGACACGTGGTATAAAATATAGTTTTACATTTTAATATTACTAATTTTCGAAAATTATAATTAATATGTAAACATACAGCACAAAAAATGGAAAAACTACATTAAACATATATAAAATTACCATTTTTTCACTTTAAAAAAAAAGACGGCTTATAAAATGAACCTTTTGAGGCTCCATAGAGCTTCCACATCAGCGAAAAGAACTTCTCTCGAAAGATGACACGTGGCATAAAATATAGTTTTACATTTTAATATTACTAATTTTCGAAAATTATATATAATATGTAAACATACAGCATAAAAATAGAAAAACTACATTAAAAATATGTAAAATTACCATATTTCACTTAAAAAAAAAGACGGCTTATCTCCATAACGTAACATTACCGTTTTATAAAAAAAAAACAAAAAACATTATATATAATTTCGAAAATAATAAATATATGTAAACATACAACAAAAAAAATGGAAATACTACATTAAACATATGTAAGATAACAATTTTACTTTTTTATTTTAAAAAAATAATATGTAAACATACAACATAAAAAATGAAAAAATTACATTAAACATATGTAAGATTACCATTTTTCACTTAAAAAAGACGGTTTATCTCCATAATTTAACATTACTATTTTGTAAAAAAAAACATTATATAAAATTTTGAAAATAATAAATAATATGTAAACATGCAACATAAAAAATTGTCTATACAAATAAAAGGGACCTTTGACGCTCCATAGAGCGTCCACATCAGCAAAAAAACTTCTCCCGAAAGATGACACGTGGCATAAAATATAGTTTTACATTTTAATATTACTAATTTTCGAAAATTATAAATAATATGTAAACATACAACACAAAAAAAGGAAAAAACTACATTAAACATATATAAAATTACCATTTTTCACTTTAAAAAAAAAGACGGCTTATAAAAGGAACCTTTTGAGGCTCGATAGAGCATCCACATCAGCAAAAAAAACTTCTCCCGAAAAATGACACGTGGCATAAAATATAGTTTTACATTTTAATATTACTAATTTTCGAAAATTATATATAATATGTAAACATACAGCATAAAAATAGAAAAACTACATTAAAAATATGTAAAATTACCATTTTTCACTTAAAAAAAAAAAGACGGCTTATCTCCATAATGTAACATTACCGTTTTATAAAAAAAAAACATTATATATAATTTCAAAAATAATAAATATATGTAAACATACAAAAAAAATAGAAATACTACATTAAACATATGTAAGATTACAATTTTACATTTTTATTTTTAAAAAATAATATGTAACGAAAATTCATTATTCCTTCGACATCAACCTCACACTATCAAGGAAAATTCATTATTCCTTAATATTAAAAAATGTATAGTTTTACATCAAGAAAGTCCCTATAAAATTCATTATTCCTTCAACATCAACCTCACACTATCAAGGAAAACTTCAAAGCACTCGAGCAAAAAAATGGTTCCACCATCAACTCTTGCCGTCCCAAAAACTTTTAATGACCTTGAATGATATTTTTTTATAACAACGAACTTTTTGTTAGGTGGATTCATTGTTGGGAAACCCGCAACTTCCAAAAGTCAAACTTATTCATGAGAATTGAATTGTTTTTCATAGACTCAAAGGTATTCTTACAAATTTAAATTAATCTAATCCATAATTTTATTGTTAATATTCATAATAACTCTTTCATAATCAAACCATTACAGTTAATAACCATTCAAGTGTTTATCCTGAAACACTTCTTTCCTCGCCGAATCAGCAGGTATTGGTTCATGTTGGTTTAATATTGTTTTTGGGTTATTAACCGGTTTAAGATGATCCTATTGTGAATATAGTTTAAGTTGGTTTAGCATATATTATGCTTAAAATAACTTAAATTAAATAATAGTAATATTATGCTTAAAATATAATTTTAGAGAGTTTTCAAATATAGTTTACAGAACATTATAGGTGATGGATTTAATTTATTAAAGTCGTTTATTACTTAAAACTAAGTTTTTTTTTTAAAACATTCTGAGTTATAAATATCAATGCTGGATTGGTGAGTATAACATGAAGAAAAAAAATATAAATATTTCACTTTCAATATAAGAAATTCAGGTTTTATTCAATTACTCAATATATAATATCTTAAATTATTTTTTAAAAAATATACATAATTTATATATATAGATTAATCTTCCAAACTTAAACTATTATATTATATATGAATAATTTTTTTAAATAAAAATATTTTCTGATTTAAAAAAAATAAAAACAGCAAATGGTTATTTTCAAATAATGGATATAATTTACAGTGTACTATCATTTAACAAGTATTAGATACGTTTTGATATATCATTATTTTATATTTCCAGAAAAAAATAAATTGTTAAACATCAATATCATCTAGGTTAAGTATATTAACAACACAAATTCAAACATCACAAAAAATATTTACATAAACATTATAATACAATAATTTAATCAAAAAATACAATTCAAAAAATCAATATTCAAAAGAATAGTTATATACTTAATATTTGAAAATCAAAGATATTTTTGCAAAAATTGTACTTACCTCGTCAAGTAGATCAACCATCTTTTTACGGATCGATCGATTATTGAGCATGTGGTCGATACGAAAAAACTCTGCATTTTAATTAAATATCTAAAACATTTATTCCAACACTCAACAGATAGTTTTGCTAAATATGATAACTAGATAGCCAACAAAATTACAAAAAAAATATTTAAATAGTAAAAAAATATGTTAATTTAACGTGTTAAAATTTAAAAATAAATTTTAATTATGACATGCATCTTAATATTTATATAAATATATATCATAACCTAAATATAAATAATTTAACAACTTAAATTAAAAAAAAAATAAAAATTTCGGGCGTAGCCCGGGTTAATCCCTAGTCCTTACTAATAAAAGAGACCTTTTGAGGCTCCATAGAGCGTCCACATCAGCAAAAAAACTTCTCCCGAAAGATGACACGTGGCATAAAATATAGTTTTACATTTTAATATTACTAAGTTTCGAAAATTATAAATAATATGTAAACATACAACATAAAAAATGGAAAACTACATTAAACATATGTAAAATTACCATTTTTCACTTTAAAAAAAAAGACGGCTTATCTCAATTATGTAACATTACCGTTTTATAAAAAAAAAACAAAAAACATTATATATAATCTTGAAAATAATAAATATATGTAAACATACAACATAAAAATTGGAAATACTACATTAAACATATGTAAGATTACTATTTTACATTTTTATTTTTAAAAATAATATGTAAAAATACAACATAAAAAAATGGAAAAACTACATTAAACATATATAAGATTACCATTTTCACTAAAAAAAGACAGCTTATCTCCATAATGGAACATTACTATTTTGTAAAAAAAAACATTACTATTTCGACCTTTCCAAATATACCATAATATCCACGCAAATTGGTGATCCCTCATTTTTGGATTAACTCTCCAAAAAAGATGATTCATATTTTTATGTCTTATAGTCTATATTTACTAATTATTTATTTTACTATACATTTTTCAAATAGATGTTTAATTTAGTTTTTCCAGTTCTGATATTGTATATTTATTTATTGTGTATTTTTTCTTATACTGTATATTTACTTATTCTAATATTACGGTAGATGTTTAATATAAAACTTGTATTTCTTATATTGTATATTTACTTATTATTTATTTTACTATACATTTTTTCAGCGATATGTTTAATTTAGTCTTTTCATTTCTTAATTGTATTTTACCCTTTTTTTTCTTATACTATAGATTTACTTATTCTAATTTTCTTGTTTTTATATCAAATGATAATATTATGATAGATGTTTATTGTGATAAAAAATATTATCTTATATTGTATGCTTATTTTTCTTATATTGTATATTTACTTACAAAAATATTTGAAAATAATAAAATGTTAAACTATACATATTCAGATAGACGTTTAATGTAGTGTTTTTATTTCTTATATTGTATATTTATTTATCTAACTGTTTTGTTTTATATCAAATTATAATATTACGATAGATGTTTAATGTAATATTTCTATTTCTTATATTATATATTTACTTATTATTTACATTATTATATATTTTCAGATAGAGGTTTAATGTATTTTTTGTATTTTTTATACTGTATATTTACTTATAATTTATTTTCTTATATTTTATATCTACTTATTCTAATACTATAATTGATGTTTAGTGTAATATTTTTATAATGTAAATTTACTTTTATTTATTTATTTAACTATACATTTTTCAGATATATGTTTAATTTAGTTTTTCCATTTTTTATATTGTGTATTTACTTACTGTTTATCTTTTCTTATTTTTATATTTATTTATTATATTTTTTTGTTTTTATATCAATGATAATATTATGATATATATTTAATGTAATATTTTTATTTCTTATATACTATATTTACTTATTATTTATTTTTCTTATATTTTATATTTACTTATTCTAATAGTAAGATAATGTTTAGTATAATATTTATATTTCCTATGTTTTGTATTTAGTTATTATTTTATAAATGTTTAATTTAGTTTTTTCAATTTTTAATTGCATATTTACTTATTCTAATTTTCTTCTCTTTATATCAAATAACAATATTATGATAGATGTTTAATGTAATATTTATATTTACTTAATATTTATTTATTTATTATTATTTTTTTATATTGTATATTTATTTATTTATTTATTTTTATTTTTTAATAACCGAAATATTTTTCTGTTTTACTTATTTATTTATTTTATTATACTTTTTCACATAAATATTTAATTTAAATTTTCTATTTCTTATAATGTGTATTTACTTATTATTTATTTTTATTTATATGTATATTTACTTATTAGTTATTTTTTATTTTTTGGTAATAATGCCACGTGTCATCTTCGGATAGAAGTTTTTTTTGCTGACGTGGACGCTCTATGAAGCCTCAAAAGGTTTATATTGTGTATTTACTTATTGTTTATCTTTTCTTATTTTTCTTATTTTCGAAATTATATATAATGTTTGTTTTACAAAATAGTAATGTTACATTATGGAGATAAGCGGTCTTTTTTTTAGTGAGAAATAGTAATCTTACATATGTTTAATGTAGTTTTTCCATTTTTTATGTTGTATGTTTACATATTATTTTTTAAAAATAATGCAAATCCTGACTGGACAATAACTATCACCTCCATCACCTCAAACCGAAGGAAAGAGACGGACAAATGCTTGTTGAAGCTTGCTCTACAGGCAACCATTCATAGCATATGGCGTGAGAAGAACATCAGGAGATACAACAACAATCCTACCAGCACTGGTCAGATGGTTCACTACATCGACAAAACAATTAGAAACAGGTTATCTTCCCTCAAGCGAAGAAATCCTACCTTCTATGCCGAAACAATGCAGAGATGGTTCGAAAGGACATCTTAATTGCAATTATTTACAGCTTTCTTTATCCATATTCTGTTTCCTGTTTCATATGTTGATTTGTGTTTCTTTTGAAATCAAAAACTAAAGTTGCCTGTAATTTTTTCTTTTGTTGTTAATCAATTTAAAAGTTCAACAAAAAAAAAAGATTATCATTTTTCACTAAAAAAAGACGGCTTATCTCCATAATGTAACTTTACTATTTTGTAAAAAAAAACATTATATATAATTTCGAAAATAATAAATAATATGTAAACACTCAACATAAAAAATGGAAATACTACATTAAACATATGTAAGATTACCATTTTACATTTAAAAATAACAAAAATATGTAAACTTACAACATAAAAAAATGGAAAAAGTACATTAAACATATGTAAGATTACCATTTTTCACTTAAAAAAAATGGTTTATCTCCATAATGTAACATTACCATTTTATAAAAAAAAAAAGAAAAAAAAAACATAAATATAACTATTTGACTATTTTTCCAAGTTCTTCTATTAAACATTGCCGTTTTACATTAAAAATGGAAAAAAACATTAAGATTTAAACATCTATCTTAAAATATAAAATATAGATATTAACTAAATATAAAGTATAAGAAAGAGAAATACTCAATATATAGAAAAATAAATAATAAGTAAATATTATAAATATATAAATATATGAATTATATATACAATAATAAGTAAATGCACAATTTTTAAAATATGGAAAGAGTACATTAAATATTAAACATCTATCCTAAAATGTAAAATATAGATATTAAGTAAATAGAAAGTATAAGAAAAAAAAATACACAACTTAAAAACAAAGGAAAAAGTATATTAATATTTAAACATCTATCTTAAAATGTAAAATATAGATATTACGCAAATAGAAAGTATAAGAAAAAGAAATACACAATTTAAGAAAATGGAAAAAGTACATTAGTATTTAAACATCTATCTTAAAATATAAAACTATTAGTAAATAGAAAGTATAAGAAATAGAAATACACAATATAAAGAAAAATAAATAATAAGTAAATATATAATATAAGTAAATACACAATTTAAAAATGAAAAATTACATTAAGATTTAAAACTATATCCTAAAATTTAAAATATAGATATTACGTAAATAGAAAGTATAACAAATGGAAATATACAATTTAAAGAAAATGGAAAATGTACATTAAGATTTAAACATCTATCTTAAAATGTAAAATAGAGATATTAAGTAAATAAAAAGTACAAGAAATGGAAATACATATACAGGAAAATAAATAATAAGTAAATAATGTAAATATATAACATACGAATTATATATATAATAATAAGTAAATACACAATTTTTTTAAAAAATGGAAAAATTTCATTAAGGTTTAAACATCTATCTTAAAATGTAAAATATATAATATAAGTAAATACACAATTTAAAAAAATAGAAAACTACATTAAAATTTAAATATCTATTTTAAAATATAAAATATAAATATAGATATTACGTAAATAAAAAATATAAGAAATGAAAATAAACATTTTAAAAAATAGAAAAAGTACATTAAGATTTAAACATCTATCTTAAAATGTACATCTATCTTAAAATGGTAGTAAATTATATAAAAATGGAAATACCCCATTAAAAAAAAAGTATAGTTTTACTTCAAGAGAGTCCCTATAAAATTCATTATTCCATCAACATCAACCTCACACTATTGAGGAAAACTTCAAAGCACTCGAGCAAAAAAATGGTTCCACCATCAACTCTTGCCGTCCCAAAAACCTTTAATGACCTTGAAGGAGATTTTTTATAACAACGAACTTTTTGTTAGGTGGATTCATTGTTGGGAAACCCGCAACTTCCAAAAGCCAAACTTATTCATGGGAATTGAATTGCTTTTCATAGACTCAAAGGTATTCTTACAAATTTAAATTAATCTAATCCATAATTTTATTGTTAATATTCATATTACTCTTTCATGATCAAACCATTACAGTTAATAACCATTCAAGAGTTTATCCCGAAACATTTCTTTCTTCGCCGAATCAGGTATTGGTTCATGTTGGTTTAATATTGTTTTTGGTTTATTAACCGGTTTAGGATGGTCATATTGTAAATATAATTTAAGTTGGTTTAGCATATACTATGCTTAAAATAACTTAAATTTAATAATAGTAATATTATGCTTAAAATATAATTTTAGAGAATTTTCAAATATAGTTTACAGAACATTATAGGTGATAAAATTAATTTATTAAATTCGTTTATTACTAAATACTAAGTTTTTTTAAAAAACATACTGAGTTATAAATATCAAAGTTGGATTGGTGAGTATAATATGAAAACAAAAATATAAATATTTCATTTTCAAGATAAGAAATTCAGCTTTTATTCAGTTACTCAATATATAATATCTTAAATTTTTTTTTTAAATATACATAATTTATATATATAGATTAATCTTCCAAACTTAAACTATTATATTATATATGAATAATTTTTTTAAATAAAAATAATTTCTGATTTAAAAATAAATAAAAACAACAAATGGTTATTTTCAAATAATGGATGTAATTTACATTATACTATCATTTAACAAGTATTAGATACGTTTTGATATATCATTATTTTCTATTTCCAGAAAAAAAATTTGTTAAACATCAATATCATCTAGGTTAAGTATACTAACAACACAAATTCAAACATCACAAAAAATATTTACATAAACATTATAATACAATAATTTAATCAAAAAATACAATTCAAAAAAAAAAATATTCAAAAGAATAGTTTTATACTTAATATTTGAAAATCAAAGATATTTTTGCTAAAATTGTACTTACCTGGCCAAGGAGATCAACTATCTTTTTACGGATCGATCAATTGTTGAGCATGTGGTCGATCCGAAAATACTATGTAGTTTAATTAAATATCTAAAATATTTATTCCAACACTCAACAGATAATTTTGCTAAATATGATAACTAGATAGCCAACAAAATTACAAAAAAATATTTAAATAGTAAAAAAATATGTTAATTTAACGTGTTATAATTTAAAAATAAATTTTAATTATGACATGCATCTTAACATTTATATAAATATATATCATAACCTAAATATAAATAATTTAACAACTTAAATTAGAAAAAAATAAAAATCCCGGGCGTAGCCCGGGTTAATCCCTAGTGTATATAACATCAGGGTTATGACTGTTTTCCCTGCATATAGAATTGTACAAAGGCTCGGTAGGCACTGGGTTAATTAATGGGAAGTTTACTAAAATGATTCAAATTAGTTCAGTTATTAATAGAGTAATGCATAAAAATTTAAAATTACTAAAATATTTTTATGGACGAAAATGCCCCTATTAACAGTTGTGACCAAATACGTATATTACGAAAGTGCCATTTAAATTTTGAAAAAAATCGTCGACTACAGATTTATTTCACGGAAAAAAAATCTATCCGGATATAAATCTGTTAATTGAAATTGTCGTTATATTTACATCTGCCATGTATTTGGTGGCAGATTTTTAAGTCACGACAGATATTTTTGAGGTGGCTGATTTATCTGGCCGATTTAACGTTGCCACCAGATTTATCTGTTCTAACCTTGGTTTAATGATTATTAGACCATAAATTTCTACAAAGAATAACATTATTTTTTCATTAATTTCTAGTCTGTTCAAGAAGAAAAAACATTATTTTCATTAATTTCTAACTCATCCATCCTTACAATACGAAATTATTATTAGAAGTGGGAGAGATTAACATCAGTCATTTTTATCACAAGTTAAAAACTACAAAGAATGAACCGGTTTTTTCTCCTACTATCTCTTCCACTCACAATGATAGAAATCACAATGCATCATAGCTTAGCCAAAAACATTGCATTTGTTTTTTCCGTTGGTGTCAACAAAAAAAAGATGCACATGTGATCTATTATACCAACTGTGTGCTCAAAAGAGGACGTTGATGAGATCTACAATTTAAACTTTTTACAATGCCAATAAACTTTTAGGAACAATAAGGTATCTGATTTCCTTTGTTCATTTCAAGATGCTAAAGATTTGAGTGTTACAAGCCGTGCAACTACAATAGAGAAGAAACTCAATCCCCATCTCAACACACTCCTGCTCATGTCCCGTCTTGAGCTTGTTTTAGTGTCTTTCTCTTGTCCTGTCTTGAGTCTGTTTCACCCACACGAGAGAAATTGAGAATTTGATCCCCTATGTTTTAACCTTGGCCTCATAATCAAAATCTGATTTTCTATCCTTCCTTTTTTGTCTTGAATTTCTTGGGTGGAAGCAAACTGACTCTATCATCTTCAACACCAAAAAGTGGAATCTGAGACCAAAGTAGCTGAATTATAAAATTTCCATAAAGAAGAACACACAAGAAACTTCAAGCAAAAAGCAAGATCCCAAAGCAAGATGCTGCTGACGTTGTGAACTAGAAGATCCAGAGAGTGTCTCAAAAATAAAATGATCACATTTGTTTCCTTGTCTTCCGGCTTTGCAGGTCAATTCAAATCTAGTTATAGCAGATACCGCCTCTGTGCAATTGAAAACCTAAGAACACCTGAGAAAGTTGCAATCGAGCCTCTTGACAGAATAATGGATTATGTAATTAGGGTTTTCGAAATCAAACATGAAATCAAACGATAGATGTAGTGAACTAAGGATAAAAACTTTGATTAGTAGAGATTCAGGATTTATGGTTAGTGTTATATTGGAAAGGAATCAAGAGAATTCTGATGATGATTGTCAGGTTTGATATTCACTTTGACGGAGAAGAAGTTTACCACCTTGGGGTAGAGATGACGGAGAAGTCGCATGAAGGTGATTTAGGGTTCGTGGTCTTGGACGGTGAAAACTGTTTTTCACAAACAAAAGGATTTTTATTTTATTTTTATGAAAACATGTATTCTATTAATGATTTTCAATGGCTAAAGGATTTTTATGTCTTTTTGCTTGATAGCTGTATTATTATAGTAATTACAAAAATATAAAGAGTTAATCTAGTAATTACATATATGATTAGAGTTATTATTCTTAATTTCTCTTAATTATATCATTGATTTAGTCAAACCTATTAATAAGGTATTGGTAAATAAAAAGTAGGTTAGTAGATATTATACAATATTTAAATCAGGAACTCATAATTAATATACCAGAACCAATGAAATCAGCCTCACGGTTAAGAATACAACTATAGATAGACCGGGACAACCTAATAGAATGAGATAAATATGATCACTTATAGCGAATCTAGAGACCCAGCATTGCATCCATGAATTTCTGAAGAGTCGTCTAGAACGATGTGTGGTGGACCTCAGATTTATGGTTGACATGTCCAGTACCAGGTCCTACTCCTTCATGCGCAGGCTGACGTCTTAACGCATGCTCCATCGGTGCTCGTCGAGATGTTTCTGCGTTATAATAAGAAAACTTCTAACTTTGAAGCTTTTCCATGGTGTATAATTATTCAAAAAAAACAGATTAAAATATTTAGCTTGTTTTAAACAATTTATTGCACATTCATTTTAAATTTCAAAATAATGCGTGTACAACAACTCGTACCCCCCCAGTATGTTTCCAACCATATTGGGCTGAGTATTATTGGCATTGGAAACATTATTTTTGTTAGTTTTTGTGTGACCCTGAATATTTTCATGACCATCATCTGCAGTTGAACCGGTTGAAGATTTACCAACATCAACGACGAAAGTATTGTGCAATGTAGAAGTTTGATCCTCCATAGTGATATCAGTTAAAAGATTGATTATGTTATCAGACGCCCCCTGATTCACACTGCCGCCACCTACAACTTTGTAATCCAGATTTATTATATTTTCCCAATCATCTGGATCCACCTCCATATCTCTCCAGTGTGAATTAAAGTAGTGCGATTCTTAAATTATCTCATGATCGGTAGTTGAAGTTTCTTGTTGTAAAACCCACATTTTCGGTTGGAAGTCGTTGGTAACTCTACAAATACTGAGAATTGACAACTAGTAATACCAAAACTATCACATAAAGCATTATCTTACTTGATCTCGTTATTTTGAAAAATATCCGGTTATATATACATAAATTGGCATACTAAACGGAATGCTAGATTATTACAATAATATTTGCCACTGCCAGAGAGTGTGAAATATTCCGTCTATAAGTCACAACTAGTCAAGCTTTGTTGTTTGAAACTGATGTAATGAACTCCATCCTTAGAGGGCTTTAAAGTTTGAATGAATGTTTGTGTTACCAAAAAAAAAAAGTCACATTGGGGTTCATTTCTGGTTTCGTTCCCAACTCCAGCTTCACCACCATTCATATGAACATCTTTTCCACCAACTTCGGCTGCAGGCTTGACGTTAAGATCAAAGCTGCTTCTTGTCTTCTCCTCGCTGAATATCTCACGGAGTACATGTCCACTACAGTTTATCTCGGCATCTCCGACCTAATCTTCACAAAAGAATATAAGTACATTACACTTTTGAAATCTATATCTCTATACCGCGATCTTTTCCATTTTTCCACTAGGTTTAGAACTCTCACCATTTATTGCCGCAAGGTTCTGTTCCTCAATAATTCCATCATCTAGATACGTTGTATCACCTATTGTGAAGGGCGCTCTGCACATAAACCGATATTTTGCAATATTTAGTGCTTCATAAGTTACACATAGTTGCACCTCGTTGGTCCACTCTTGTATACTCATCATCATTTCAACGTTCTCTGATGTTAGGTCGTTAGTTTTTGCCGACGTTGATCCATGCGGTTGCAGCATAGTTGGCGGCAGTAGATATGTCAAAACTATTGGGGTTTGAGGTGCAATCATACGCCTTCATGCACTAGACACATCAACGATCCGTTCGGGCAACTTTATACTGCTCCACTTCAGATAGATCTCCGTCGAATCTCCAGACACCCTCTGTAACACCCCTGAACCGTCCTAGGCAAAGGTCGATCCACCGGCCAACAATCAAACAAAAACATGACCGACGGACGATCCACACCAAGGGTTGGAGATGAAAGGCCAACCAGCCAGCCAACAATCAAACAAGAACATGACTGGCCGTCCAACCCAACACCATGGTCCGGAAGCGCTACATGACGGGCTAGGGACGATCCGGTCAGAGTCATAAAATTTACTCTACGACCTAGACCAGTTCGTCCACTAACACGCCCTGCCGCGTCAAGGCACAAGGCTTTGCAACATGTACCTAGAGTTAGCGATTTCCGTTAGATCGAGGCCTAAGGTTTTTCAACCCGTACCACAACCTAACGTTGTGTTGGACCGGACTAGTCAAATATCAGAGTACCCATGAAGCGCATATAAAACAATTACTTTATTGATTCGAGAAATATCCATACATTGATATAATTCGAGACCGGTCCCGGCCTAATGCCAAATCGAGTCAACTAAACACAAATCCAAAATACCGTTAACAAAAGGCATGAAAATCTACACCAGCGGTCCTAACGTCCAACTCCAAGCTATCCGATCATCCTTACCGAAGCTACCTGCAAAAAGGACAACAGTGTTGGATGAGTAACCTAATGTTACTCAGTGAATTATGATCCCCAACTAACAAATACAACCCCTCGCTATCCCACCCCAAACAATCTAAAGCGAGAGGTTCACCTAACAACCAATCAATCCAAATCAATAGATAAGCAATATCAGAAATACGCAGCAGATAATAATAGCTAGATAATTAACGATATGAAATCATAACCGCTCATGACTAGCTAACCAGTTAAACTCAAACTCAACTCAATCTAGGGTTCAACAACCCTCTAAACTATATCAAGGGCCCCATGTGACTTAGTGTTCCTCCTCTATCCTCGGCAATATCCTATCTCCCTACCACAAAGGCCAGAAGAAGAAACTTTCAACCGAACGCGGCCCACAGTACGTTCGGGTCACCGGGCGACAGCCCCAGTACAGTCGGGCCACTGCCGGTTGTTACACGATGATCGCGGCCCACAGTACGGTCGTGTCACCACGAGACAGCTCCAGTACAGTCGGGTCACTGCCGGTCACTACCCCGTCCGTGTAACCACTCAGCCATGGGCCATGACCCCGTCTCTCTGAGTGTTCTTGATCCAGCGAATAAGAGGATTCCTTAAACCCACTGGGTACGAGGTCGAGGAAACACTAATCCACCTCAAACATGCCTAGCATGGTGGGTTACACATAAGCTATATGGCATCACACTCTAACTCTACAACACTAACAACAATATCATCATTAAACAACTCAACCAGTTAGTCACTCCCTTACCAAGAGCTGACGAACCTCAATCAACAAGCAAGCATTCAGCATTCGCTAATTAACCAATCAACCTAACCATTAGCATGCTACTACGATTCCCAAGCAATAACTAAGCATGCTATCAACTCAAGCAACTAATACTCAACTATTAACTAATCAAACCGTTACTCAGTTAGAGCCGGCATCCTGCCATGATCCAACTTCCAAGTAACGAGAACCTGCATGAAAAATAGTCAGCAAACAATTGATCACAACTCACACTGTCCTTTGCCGATAAGCAGCTGGTTGATCGGAGAAGACTTAGCCAAAACCCAATGGACGACTTGACTGGACTGGACTGGACTGATATTGACTTGGACAGAACCTCGGCTTCACCATGAAGAAACTGGCAGGCCTCGACAGACTGATCTAGACTCGGACAGAACCTCCTTAAGCTTCTGGACAGTTCTTCGGACTTCCCAGTGGAGTATCGAGTATTACTTCGACTGATCTGAACCCATGGAACTGTACTAACTCTGAACAGAACCTCCACTTGATCATCAAAGGAACTGACTGGCCTTGGACAGAATAATCTGGACAGAGCTTCCGCGTCACAATCGTAGAGAATCGTCGATTGGACGGAACTAGCCTTCTCGGTCTTCAGAATCGATCAAACTCTACATCAACCACTTTCTCTCTCTCTCTCTATATATCCACGTTGACTTGCTTTCCATCTAAACTGATCTTCATTTGATTGACCTTCAGTTGGACAGAACCTTCCCTAGGCGCTGACTAGAAATCAGTAGAGTACTGACCTCGAAAACTCTTTAAAACTCTCGAAATAGCTCGGAATCACTTGCTTTCTTTTTCTACTTTTCTCTCACATTTTGAAATGGCTTTGGACAGGTCTGTATGTGTTGAAACTGAAGGGAGGTCATGCCTATTTATAGAAGACAGCAACCAATCAGCTTCAGGTTGGTGGCAGCCCGTGTGTCGCTTCGCATGGCTCCGGACGCATGCGCGGCGGCACCTCGTGCTTCACATGGCTGGCTGCATGTCCAGGACACATGCAGGACGCCACCACTCCTCCCAGATGTCAGACTGCATGACTAGAACTCATGCAAGGCACCACAGCAGCACGCACATGTCGATCAACATGCTTCGGTTGCATGCGCGGACACACCTCGTGCTTGGTCGATCCACCTCGTCCTTCTACATCTCAGGCTGCATATACAGCTTCCATCCACGGCGACACCTCGAGCTTCTAGAGACACTCAGCTTGTTAGATGGTTGACACCAGGTTCTGAACCCATGCAACGAGCCACATCGAGCTTCTCGGTCCATTGGCCTGATTTCGGTCCTTCCGACAAATTTCTGATCCGCGATTAACCCCGAATATTTTTCTGCTCCCGTTCAGAAGAGTTTAATATTTTTAATAAACTCCAATCTGAAGTCTGACCTTGGTGGTAAATATTTCCTGATCCTTCAGCTTCATCAAAAACTTCCATAATACCGAAATTAGGGTTTTCGTCCAATTTCGGGTTTTCCTATCGTGCTTCGATCCCGTCGTGCTTGCTTCCCGTCCTGCTTCCAAATTCTTCGAAATAATATTCCGCTGATACGAAGTTTTGCGGAAAACTTCGTGTTGAAGAAACGTCATTCTTCCAAAACGTCGAGCTTCTAAACCGTCGCGCTTCCAAAAATGTTCTACTTCCAAAACATCTGTCTGATCAATCTAAGACATCTTCTAACTATGGTCGAGCAACTTATTCGACTCATAGTTCACTCACGATCACTTCTCGCCCACCTCGTACTTCAAAACTTCTCGATCGATCCTTATCGCCCGCGACTCGACCACCACAAAGATACTCGACCATTCTTTTTTTTTTAACGGGTTTCTACATTCTCCCCACCTTAATAGAAT
The DNA here is from genome assembly GCF_020379485.1 of Brassica napus. Classification (NCBI taxonomy): domain Eukaryota; kingdom Viridiplantae; phylum Streptophyta; class Magnoliopsida; order Brassicales; family Brassicaceae; genus Brassica; species Brassica napus. Next base: position 11,605,153 of record NC_063451.1, read on the forward strand.
TCATCCTCAAATTCTTAGTTGCGTAATTGCTCATCTTCACAACATTCTCCACTCATCTCCATAACCTCTTTACTCTATCCACCACGGTTCCTTGAGTGTCCTCTTCAAGGCCTCCACAATGGTCTTCTGTTGAATGATCGCTGGATCATCTCTTACTGTTGCTCTGCCATAACACTCTGATTCCCCATTATACGAACTTGTCCAGATTCCTCAAATCCTTCTCAATCTTCTTTTCCCTAAATACTGATGATGTCCTTTCCCAACGAAGTCTTGTTTCCTCCCATCTATCCAATCCATACCACAGCCCAGTTGTCTGAATCTGTCTCTCCTCTTTTGCTTTGGGTTTGGGTTTGGGTTTGGCCTCGAACTCCCTCCACTTTAAGGTTTTCATCTCTTAAAGTTCCGATAAACGAACACACTTACTCGCTGCAACTCAAAAGAACACCTCACACGCAAGTTAGTAGACAACTAACCCAACAACTACTAACAACAACCTAATCGCAATGCTAACCAAATCAACCCAGCAATGCTAACCAGCAACCTAACAATTCTAACCAAGCAACCTAGCAATTCTAGATTCCGCTATCTCAATCCTAATTCCTAAAACAACAAATCATATCGCTGGACGTGACCGGTTTTCCTAATGCCTTTTGTGACTCGTTTTGACTCGATAAAACTGATTAAATCATGAGTTCCGGAAGCATGGACGAAACCATGCTCTGATACCACCTCTGTAACACCCCCGAACCGTCCTAGGCATAGGTCGACCCACCGGCCAACAATGAAACAAGAACATAACCGACGGACAACCCACACGAAGGGTTTGAGATGAAAGGCCAACCGGCCAGCCAAAAATCAAACAAGAACATGATTGACCGTCCAACCCAACACCATGGTCCGAAAGCGCTACATGACGGGCAAAGGACGATTCGGTCAGAGTCATAAAATTTACTCTACGACCTAGACCAGTTCGTCCACTAACACGTCCCGCTGCGTCAAGGCACAAGGCTTTGCAACCTGTACCTAGAGTTAGCAATTTCCGTTAGATCGAGGCCTAAGGCATGCTTCGGTTGCATGCGCGGAGACACCTCGTGCTTGGTCGATCCACCTCGTGCTTCTACATGTCAGGCTGCATGTACATCTTCCATGCACGGCGACACCTCGAGCTTCTGGAGACACTCAGCTTGTTAGATGGTTGACACCAGGTTCTGAACCATTTAACGAGCCACCTCGAGCTTCTCGGTCTATTGGTCTGATTTCGGTCCATTGGTCTGATTTCGGTCCTTCCGGCAAATTTCTGATCCGCTATTAACCCGAATATTTTTCTGCTCCCGTTCAGATGAGTTTAATATTTTCAATAAACTCCAATCTAAAGTCTGACCTTGGCGGTAAATATTTCCCGATCCTTCGGCTTCATCGAAAACTTCCATAATACCGAAATTAGGGTTTTTGTCCAATTTTGGGTTTTCCTGTCGTGCTTGCTTCCCGCCTGCTTCCAATGTCTTCGAAATAATATTCCACTGATACGAAGTTTCGCGGAAAACTTCGTGCTGAAGAAACGTCATTCTTCCAAAACCTCGAGCTTCTAAACCGTCGTGCTTCCAAAAATGTTCTGCTTTCAAAACATCCGTCTGATCAATCTAAGACATCTTCTAACTATGGTTGAGTAACTTATTCGACTCATAGTTCACTCACAATCATTTTTCGCCCACCTCGTACTTCAAAACTTCTCGATCGATCCTTATCGCCCGCGACTCGACCACCACAAAGATACTCGACCATTCTTTTTTTTTAGCGGGTTTCTACACCCTCCTCCGATTTCTCCCATTGTCCACTCCAAATACGGACAAGCTGGCTCATCTGAAAAAAAAAACCGTAGTCATTCAATCATATGAAATGTTAACGATTTAAACGTAATGTTAACGAGTGTACTCCATAAATGCGACATGATTTATTTCACATTAAAGTGGTCCCCAAAATATGACAATATCTTCCTAAAATAAATCCAAATCTCACCTCTATCTGCTTCTTCAACTTCAGATAGTTACCACTAAACGAAAAAATTTGTAGTCTATTATACCTTTGAACCGGTAAATAAAGGAAGGTGTTGTGTACTGGAGGAATGAACCAAGTGTCTATATATAGCGAATTTCAGCGTTTGAAACCGGCGACACATACACATGTATGTCAAAAACGAATTCTGATAGTATCACCTCATTTAATGCTCTCAGGCTAGCAAGATGTAGGCTACCATCATGACACTTGATCTGACACACAAATTTTATTTTCTATTTTCGACATTATCTCTTACTGTAAACAGTTTCTAAACTTACTACACCCGCTAATCTTCTCGAAATATCTTCTCAGCAATATTTACATTATTGAGACTTGACCAATTTTTCAACTAGGAGTTTTTGATAACCAGCTTAATGTTTGGTACTAACCAGGTTTGATTTAACTTCTTCCTCTAAACCGCTTGTTAATTTGACATTTAACCATCATTTTACTCTGTCAATATGAACTCAACTACACAAGATCTGTGCTTCCATTACTAAATCAGGATATTATATATGTTTATCGGCTATAATGATTTTATTTAACATGTATTATTTCCAACTCCCATCGAATTCCCTAGTATCTCTTACAACTTCAGCAGCTCAATCTACTATGCATATATGATTAAATGAAAAAGTCGACCCAACAAACAAATAAACTCGAACAAGTCATTTTAGTTCCATGAACCACATTCTCTAAAAAAATTAAGTCAAGTGTTTTGTAGCCCGATTATGATGTGGATGTTTCTTCTCTCGTCCGGTATCAGATCGCAATGATTCCTTTTAAATGTGCTCGATTCTTAGTCTCTTCAATGGGTTAACGGGAACTCATTACAATCATTTTCACGTATCTTCCCAAACATTGTTACAGATTCACTGCAAAAATGTTAAAAGAAATGTGCTTGATTACAATTAGTAAACCTTCAACCCCACTGCAGCGACTTTACTTACATGACGAGGAGGAGCACATATGTAAAATAATACTGAAGGAACCATCTATATATAGCAAATTTGGTATTACGGTATCTGTGGTACCACAACTTTTGAGGAAAATTTGTCCAATACCTATTTCGCCAACACACATAGCCACATTTTATTTTGATGTAACTTTTTACTCGTAACAATGCTCATGCTTACCACATACGCCAACACTACAAAATATCTTTGAACCATTTATTTGTAAATTATTATTTATAACACCGGTTTCACATGTGGTTGACACACATGACACGCAGCCCCGCAAATATGTGTTTTTTTTAATTTGTCTAATTGCTTTTTATCATCAATCGCACGTAAAGAAAACTTAGAACTTGTCCAATAGCCGGTTGCAAGAATGAGCTAATAGGGTTGTCCGATTTTGCCGAGGCCAAAATTGTCATTTTACGATGGAGAAAGTACATGTTCACAAATTAATAAAAATAATGCACACTTTCGTAATTTCTTTTCATAATTTGTATATTGACTTTATTGAGCCTATAAAATAATTGACTATTGCTATGTTACATAAATTATAATTGTTTAGTACATTTTATATAACATACTAGTGTTTTGTGTGCAGTGCACACCGAATATGACCTATTTGTTATCTGAGTTGAAAATATTTTTGTAAGTTATTGTTATTTTTTTGTTGAGTTATCATTTGGAAGTTTGGATCTAATGATTGTTTGAATGTTTTTGGCTGTTTAATCTTTTTTGTCTACTAAAAGGTGATTGACGAAGAACTATTAGAGAAAAAAATTGATGTGTTGCAAGTGAGGTTCTATGATTTGTGAAAATAATTTATTTTATACAATAATGGTCAACTTTATTTATGCATATTAAAATAAGAGTCATTTAGTTCAATAACCATAAAAAGAGTGGTAATTAGGTGATCATGCACAATCTTTACGTATTTAGCTAAACGGGTATAGGAACAAGGTGATATTACTTTTCTGTCCAAGTTGAGTAGCTGTTCGAAGATAGGCTTCTCATAAACCGATTTTGTAGAAGTGTAGGGTTGTCAGGATAGGGGGAATAGTGTGTCAGGCACTTGTCGGATCTACTAAAAAATTAATATATTACTGGTAAGATATTTGTTTTATTACTGGCACGTGGAGACTGATAAAGATGAAAGATAATATAGCTTGTATATATTCCATAAACAAAGAAATCCCATAATAATGCACATGTCAATTAATAAAATAATTTGGGGTAAAAGATTTGGCAAGCAGCTATTAAAAACGATGTGGATACTCGAAAATCCGGTTTTAAAAAACATATCAGTTAAGATGTTAGTTAGCCTGTTTGAGAACCATATATTTTTAAGATTAGTAGACAAATCGACACGTGTAAACAAAATAGTATAATAATGAAACAAACGAAAAGGCCTCATCTTTTTTGATCAAAATGAAAAGGCCTCATTAACTTACAAAGATGCTTGGTAAAAGTGTTAGCCAATTGAGTAATGAATAAATACATATTTTTTTTTTGATAAATAAAGGGTTAAATCCGGGTCTATTAAAGATACAGACCTGACCCCCGGGTGGGAGGTGCAACCCACGGATGGATCCTCTCCCGGGTATTCAAATGGACCGTAAGCATGGGTCCATATCCGCGTGGCCACATGTGGAGCTAGTAATTTCGCACTAGAGGGGAATCGATCCCTGGCCTGGACCAACAGGGCAACTCCTCCTCTAGTGGAAACCACTAGGCCACCACGAAGTGGTTGAATAAATACATATTATAACTGGATATTATATAAATAATCCTGATTATGATAATAGCCAGAAAATAATGTATGTACACGTAATATGACTGCATGTTAGAATCGGATAATACATTACGAATTCGAATTAGGTTATAAATGAAGAGTGGGTAATATGTATTAATGTGTATTAACCGGATATTACAAAGTCAATCCAAATAAAATAATTATATCCGGATGTATTAATCTTCATCTGATTTAACAAAATTATTTCCGACTACTGAAAAAACAAGTGAACCGGTTATATAAATGTTTATCCGGATATATGACAATTTATGAAATAAAAAAAATTTATGGATAATACAAAATATTATCTTTAATGCTATGTGTTTAATATTTACACAATTTTTAACATTTTAAATTGACTATCAGGTTTAAAGGATTATATCCATCTGCATAAAATATTATAACTGGATATTTTATAGTTATTTCAAATTAAATTTACAATAGCCAGATACAACATTTTGTTAACTTATACATAACTTAATAATAATAATCACCATTACATCAAAGCTCAAGAGTGAACCATTTAAAAAAAAAACGCATATTAAGCTAGCAGACGAGGGCTACCACCTTCTTGAATAAGGCACCACACATAAGCTAAACACGTCAACTATACTTCCTTTTCTAAATCTCTTAGTAACTCACAGTCTACTTAATACATGCAAAAGAGAAAATTTTATGAATATATTTTTTTCTTTCAGAGTAGCAAATACCCAAAACAGAAGATCATAACCTTTTATAGAATGTTGAAAAGAGACAATCTTAACAATTCACAATCCTGTTCAAAGCTCCTTAACACATATTTCAAACAAAGGATCTAATTGAACTCCGCTTAAAAATGTTAAAAAACAAAATCTTTACAGTTATTATCGTTACCAAAGCTCATTAACAAAGATTTCTATCCAGTTAAACAAACAGATTGCTTGATGTTTCTAACACAAAAGAAACAAAAAGAGTGAAATCCTCTTTCATGAGACAAAACACGAAAAGATTCCTCCTTAAAAATTGTGCCAACTTTGAAATTCTATCAGAGAATCTGCTAGTAGCAGACCATGAGATGCATTGGTTAGAGGTCTCATCACCTATGCGTTTACATATCGGAGCTCACTCTCGGTTATGGAGTTGGTGCCGAAGAGGAGGAGAAGAGAGATGAGCAGAGAGTGAGAGTGAGGAGAAGACTCATTTAGCCCGGAGAGAATGGGAACGGAGGAAATAAACCGTAAAGATTCATTAGCTGAGAGAGACAATAAGAAGGAGATTCAATATTGTTATTCAAAACCTTCGATTCTGAAATTTGGAAGAGGGAAGAAGAAAGCGAACGTAAGTGAGACAGTGAGTTGAGAGAGATGATGTAATTACAAATTTGAATATTGTTAAGCCTCCCACTATTAATAGGGAAGAGTAGCGTAATAATTACAAGATCATAGACTTTAGAGTTTAGTGTGTCAGACTCATCTCAGAATTATAGTAGGGGCATAGTGGAGAATATGAAATATGTACAGTGTTATTTTCGTAGCTATGCCATTTACTTAATTATTTTTTGATTCCTAGCTATAGGATGCAAATACTCTTGTTTGAATGTTTTTGTCGAGATAGAAGACCATTCGAAATCGAGAAAGAAGCTTATATTTGGCTTTTAAGATGGCTTTATTTGTTGGACCTTTTAAGATATGAATCATAAATTCGTGAAGTAAGCGCTTGTATTTTTTAAATGTTATATTATTGGTAAATGAGTTTGTGAGGAAATCTCTAGCATCTGCTCCGTCTTCGTCTTCTTCTAGCAGTCCTAACGACGACTATCTGAAGACGATTGTCAAAGAACAAGCTCGCTTGATTCAGATACAAAAGTCATATTGAGAATCAGGATGTACGGCTCGAGAACAATGACAATTGGCTCGAGAAGTACAATAAAATTTTTGTTTATCTTTTTTTTTTAATATATTTTTTTTATCTAGTTTCAACTATTTACAAACTACTATCGTGTTTTCTAGGAACACTCAAGCCGAAGATGACGATTCGAAGGATGATTATGAGACGTTTAGTTTCTTTTTGTTGAACATACTGTGACAACCCGTCCCATTGATCAAGGCTCAGAGTTTTGCAGGGCACCGATCATTAACCCTTCACATGTGAGTATTACGGGCTCTTCCATGTAGGTTTTAGTGCGTTAGTGAATTGGTGATAACTTATCTCGTGTGAAGGTTGTTAAATGGTGAAGTCTTGGGTTCGAAGAACGCCAAGCGCACCAATAGCCTAAATGGGAGAGAGTCAGTGAAGATTCACATGTGAAATGTTAGGGTCAGTGTTCTGCAGCGCTAACCTGGAGCCTACGGGACAAGTAGTTCCCACGAGGCGGGTTGTTATAATTACTTTTTTATTTTGATTTTTTGTAATAAATTTCAAATTTGATTTAAATTATGAATATATTTTATTTTATTAAAAAAATAAATTTAATCTAATTTTTAATTAATAATTTATTTTCACGCAATTCTCTAGCAAATTATAAAAAAATTTGCAAGGTCTAAAACGATATACGTCACAATTTTTTTAGGGAATTGCGACGGATTCAATAATGTTATCGCAGTTCCCTCGCAATTTTGCAAGGTTACTGCGACGGATTTCGTTTTATCCACGCAATTCCTTAACAATTTCGACAAAAAATAATTGTTAATCGTTCAGTGTGCGTAATTCGTTTTAGATGTATTGGATTTAGTGGATATAATTGGGCTAGTCTAAATTAAAATAAGCTCATTCGTTTAGTGGATTTTTAACATAAAAGTTAGTTAGTTAGTTAATCAGCGGCCTTGGACTAGTGGTACTTGAAGGAAAAACCCCCAATACGGTATCCGCAGTTCGAGTCCCGCTGGCCACCCAGGCTAGGGTTAAATCCCAAGAATACGTGGAGTGCCGGAAATCCGCGGTTAACTAAAAAAAAAAAAAAAAAAAAAAAAAAAGTTAGTTGACAAAAAAAAGTAAAATCATATTTTCATTTATTTAACAAATACAACTTTTCTTATAAAACCGTAGAAAACACATTTTCATCAATATTATAAAAAAAATTAAAGCAATTTTATGTTGAAGCTGCAAATTCATTTTTTAGCTATAGTTGTGAAATCTTATTTTCTCGCCCTAACAACAAATTACATTTTTATAAGAATTAATATTTTGACCAAAACTGCAAAATCAGGTGGTAAATTTATTTAATTTTTTTTAATTAAAACAAGTATATTATGTATTAATATTAGCACATAACTAGACAAAAATTGATCATTTTCCTGTTAAAATATGTAGACGTAAACTCTTTAAAACTAACCAAACAAACAAAGATTTATTAGATGCAAAAGTTAAAAAGAACAACCCAAAATTGAAAGAAACAACGTGTAGATAGAACGTGGCACATGAGTAAATGAACGAACAACCTGAGTCTTAGCAAGAACAATTTCACAGTGATAGTAGATCTCGGGTTGCGCGGATTTTTGTTTTCATTTATTTTTATATAAACATATTATTTTCAATTCTAAATTGGTATATATTATAATATATATGTGTTTATCAATTTTTAAAACATAATGAGTTTACGGTATATTTTTTTCATTGAATAGATTGTTTCAAACTTTCACATGTATTTGTATCTTCTTCTATATATATATTTTTGGATTATTATTTCATTATTAAAATCATAACTATATATATAAATATTAGTAAAATATTATTTTATTGTCATATCCAAAGATATTGTAACATTTCACAAATTTAGAAAGTTTTTAAAAATTAAACTTTTCGCTTCATAAATTTATATTATCGAGTAAATAATTAAACATTTAGTTTTTGTTTAATTTTTAAAATAATCTATATAGTTTAAAATTTGTTTTCATTGGTTTATGGTAGTAAAGATTAATCATTGTTAGGTGATTTGTTATTTACAAAAAAAAAAAAATTATAATTTTAAAATTTAACATCGACAAATATTTAAATAATTAACATATTGAAGTATAGTATTACAACATTAAATTATATCTATTTAATTTATATTATCTATAAATTCAATAGATCATCTATTGTTTAAATCTAATTATTGATAGCCCAATAAACAAATTTTGTAAGCCCAAAATTTAAATGATAAGATTAGAGATTAAATTTAATATGAATTTATAGGAATAGGTCTACTAAGTCAATTTAAAAAAAAATCACACATGAATAAGGTTGTGACTTTTGTTTTAATATATAAGATAATTTAGACTGGTATCATAATTCTGGTTAGCTAATATAAATGTCTTTGAGAAAAATGTTCTCAAACAGAACGCTCTCACAGTCTCAGGGGTTATTGGTTGTTGTATTTTAATGGATTTGAAAATCCGAACTAAATCTAGTGTTATTGGTTCTATGATTTTCAAATCTGTATTAAAATCATGTGTTATTGGTTTAATGATTCATAAATTCTGTATCAAATCAACTGTTATTCAATCGTACGGATTTACTAATATATTTGATTTTATAATGGATTTGTTTGAATGTTTTAGTTAAAAATACAAAGACTCAAACCCGAAGGAAAACTTCCGGATTTGCATATTTTACTTGGATTTATAAATACTATATGGATTTATAAATCAATCAAAATATATAAACCAATAAGTTTTCTAGAACGGATTATCGATGGAACATAAGAGCTGAAAAGGTGTCTAATCCACATATGAGTCGTAAAAAATGTCTTTGTAGTTGGGACCTTGTTGGTAAAATAAGTGGTGAGATTTTCCTTGGAACGGGCTATAATTCATCTGCGTCGTCGTCATCTTCCTCATCTTCTGAATCTGTTTCACTGAATTTAGAATGCAAAATACGGAATCATGTTACATTTCGAGAAGATAAGATTGTGATATTCTCTTATTCTCAGTGATGAATGGTTTTTATATATTAAACTGATTCTAAAACATATACTTGAGTCCCCTTCAAGATGGAAATGTGGAAGATGAATAATTATTTTACTAACCTTGATTTGCTGCAGTGGTTACTTAAAGTTTGACACAGAACCTTGCGAGCATCTCCTACTTTTAATGTTCCATTCTTTATTACCTCAGCAAGCTGCCATCCCACATCAACATCAACGAAATTTGGTGTAATTCTACTCGTCACTTAAAAGTAAAGTCAGGAGAAAGTTTACCTCATCTTCCGTTTCCTCCAGCAATCTGTGTTAATCAATTACATATAGATTTTACAAGAGGTTAAAGAAATATTAAGCTGGAACAAGATACTGCGGATGTTCTCGATTGTCTTACCTTCCGCAATAAGTTGAAATGTCATTTGCATGCGCTTTAGCTTCTTGTTTATCTATGGAAAACACACAAACACCGAACATTAATCCCAAACAAGTCTCTAAACCTCCTAATATAACTAGAGAGATAAAGGCTTCACAGCAACAATACTTATTCCAGAATCTTCCTCGATCAACAGTTAAGAAGAAGCACCTAAGCTTAATTTATTAAAATAACATTATTGATGCAGCTGGAGAAGCCAAATGTGTGATGAACAGATTGTAAAATTTAAAAGGAAATAGACATTACTTGTTAGATTGTCAAAACTTTCCACTTTGACCCATTCTCTATTTTTAGATTCAACCTGCGGAAATGTTGGAGTTAGAATCGAATTGGTAGATCAAAACGGGAATTATACACGAACTTGGCTTACCTTTTGTAGAGTATAGTCCTGCATTCTATCACACAGCCCGTCCAACAAATCAACCACCCTCAGGTCGCTCATTCTATTTGAATTTGAAAAAATAGATATACAGGGACAAATTAACAAATGGTTAAGAAAAATTGTTAGATTATTTGCCTTTCATCGTAGCTGCTAACTACTAATCCATGTTACATTCTTGAAAGCAATCAAGCATACAGTCCACACTTGTAGTAAGGATCACAATTACAAATATGCCCAAGAAGTTCTCTTGTCTCATGTTTCCAAAAGTATTACAAAAAGTCTAAGCGGACAAGGATGCGTGATTGACGTACCTATAATCAATAACTTTTCCCTCACGCTGGCCTTTAGAATTAAGTCGGTTTCTCAAATCAAGATGGTTTCGTGGTTTTTCCTGTTTAAGACTTAACAACACATCAAAAGGTTGAACTAGCATTGAAACAGAAACAGGGAGGCTTCGAATACTATTGTAATTTTGTATTACCTTCAAAAGCTGTGATTCCAATTCCTCCTGCACAGCATCGACACCCATATTAGTGCGAGGGAAGTAGATCAGAGACTAGGGAAATAAAACATCGAGAGAGATTCCAAGCGAGCATACCGCGACGGCGTTGCAAGCAGAACATTTGTCATCAACGGAGACTCCAAAGGAGAAAATGGTGATAACAACTACGGTGAAGATCACCAGCTTCGCCATCCTTCGATTTCTTCCTTCGGATCTGTAGCAAATTAGATTATTTTTATATGTAAGAAAACACGTCATCGCTATGCTTTGAACCAATGATATCACGGTTTGTAGCCACGTAACTCACCCCTCACTTGTTGCCAACGTTTTTTTTTTTTTGGCACAACTTGTTGCCAACGTTAATACTGATTTTTATCAATTTAAACAATTTTCATTTGTTGACCAAAAAAAAAAACAATTTTCATTTTGTTAACACGGATACATCATCGTATAGTCCCTATGTTTATTATAAAGAATGATAAATTATTTGCTAAATATTTGCTATTGATGAACAACTTTATGAACAATTTATTATTTATTATCTATATAATTATAACTATGAAAGCTTTTTTATGGTTTTTCGATCATGGATATCAAATGCTTACAATACGATCCAGAATGCTCACAGATAAGTAGAGCAATATGCAATCTATCGACCAAATAAGAGCTTTCAACTTGGAATGTAGGGATGTGAGGCATTTTCTTTGTTTTTATTTTGTATCCATGAGCTAAATATGTCGTGATATATTTTTTCAAATTCATCCATAACCACTGAAATGTGATGTAGAAGTTTAGGAACCATCCACCATATAAATGTTTCCCAAGCATACCACTTAAAAAACTATTACATGTGTTGGCTCTACTTTTACAATGGAGGTTGTATTTGCTGCAAATCTAGCTTGACTTTTTTTTCTGCATGATTAACCAGTTCTAAAAGATTCATGTTAATTGCTTTGAATAATTTATCATTCCTACATTTTCAAAGATATTATATTATCCGAGGATAAAGATCTTTATCCAACTCTGGCTCTTCAATATCAACTCAAACTTAAAAAAGAATTTGGGATGGAAGGTGTAGACGACAATGCCCATGTTTGTAAGGCCGAGTGAATTCAAAGATTGCATGAATTACAGATTTTTCAGCATCTCTACATCTAGGACAATAATTATCATACTACATATGACAGCATGCCAAATTATTTATTACAATTTAGGCTTCAAATGGGTGATGCAGATCAAAGAATGCAAATCAAAAGAAAATGCTAATCAAGCAATACAAATACATATCAAGTAAACTATGCAGAGTAAATGTAAATCAAGTAGATTATGCATAACAAATATATATCTAATTGATTAAACTGACATTACAAGAAAACGTGCCTATAACAACGAAACTTTACGACGAAAATATTCGTCGTAAATTTACATGGGCTTTACAACGAAATTACGAGGAATCTAACTTTCGTCGTAAACGCCATGTAAAGTTACGACGAACTGATTTCGTCGTAAACTCCTTGTAAGTTTACGACGAATGTACGTGGAATGAGAAATATGTCGTAATCATTACATCGACATTACAACGAAGCATGTTACCGTTATATTTAGGTGAAAACGTGTATTAAATGTGCTTTAACTTACCTAATTTCGTCGTAAAGTCGTTGTAAATAATATGTTAAAACCATGTAAAATCCATGTAAAATATTCCTTGTAAAATCGTTGTTATATTTCAACTACCCAACTCGAAAATTTCTCTATATATATGTCATTTTCCACAACTCTCTTCCTCACAACACACAAACGGGAGAAAAAAAATATCCGAAAAAAAAGATTTCAAAAAAAAATATAAGAAAAAATGGCCGGTGGCGGTAGTATTTACGAGTTACGGAGTTGGATGTATTTGCACAAAGATTCCGACGGGAGGGTGACGAACGCATTTCTGAGCGGGCTAGAGACATTCATGCACCAGGCGGGCTGTACACCGATCACACAGGAAAGCGGTAAGATGTTCTGCCCCTGTCGGAAATGCAAGAATTCAAAATTTGCACGTAGTGAAACTGTATGGAAGCATTTAGTAAACAGAGGATTTACACCACAGTACTACATTTGGTATCAACATGGAGAGGGTTATGGGGGAAATGAAGCTAGTAGTAGTAATAATAATTTTGAGGATGGTCATCATAGTGAAGAACCGAATCATTTGCATAATGAATATAATTATCATCAAGATCATGAGCAGATGGTAGATCATGATAGGGTTCAAGATATGATTAGTGATGCATTTTTAGAAACAACTACAACAATAGCTGATGGAACTGGAAATGTAGAAGAACCTAATTTGGATGCAAAAAGGTTTTATGAAATGCTAGATGCTGCAAATCAACCAATCTACACTGGTTGTAGAGAAGGTCTCTCTAAATTGTCTCTAGCAGCTAGGATGATGAATATTAAAACGGATCATAATTTACCTGAGAATTGCATGGATGCATGGGCGGAGTTGTTTAAAGAGTATTTGCCAGAAGACAACGTGTCTGCTGAATCTTATTATGAGATTCAGAAATTGGTTTATAGTCTTGGGTTGCCTTCGGAGATGATTGATGTTTGCATCGACAACTGCATGATCTACTGGAAAGAAGATGACAAGTTAGAAGAGTGTCGATTCTGCAAAAAACCACGATTCAAACCGCAAGGCCGTGGGAGGAATAGGGTACCGTACCAAAGGATGTGGTACCTACCAATTACAGACAGATTGAAAAGATTATATCAATCTGAGAGGACTGCTGCGTCGATGAGGTGGCATGCGGAACATGTCCAGAGAGATGGTGAGGTTGCACATCCATCAGACGCAAGAGCGTGGAAACATTTCAACAAGGTACACGCAGATTTTGCTACAAATATTCGGAATGTCTATCTTGGGTTATGCACCGATGGATTTAGTCCATTTGGAATGTCTGGTAGACAATATTCTTTGTGGCCAGTCATTCTTACGCCGTACAATTTACCGCCGGATATGTGCATGGAACAAGAATTTCTATTTTTGACCATATTAATCCCTGGGCCGAAGCATCCAAAACGGTCTCTTGATGTTTTTCTTCAACCGTTGATAGAAGAGCTAAAGCAATTGTGGTCAGAAGGGGTGAGGACGTACGATTGTTCCTTGAAAAACAATTTTACGATGCGAGCAGTTCTGCTGTGGACGATAAGTGATTTCCCTGCTTATGGGATGTTGTCTGGCTGGACAACACATGGAAGATTATCTTGTCCATATTGTCTTGGATCGACGGATGCTTTTCAACTGAAGAATGGTAGGAAGAGTTGTTGGTTTGACTGTCATCGTCGCTTTCTTCCACTTGCCCATCCGTACAGAAGAAATAAGACATTGTTTCGGCACAAAAAAATTGTCAGAGACGGTCCTCCTCCATATCTCACCGGCCAGCAGATCGAAGCAGACATTGATTATTACGGAGCTCAGGAAACAGTTAAAGTTGGAGGAAATTGGCATGTTCCTGGAAATATGCCTGATGGATATGGTGTGTCTCACAATTGGCATAAGAAGAGTATATTTTGGGAGCTACCCTATTGGAAGGATCTTCTCTTACGCCACAATCTGGATGTCATGCATATTGAGAAGAACTTTTTTGAGAACATCATGAATACATTACTTAACGTCCCTGGGAAGACAAAAGATAACAAAAAGTCAAGGATGGACTTACCTGATATTTGCTCAAGAAGTGAGTTACATATCAAGAGCAATGGAAACGTTCCTGTTCCCATCTTCCGGTTGTCATCAGAAGCCAAAACAACCTTGTTTGACTGGGTTGCATCAGAAGTTAAGTTTCCTGATGGTTATGTTTCAAATCTGTCAAGATGTGTTGAACGAGGTCAAAAGTTCTCCGGAATGAAGAGTCATGATTGTCATGTGTTTATGCAACGACTACTTCCATTTGCTTTTGCCGAGCTCCTTCCAGCAAATGTCCATGAAGCACTTGCAGGTAATTATAAAACGTTAATATATATACATATGTTATGAAATGTTATTAATTTGATTACTTTTGCAATATACAGCCATCGGCGCTTTTTTCAGAGATCTCAGCACACGTACGTTCAAGGAAGAAGTCATCGAACAACTTCATCATAACATTCCGATCATATTGTGCAACCTGGAGAAGATATTTCCTCCTTCATTTTTTGACGTCATGGAGCATCTAGTTGTCCACCTACCGTATGAAGCATTGCTTCGTGGACCTGTTCACAACGGATGGATGTATCCGTATGAGCGACAGATGAAACATTTGAAGGGGAAAGCAAGAAATCTTGCAAAGGTGGAAGGTTCAATAGTTGCGGGAAGTTTGACAGCCGAAACATCTAACTTCACATCATACTACTTTGCTCCAACTGTTCGTACGAGGAAAAGAGTTCCTAGAAGATATGATGATGGTGGAGTACCGACATCATATCCAATTGATGGTGTTCCTGACATTTTCTGCGAAATTGCACGGTTTGGTGGTAAAACGAAAGAAGTATGGTGGTCATGTGAAGAGGATAAACATAGTGCCCACACTTATATTCTGCTCAACTGCGAGGATGCAGTGACCCGTTACTTTGAAAGGTAAATATTTTTGTGAATGTTAATTATATGAATTGCAGTTAATTATGTATGACTTGATTATTTGTTTAATTTGCAGCATGTTTGTATCTCAAGTTGAAGAAGCAATACCAGGAATATCTGCAACTGATGTGGACACACGTAAAGATAAGCACTTTGTCAAGTGGTTAAAATCACAGGTACGTAATATATCTCATACATTGATTAATTAAGTAAGTGTTTTGATACTTCAATATTAATTAAGAATAACTGTTTTTGGCAGGTTGATTATGACGATCCTTATTATCCCGTATGGTTTCACGAATTGGTTCAAGGTCCAGTTGCAAAGGTCACCACATCACCTATGTATTTCACACGAGGATTTACCTTTCACACATACGAGTATGGGAGACATCGGGCAACGAGTAACTACGGAATATGTGTGAAAGGTGAAACGGACTTTTACGGGATCTTGCAGGAGATTATTGAAGTGGAATTTCCGGGGTTATTGAAGCTAAAATGCGTCCTCTTCAAATGTGAATGGTTCGATCCTGTTGTGAACCGAGGGATTCGGTATAACAAATTTGGTGTTGTGGATGTCAATTTTGGGAGAAGATACAACAAATTTGAGCCTTTCATTTTAGCTTCACAAGCCGAGCAAGTAAGCTTCCTTCCTTATCCTCGGCTTCGAACTTCCGGGATAAACTGGTTAGCTGCTATCAAAATTACACCTCGTGGACGCATTGTCGCTGGAGAAGAACCGCCCTTGCAAGAAGAAGACGCTATCAATGAAGTTGAGGTACCAGAACAACCAACTGATGAAATCCTTTTGATCGACCCGCAAAACTTTCAATATGAAGATATTCCCGAAGATGCGACAGATGAAGCACGTGAAGACGAGTTCGAGAGAAGCGACGATGATGATTGTAATGATAGTGATGAGAACGAAAACGATTTAGAGTGATGTAATATTGATGAGAACGAAAACGATTTAGAGTGATGTAATATATGTCTCTGATGTTGTATTTCTCTATTGTAACGTATGTTTAAAGAAATATTGTTTTTTTACCATCCTAATGTATGTGTAACAAATGTTGTTTTATATAATATGTATTTGTGTTAATTTTAAAAAAATTATTTGGAGTTTTAGGGTTTTAGAGTTTAAGTTGGAGAAAGAGCACAAAGTAGTAGAGAAGAAGAGATATGATGTTAGATGATATGTGACTTTGGGGTTTAGGGATTTCATTCTCGGTGTTTAGGGTTAAGCGTTGTAAAATCGTCGTAAACCGATGTTTCCACGTAATTTCGTCGTAAATGGAAAAACGCGGGCCTGGTAACTTCGTCGTAAACGTGGGCCTTGTAAATTCGTCGTAAACCGACGTTTCGACGTAATTTCGTCGTAAATCGAAAAACGCGGGCCTGGTAACTTCGTCGTAAATGAAAAAACGCGGGCCTGGTAACTTCGTCGTAATGTTACGTCGCGTTTACGACGAAACTTTTTATATATTGGGACGCCGAGACGAGGCTGCCTCGTCCATTCCTCCTAAACTCCTCTCCTCTCCCTAAGGTACATTCTCTTCCCTCTTTTTTTTTTTTTTTTTAAAGTTAGTTTAGGTTATTAATTAGTTAGGTAATTAGTTTAGGTGATTATTTAGATAATTAGTTTAGGTGATTAGTTAGATGACGGAATCCTATAGTTTAGGTGATTAGTTAGGTAACGGAATAATTTTTTAATTATGTCGTCATAATTGATTAAATTTATTTAATTTTTTTTAGATGGCTCCTAGAAGGAAACCAGCAGCACCTACTTATGCCCAGTTGTTTGGCGATGGTTCCGGTACATCTTCTTCCGGTCCATCGTCTTCCGATGCAGTTCCAGACTCTCAGACTTCTCAGAGAGTTTTTTCGAGTCCTCCTCTTCCACCGCAGATGCCTCCACCTCCTCCTCCAGCGGCTGCACCTGAGCCTGTCCCAGAAGGTGCAGTTCATCCGGATTTGCGTGTGCCTTCATATGCTCCCTTCGCGAGATATACGGTGGAGGATTTGCTTGCCCAGCCTGGACGGGAGGGTTTGGATGTTCTAGACCCCGATAGACCCCGAGGAACTTATTGGTAAGTTATTAATTTTTATTACTTTAAAATTTAATTAATTTTTATTTTGTAACGGTTAAATTGTTTTTTTTTTCAGGTTTGGGGCTAACAACCGTGTTAGCCGGAGCGTTTCGGCGACGATTAAGGGTTACTACGACGGGGCATACCCGAACTGGAGCAAGACACCAAATCACGTTAAGATCACGTGGTTTAAATGTTTTGCGGTAAGATTTTTAAATTTAATTAAATTTTCACTTATATATATATATATATATATATATTTTTAATATTTATTATTAATTGTAATTTTTTCAAAATTTTTATGTTTCAGCAAAAGTGGCATTGGTCTTTGGGAATCACCGAGAGGGTGAAGGCGGAATTCGTTGCAAAGGCAAAGATACGCCTCTGCAACACAGTCTCTGATTGGAAGGACAAGTGGGAGATCTACGGGTATGAGGGAAAGCCCACTGAGCTCACGACGGATGTGTGGGATGGCCTCATCGCCTATTGGGAGCACCCCTCTTCGATCAGAAAGGCCAATTCGTGCTCGGCTTCTCGAAGGACGAAGGATAAAGATGGTCATTTGCCCATGCTTCACAGAACCGGACAAAAACCTCATGCAGGAGTCCGTCTAGAAGCTGTAAGTTTTGTTTTAAATATATATTTTAAAATATTCAATTAATATAATATTTAATTTAATTTTTTTTTGTAGTTCGAGAAGACGGGAGTCTTACCTTCTCTGTCTGACCTATTCAAGATGACTCACGCCACATCCGACGGAGTTTTTGTGGATCCTGCATCTGAGAAACTCTTCCGAACAGTGGCTGGTCGGATTGAAGAACGGGAGACGCAACTAACCCAGGAGTCTCCCGATGGATTACCAGTCACATTGTCCACCCAAGAGGTCGACAGAATCTTCGAAGAGGTAACTTAAAATTTTAGTTTACATTATTTTAAATATTTTAACATAATTAACTATATTAATATATGTTTTGATTTTATAGGTGGCTCCTAAAAAGAAGGGACGGATAGTCGGTATAGGCTCTGTTAACGAAGTTGCAAGGGCAACTTCGTCATACACTTCGAGACGGGATGAAGAGACTGCTCAGATGAAGGCTCAAATGGATAGCCAGAAGGCTCAAATGGATAGCCAGCAGGTTCGTTTAGACTCTCTTGAGGATTTGCTAGACGTGATGGCCGTGGGAAACCCGGTTATGCAGAGAATGTTGAGTGAGAGACGAGCCGCTCTTGGAATGCCACCACGAGATCCCCAAGAGTCCGATCCAACCCGTCAACAGCCGAGCAACCCCACCAACTACTTCGACAATATGTAGTTTTTTTTTCTGTTTGTATTATGAATTTAAATATTATTGTATGACTTTTTTAAAATATGTTTTCCAATTTCATATTTTGTTTTAAAATTTAAATTATTTTAAATTCTGAATATTAAAAATAAATTAAAATCTATTATATACTAATTAATAATAATATAATAAGAAACGATGTAAACTCCTCGTAAACATTACATGGAGTTTACATCGAATGTTTACGAGTGATTAACATCGAAATATTTACGAGGATTTTACATCGAAATGTTTACGAGTGATTTACAACGAAAGTATTTACGTGTGCTTTACATCGAAATAATTACGTGGGATTTACGACGAAGTCTTACGTGGCGTTTACGACGAATCCTTTCCCTGCGCTTTACGAGGAATATATTTCGTCGTAAACGTAACGAGTCATTTACGACGAAACTTCCGTTACGACGGACATTTAACAACGAAACGTCTTTCGACGTTAATTCGTCGTAACACCCCGTTTACGACGAATTTACAACGAATACTGCCCTAGTAAAAAAATATGTTTTCTTGTAGTGTGATTTTAAAATCATCCTATTTGATCTATCAAATTTTTTAAAATTAAGTATGTTAAATATATATAAAAAATTAGTATACTTTTAAAAAGAAAGAGAAAATGACTAGGATGACACTAAAAAAGTTTTTGTCACAAATATAGCTTCTAAGAATAAAAATGACCAAAATAGCACTTAATGTTTTATCAAAAGAGATAAATATATACTTATACCCCAATGGTAAATTAATTTAGACATTAGGGTTTAGAGTTAAGGGGTGGGGTTTAGGATTTAGGGTTTAGGGTTTAGGATTTAGGGTTTATGGGTGGGGTTTAGGGTTTAGAGTTAAGGGGTGGGGTTTAGGGTTTAGAGTTAAGGGGTGGGGTTTAGAGTTAAGGGGTGGGGTTTAGAGTTTAGGATTTAGGGTTTAAGGTTTAGAGTTTAGATTTTAGGGTTTAGAGTTGGGGAGTGGGATTTTGGGATAAGATTTCAGATTTTGAAAAATAAAAAAAATTTAAATTTTTTTAAAAGATAAAATGCTATTTTGGTCATTTTAGTTTTTGAGGGCTATTTTGTGACATAAACTTAGAAATGTGCTATTTCGGAGATTTGCCCAAAAAGAAAATAGAAATATATACATATGTTATAATATTTGTGTTAGGAACAAATAAAAACTTTGATTGAATATTAACTATTAATCATAAACTTCAACTTTAAATTTTTCATAATTCATTAAAACATAACTAATTCAAAACATACTTTACTGTAACTATTTTTTTTGAATGAATGCAGATATATAAGATAACCTAAAAAATATAAAAAAGTTAGTTCATTAAACAAAAGATTAAATACATACATGTGATAATACATATTATAAGAACAAATAAAAAATTATGTGTGCAATAAGATAACAATTAATTTTTGTAAATAAGTATTAATTATTTATTTATGCTAATTCCTATCAAAAATAAAATAAAAGAATTAAAATATTTATGTTCTCTGTCTATGTAAATATTATATATAGTTATGTAGTGAAGTAATATATTTATAATGATATAAAAATTAATATGCATAACAACTGTTGCAAAAAGCTCTATAAAATTTTAAATATGTAAAAAAAAAAAATATAATTTTCTTAAAAATGTATTTATAAAAGATATAATATATGTAAAATAATAAATATTTCTATATCATATTATAAAACACGTAAATAAACAAAAATGAAATAAATTATTAAACAATATTTTTATAAGAATTTGATTCTCATAGTAAAAATACATATAAGAAATTAATTGAGATAAAAAAATTGATCTACATGCATTATGATCGGCCCTCATCGGAGAAAGAAAAAAACACGAAGACTAATCAAAAACTAACTAAGATGTAAAAAATCCTAACAAAAAAGGAATGGCGACGGCGACGGCGACGGCGATCTATCTCTAGGGTTTTGATGGTTTTTCAAAATTGGGATCCGGGAAATCGATGGAAAGAAGAGGATAACGAACGGGTTGGTGTGATAGCAAAGATCTGGAGAACTGAGAAGTCATGGCTTGACAAGGATTTGATCAGAAAGGGAAAGACATGATTCTCCGGATACAGGGTGATTAAAAGGGATTGTGATCGTATCTACTTGGTGGGGATACGATCTACAGATTTTGCAGCAAAGGATCTCGATGGGGAGAAATGGATTTCGATTTCGATCCTCTTTAAGATGAGATCGTCTGACTTTACAGGTATTAATTCAGTCTACTCATTACGAAAGAATTTATTCTTTCAACATGGGATTCGAAGAATCAATTTCGGATTGGATACAATAGGGATATGGAGCTTGTGGATCTCGTGGGTCTGTGATGAACAGATACTACAGAAAACTTGGAAAGGAGGACACAATCATGGTTTCAATTGTAATATATTTGGCATTAATGGGGGAAAATCTGGGTCGGGAGAATTTGGAAACTGTAACAAGTATAAAAAGCGTGGATGGTGCTTTACTTGCTGTATCACATATTCAAGCTATCTGATAGTTCTCTCTAGTAAAAATCATCGTCTTGCTGTTGTTTGTTTGATCATGACACAGAGTCAGCTTCTGGGAGCAGGTGGGGACATTAAGGAGGGTGAGGGTGCCAGAAAAAGATTGAAGATCTCGGTGCCACACTTTGATAACTACGCTCTCGTCAAGACCTATTCAAAAACCATAATCGGAAGATGTATGAATCCACCGGCGCAAGAAATGAAGGCGTTGTTACAGAACATTCCAAAAATTTGGAAACTGGAGGATCGGGTGGTGGGGACAGATTTGGGGCATGGCAAATTTCAGTTTGATTTCCAGACGGAGGAGGAGATTGAAGCGGTCCTGAAGCTGCAGCCTTATCATTTCGATTACTGGATGGTGGCTCTTGCAAGATGGCAATCGAGGAAGTCACAGCTGTTCCCGCGGAGATTCCGTTCTGGGTGCGAGTTCTAGGTGTTCCAATGGAATTCAGGACACGGACTACTTTGGAAAGCATAGGTGATGCTCTGGGCAGGACGGTTTCTGTGGATCTTGAGCATTTACGTGTCCATGTGGTGATAGATGCTTTCCAACAGCTCTGTTTTGAGACTACGGTGGACTTTAAAGGGGGAGAGTATTATGAGGCAGTGGAAGCGGCGATCTCACTAAGATATGAGAAACTATTTGGATATTGTCCAATCTGTGCCAGTTTGTGTCACACAGAAGATAAATGTCCTCTTGCCAAGCCGGCGATGAAGACAAGTCCAGACAAGAAGAAGGAAAATAGAGATGGTAATGGGGGGTGGCAAGAAGGAGGGAAGCATGCAGATAGGGCTCGGAGTTACAAAGGGGTTGTCATTAATGGGAATACGGGCTATCAGCAGAAGGAGAGAGATGGTAGAGACTATTATGGGAAGGGCAAAGGAAAAATGGGTGAGGAGACTGACTTTAAGTGGGTGCGGGCGGCTGAGAAAGGGAACAAGGGATCGGCCAACAATCGTGGAAGCTACAGAGGGGATGGAGAGGCTTCTAGACAGCGCATGCCACGACGAGAGGATTCAAGAATGGCTGTCCAGGAGAGAAGTTCTAGGGGTGTCTCAGGACCGATAGGAGATCAACAGTTACAGCGAGGTTCAAATGTAAAGGCTACGGAGAACAAGGCTGTCGAGGCTCCAGAGGAGGGTGAAATCAAGGTTGTTGAGGCTTCCAACCAACAATTACCTTCACAAACTTTTCAGGAGGAGCTCGCCAAGACTCAAGCGATTGGAACAGAGGTCATTTCAGATCCCATGGATGCAGAAAGTGGGTTACAGGTGATTCAAAGTCTGGTAGGAGATTCATCCACGCTCAATGAAGATAAGGTTATGGATATGGATGAGATAAGAGAAGTTTTTCTTGCAAATGGGATTGATATGGATGCTGTAGATGAGCTACAGGAGTGCTCAGAAGGAGAGGTGGAGGAAGCAATGAGAGAGCTGGACAGGGCTGGTAATGAAGATATTCACGAGGATGAGGCACTGGTTACTGCGGTGGATGGCAAAGGCATGACTGATGTAGAAATGGCAAAGCAACATGGAACACGCAAACGGCTTTTTAAGCCAGCGGCTGGGACTGCGGTTAGTACAAAGATGAGGATGGCTAGCGTACGGGCTTCCCCACGTAAACGTACTGGAGTCAAATCAGGAATGCGCCAGGGGGAAAACAGTAAGCAAATGGATGCTAAGGGCACGTCAAACCCGAAGCCGGGACTCCCTAAACCATAATTTTATGATACACAACGTCTGGTTGGATTCGAGCAAGCGGGGCTTGGCTCTTGGTGTTGGCATTTGGATTTTTAAAATAAGCTCTATGAGCATTTCTCTTTTATTCGTTCTAGTTAAGGCTTATGAGATTGCAATGGTTTTTTCTTTTTTATGTTTATTGGTTACGCTTCCGTTTATGGTTAAGCAATGGATTTTAATTTGGTTGTGGGATATGTGGTACTACGTATCAGTGTGTGTCAATGTATCTTTAATCATCAGCTTTGTCTCTTTTGGAATATATGGATCTTATGGTGGAAGATTTGGGTTTCAGTGTGGTGTTAGAAATCTTATTTTACGGTCACCTTGTGTTGGAGTGAGATGGCTTGACTGGGAACCATCATTTTGTATCATGATTATATATATTTGTATTTGGCCTTACTGCAGGCACGCTCCACGGTTCACATGGGATTGTATTTGAGAGGTCGGGACTCTGGTTAGTAAAGTGGGTATTTGGATGGTTCGATCGTGTTATAAGGATCACGAGAGAATTGGACAGTTGTGGTGGTGACTTTTACGATTATGGCGATGGGATGAGTGTGGCATGATATGGCGCCTTGTGGAACATAATGGCTGGTACAATGTGGGGAGTAGTATCGAAAATTGTTTAATGTTAATGAAGTTTCAGGTGTTTCTGGATTACGAGAGGTTTCACACCTTTCGACGGTTGGGCTACATTATAAAGTGGATGGTAGTGAAAATATGGATATGTTTACTACATATATTAGCCTTTTTAGCTCAAATTCCAAACAGAGGGTATAAGGAATTGGGAAACAAAGTTATTTGCTCTGATGTGATTGAATCGGGAGTATTATTTTATTTGGAGATTTCAATACTCTGGTGTATTCAGCTGGTTAATTTTTTGAATTTTGGATTAACAAAATGGAAGATGGATGTTGATAGTAGGTATTTCGTTGGCATCTTTAAGCCGAATTATTCAGGCTCCAAGGAGCAATCCAATTTTATTAATATATGAATATATTAAGCTGGAACTGTAGAGGACTTGGAAGTCATTGGACCATCAGTTACCTTCGAGAAATATGGCATAAACATAAACCAGAATTTCTGTTCTTATCTGAAACAAAACAGGATGCTGCATTTGTACAAGGTGTTCAATCTCATTTTGGCTATGATAGTCTGGTTACTGTGGATCCATCTGGGAGAAGTGGAGTTTTAGCTCTTTTTTATAATATTGAGCATCAGGTCAACATTCTATATTCTAGTAATAGGATGATAGATATCGAGGCGGTAGTGAAGGGGAAACAAGTTTTTCTTACTTTTGATTACGGTGATCCGGTCCCAAAATTGCGGGATCAGGTTTGGGAGAGGTTGACTCGATATGGAATATCACGATCGGAACCCTGGTTTATTATAGGAGATTTAAATGAAATCACCGGGAATCATGAGAAGGATGGCAGAGCTGTGAGATGTCTGACATCTTTTATATCTTTTAATAATATGATAAGGAACAGTGGATTATTAGAATTTCCGGCTCGTGGTAATACTATGTCCTGGCCAGGGAGAAGAGGTAAAGGAAAAGGGGCAATGACAGTTAGATGTAGACTGGATCGTGCTTTAGCGAATGAGGAATGGCACACACTCTTCCCATGGTCTCATACGGAATATTTGAGATTGGTGGGGTCAGACCATCGCCCAGTGGTGGCCTTTTTGGATGATAAAATTAATAGACGAAAAAGGGGACAATTTAGGTTCGATAAGAGGTGGATTGGTCAAGAGGATCTGATGGAATCAATAATGTCAGGTTGGTTGGAGAATCAGGAAGGACGGGTTGAGGATTTTGTTACAAAAATTAGTAACTGTCGCCATGAAATATCTTCCTGGCGTAAGGACAATCAACCATATGGAAAGGATAAAATTAAAGATCTTCAGCAGGTGTTAGAAGAAGTACAGACAGATAATGATAGAACACAAGAGGAGATTCTTGAGGTTTCTCGGAAATTACAAGAGGCTTATAGGGATGAAGAGGAATATTGGCACCAGAAAAGTAGGAATATGTGGTATTCATCAGGAGACCTTAATACTAAATTTTATCAGGCGTTGACAAAACAACGCCGGATCCGTAATAAAATCGTGGGTTTACATGATGAATTGGGTAATTGGATTACGGGTGAAAGTGGAGTTGAAAAGGTAGCGGTTGATTATTTTGAGGATTTGTTTGCTACGACTAATCCAATGGAATTTGATAGTTTTTTGGATGAGATTGTACCCTCCATTTCTCCACAAATGAATCAAATATTAATGCGTACAGCAACGGAAGAAGAGGTTCGACAGGCTTTATTCATGATGCATCCTGAAAAAGCGCCAGGGCCGGATGGGATGACTGCTCTTTTTTTCCAGCATTCCTGGCATATTATTAAGAAGGATGTTGTAGAGTTGGTTAATAATTTTCTGGTTACGGGCGAGCTGGATTCACGTTTGAACATCACCAATATTTGTATGATTCCAAAGACGGAAAGACTTACAAGAAAGACGGAATTGAGACCGATAAGTTTATGTAATGTTGGTTACAAGATCATATCGAAAGTTTTGTGTCAACGGCTGAAAATTTGCCTCCCACGGCTAATATCGGAAACTCAATCGGCTTTTGTGGCAGGAAGATTAATTTCAGATAATATTCTTATCGCCCAGGAAATGTTTCATGGACTAAGGACAAATAAATCTTGTCAGAACAAGTTTATGGCGATAAAAACGGATATGAGCAAGGCTTATGATCGGATAGAATGGGATTTTATTGAGGCTCTTCTTTACAAAATGGGTTTTGATCCGCATTGGATTAAATTAATGAGAGAATGTATATCTTCGGTTCAATACATGGTTCTTATTTATGGACAGCCACGAGGACTGATAATTCCCCAGCGGGGATTACGTCAAGGGGATCCTTTATCTCCTTACCTTTTTTATTATGTGCTCGGAGGCACTAATTGCAAACATAAAAAAGGCGGAACGTCTGAAACAGTTAACGGGACTAAAGGTAGCGAGAGCTTGCCCAGCAGTTTCTCATTTATTGTTTGCAGATGATAGTCTTTTCTTTTGTAAGGCAAAAAAGAAAGAGTGTCAGACTTTTCTTAGGATTCTTAAGGAATATGAGACGGTCTCAGGGCAACAAATCAATTTCCAGAAATCTTCAATTCAATTCGGACATAAGACTGAAGAATCTTGTCGACAAGAATTGAGAGATATCTTGGGGATTCAGAATATAAGTGGAATGAGATCTTATTTAGGGTTACCGGAGAGTCTTGGAGGATCTAAGGTACAGGTGTTTGGGTTTGTACAAGAGAGATTGAACAATAGAGTGAATGGATGGACTTTTCATTTTTTCACGAAAGGAGGAAAAGAGGTGATTGTAAAATCAGTGGTTACGGCTCTACCAAATCATGTGATGTCTGTATATAGATTACCAAAGGCCACTGTGAAGAAGCTCACAAGTGCCGTAGCTCAGTTCTGGTGGAGCCCAGGTGGAGGCACGAAAGGTATGCATTGGAAATCATGGGATAAATTATGTGTTCCTAAAGATAATGGTGGCCTTGGTTTTAAGGATCTCGCTGATTTTAATACGGCGATGCTTGGTAAGCAATTGTGGAGTTTGATTGAGAAACCGAATACTCTATTTTCTCGAGTTTTTAAAGGACGGTACTATAGGAATGCTTCACCCCTGGAACCGATCCGCTCGTACTCCCCGTCATATGGCTGGAGGAGTATTACTTCTGCCAGATCTCTGGTTTGTAAAGGACTAATTAAACGGGTGGGGACAGGGTCATCTATATCTGTATGGAATGACCCCTGGCTCCCATTCACTCGCCCGAGACCAGCAAATAAAAACCCTAATCACTGTTACCCGGATCTCACCGTGGATTCCTTAATACATTCGGCATCTCGTACATGGAATTTACAGGCTATAAGCACTTTGGTTTCCCCGGAGGATATTAAGATCATTACAAGTATACCCTTGAGTAAAAATCAGATGGATGATAGGCTTGGATGGCATTTTACTAACAATGGAAAATATACGGTCCAATCTGGGTATCAAGTGGAAAGAGTCTATCCAAATAAGGAAAAACCACCAGATTTTTATGGACCCACAGTTGATGTTCTTAAAGCCTATTGCTGGAAATTGAAGTGTCCTCCGAAGATAAGGCATTTCTTATGGCAACTACTTTCAGGATGTATAGCGGTTATGAAGAACCTAAATGCAAGAGGAATACATGGAGATATATTTTGCTCACGTTGTG
This sequence comes from Brassica napus, assembly GCF_020379485.1. Lineage (NCBI taxonomy): Eukaryota > Viridiplantae > Streptophyta > Magnoliopsida > Brassicales > Brassicaceae > Brassica > Brassica napus. The sequence continues at coordinate 11,632,715 of NC_063451.1, forward strand.
GTGATCAGGAGGAATCGATAAACCATGTGTTTTTTTATTGTCCTCCAGCACGACAGGTGTGGGCCTTATCTAAGATACCCTCGAATCCGAATAATTTCCCTCTAGATTCTTTCTTTGCGAATATGGATCATCTTTTCTGGAGAGTTAATCCAAAGATGGATGACCATCAGTTTGCATGGATCTTATGGTATATTTGGAAAAGTCGGAATAAGAAGGTGTTTAGTAATATTGATGTTAATCCGAGAGATACACTTAACCTGGCTGTACTGGAATCAAAACTTTGGGCTGAGGCTCAGGTTTTAAGGAATCAGAGAGTGGCACCAGTTACACAAAATAGTTCCATCCAAACGAATACAGGACGATGGTGTTTTATAGATGGTTCTTGGAAAGATAAGGATGTGTTCTCAGGGCAAGGATGGTTTAGTACTTTACCAAGCTTTGATGGTTTGTTAGGGGCACGAAATGTTTGTGCATGTCTATCACCTCTTCACTCGGAGGTGGAGGCATTGATTTGGGCAATGGAATGCATGAGAAATTTAAGACAATTTCAGGTTACGTTTGCAACAGATTGTTCTCAGTTTGTGAAGATGGTTTCGGAACCTGAGGAATGGCCTGCATTTGGAGCCTATTTAGAAGACATCAAGCTTTTGAGAAGAAGCTTCCACAACTCAGACATCGTTCATGTACCAAGGACGGCGAACCAAAAGGCGGACAGCTTAGCACGTGGTGCCCGGCATCAACCGTCTTTCGTCGTACACATGGATGCAGAGTTTCCAAGTTGGTTTACAGAATCAATATGAATCTGTGCATTGTTTGCTGTCAAAAAAAAAAAAAAAAAGATCGGCCCTCATCATGATTTTATCATCTTTCCTATTTTTCTGCATATCAAAATATGTGTACTAGAATTAATCTGCATGCAGATTTTTTTTATATTTTTTTAGTTCTACATTAAATAAGATGAATATAAAAAATATAGGCCAATATGCACATTTTTGAACTGCATTTATACTGCATGTAGCATGCAATTCTTTCATTCATTTAGTGTCTTGTTACAATCTGCTATATAAGAGGTTACATCATCTGTGGATCATTAACTTTTCAAGTAAAAGCTTGATACTTAGTGATACTGGGCTCTGAGTATACAACATCAACCTCTTAGTTTAGGATATTCCTATCTACCCAATTTTCCAATTTAACAGTTCACAAACCACTCTTTGTATAACTCCAACAAAAGTATCTCGATGTGGAGATTGAATAAAAGGTATGTTCTCTGGTACGATAAGCCTTTCAAGTATTTCAACATTCCATACTTTATGCACACCTTGAATAAAATTAGTTATCGACATCTTTGGGTGGACCACCGGGGCAATAACTCGTGCTGGCCTCGAAGAAATTTTCGGAATCCACAGATCCTTTTATGATCTAATCTCAGAACTGTTGAGAAAAAATAACCCCAGAAGAGATTACTCCAGTTTCCGAGCAGGACGCCGGCCTTCAGGTTCCTGCCTGGAGAAATCCCGGCTCAAATCCCTGCTTCCAACCCAACCTCCGGGTAAAATTGAAAATTTCTCTTAAAGGAGATTCTTCCATATTTCTGAATATCGAAGAGTTTAACCTAATGACCGACTACGACTACGCTATAAAAGGGGAACCCAAACCCTAGAACAAGGGATCGACATTTAAAGACTAAGAGACTAGAGCTAGGCGGCTATAACTGGGGTTTATACACCAAACACTGTAGTTCATGCTCATACGATTAATAAAATCTCTCTTTCAGTATATATCTTCTTGTTTGTTTACTGCTTCGTAGTACCTTCAAAAATCCTACCTAAAAATATCCTAACAGTTTGGCGCTAGAAGGAGAGGGGGGGGGGGGGGGGGGGGGGGGGTGACGAACTATTTCCGGCTACTCTGAGGGAAATCAAGTTGCAGACTCAAATCGATGGTCTACAAAGTCAAGTCACCGAGCTGCATAAAGCTCAAAACGTAACAGCAGAAAACCCGATCTTCTCTCAGAAGTTGAAGTCTTGACGAATACGTTAGGCGAGCACTCCAACCTGCTGGAGCAAAGCGCTGAGAAGCTCTCTCTTCTCGAGGCTGAGACCTTAGTTCTCCGAGAAGAAAATCAAGCTCTCAACACAACGAGCAACAAGAGAGCCGATTTCAAACCCAGGTTCGACCGATGCAAACTCTGGAGACTCCAACTACTGAAGGCAATGATACCTGGCAGCCTCTACCAATTAATGGAGATGCCGCTATGAGAGCCGACATTGTGAAGGAAACTCGAGTCGACCTCACAGAAGAGAGCGGCTCCAGGATGGAAACTAGTTAAGAGACACAAGAAGGAGCAACGACAAAGAAGTCTTCCGTGACTGCATATCTCGAGCAGGTGTTCTCTAAGAAATTTGTTGCCATCCAGTCATGGTAAAGACTCCCGGGGGTAGCTCTTCCTATTCGAAGAAGCGACCCCAAATCTTACACTGACACTCTCTTTGCGGATGAAATAGCACTGATAGAGATGCCGAGAAAGTTCTCCTTCCCCAACATGAGGATGTACGATGGCACCAACGATCCCAGTGACCATGTTTCTCAATACAAGCAACATATGCTTACTGTAAGGGCAGCTACCATGTGTAAGGGCTTCAGATCAACCTTGACAAGACCTGCCCTACAATGGTACATCAACCTACCCAATGGTTCAATACGCTCCTTTGCGATCTTGACCGACAAATTCGTAGAGAAATTCACCAGCAGCAGAAGCCTTGAGAAGACGGCCGACAACCTCTATGAGATCCTCCAGCATCGAGCTGAGCCCCTGTGTAGATATATAGCATGCTTTAGCCAAGAGAAAGTAGCCATCCCCAGATGTAACGCCTCCACCGCAATCTCCGCCTTCAAAAGAGGCATATTTCCTAATGGTGACATATAGAAAAAATTCACCAACTACCAGTGCAAAACCATGGAAGATGTACTCTCCTGGGCCTGAGTGCAGGTAAAATGGGAAGAAGACATTGCAAGTTGATCCAAAGTCCAACAAAAGCAAGATCAGAAGGGGACTAGATACGACATAAGCGACCGAGATGAAAAATCCTACCAGAAGCCCGAAAAGGAGGCAAGAAGCAGAAGTCATGGCAGGTATCAGAACTGGCCCCTGGAGAAAGCCAAAGCGATGACAGTGTCCATGTGGCCAGATACTCACACCTCCATTTCAAAACCATAATTGGTCAATGTTTTGAGGTAGATGGTCCCCCATGTCAAGTAGCCTATGAAGATTAAAGCAACAGATTCCTTCCAGAATCCGAACCGGTGGTGCGACTTCCATAATAACCACGGTCACAAAACGAAATACTACATCACACTAAAAATGGAGGTTAACGAACTGCTAAAGAAAGGACACCTCCCAGAGTTCCTCTCTGACAAAGCCAAATATCTCCTCATAAAGAGACAACTGATCAGCCCACTAGAGCTGTTGCTGCTTCGCCACCTCGACAAAATATGGTAATCAATGTCATCTCTGGCGGCTTAGAGATGAGCGGCATAAGCCACACGGCCGCAAAAAAGAGCACTAGGAATGCCAAGAATGGCCTGGAAGACCCCGTCTCAGTTGAGTTACCACTGTTACGCAAAAACGGTACGTTATCATTGGAACCTAAGGAAATACTATCCATGCGCTATGTACAAACCGATGAGGAACCAGTAACAAAATTCTTGGTTAGTTGGAACCACCTACCTATCGACGAAGGAAAATGGAAATACCACCAGCAACTTACACTAAGCTTTCCTCGCTTTGATGCAACCTTGAGGACAAGGTTCTTTTGGACCGCGGGAGTACTGATATGATATCAGAAAGCCATAACAACACTAAGGCGAAGCAGACACACGACAGAGAAGTTGCGGGAAGAAGGTCAAGCCGCCAAAGGTTGCCAAACAAGAAGTATTCAAATTAAAGAGGTCACATGGCTTTTTTATTTCTATCTTTACTTATTCAAATAATGGAACTATTATTTAAGAATCAGTTCACCATTTTGTTTTCACGTTCCCGTTTGTTAGGAGTTGTAACTCCATGTTTTCCATCGTTCCTGTTTTGTAGGAGTCAAGACTCCAATCTCTTTTCTATTTAAATCAATGAAAAACCAAAACATAAGTATTCTTAACTACCAAACAACTCTTGTGTCTTAATTTATTGTTCTTTACTTTTGATCCCTTAACTCATTCTACAGGACTTGGATTTGAGGGGCTGATGCAAGCATGATCGAACCAGAAGCTAACTTGGAAGAGGAAGAACTTAGTGACTGGATGCAACCCCATGGGTGCAACAGTATGAATGGACCCATCGATCCAACCCTGTGGATGGAACCCGTGGATGCAGCTCTGTGGATGCAGAACCTGTGGATATAAAAATCAAGTGACTATGAAGATAACTTGAAGCATGACGAGCTGAATAACCTGGTTCGCCCACCCGAAAAGCTTCATTCGACCAATCTTATTTCTGATGAACCAAAACCATCTCTTATCAGTAGTAAGTTATGTCTATGGACCAAAGTACTGAAGAAATTAATCCATAGGCCACATCCTTCGACATTGGGCCTTCGATAATTTGGAGTTGGGCTGTGAGAAGTATCCATTGAAGCCCATTCTTTCTTCACTGATTTCTACATTTAGTCAGGCCATAAACTTAAGGTTTCTTTGTCTATTTTTCATCAAGAGAAGACCAAGAGAGCTCCAGAATAACTCAAGGTTATGGGAGGCCAAGGGGAAGTGCAAGTTTCAGTCAAAAAATTAATTCAGTCAAGTCTTTGCTTGCAGATTTCTATGTGTTGTTTTTAGCTTAGTATTTTCGGTTTCTACAACTTCTATGACTATAAAAAGAACTAAGTTTCCATGAATAAATTCATTCACCTTTTTCTCAAAAACTGTTTCTTAAAACTGTGAATCCTTTGTTCAGTTTCTAATCATCGTATTCCCTAGGATAGTGATTTCTCCGTAAGCACATGTCTTGTTCACTAGTGGAGTTGCCCGCACGGACTAAGGCATCAAGCAAGTGTTTGATCAGTCCACAAATCTCACACAGAAGTTCATCATCCATCTTAGACTTCTATCCACATCCATATCATCATCAATATCTATCCAATCTGAGCCCTTTTCAAAATTGATCCAACCAAAAACAGAGTAGCTTTCCTAGGGTTGCATCAGCCTGAGTCACACTGTATTGCGAATTACTTCCCGATAGGTCACTCATCCTTCCACTACTCCATTTTAAACACGTTTAACTTTAGAATTCTTTCTCGATAAGTGACCAAAAAGATAATGACATTTTGATGATATATATAGTCAAATCAATTCTATAAAAAATTTCATTATATATTATAAACCGAAATGTTACAAAATGTTTAAACAAGAAGATAAAATCATTATTTTTTTCCGAAATACCATCTCATCTATACTATTAAACCAGAAGTACAAATATGAACTAACTCTAAGACTTACAACTTATTTACAAAATAATGCTACTGAAGTAATAAATAAGCCTAATTTTAAATATTCATTATCATTTCCTAATTTAATAAACTATTCCCTTAATCAGTCCTAAATCAAAAGCTTTTTCAAATCAATACATTAAACATTAAAGTCAATAAATATTATACACAAAACTGATGACATAAAAACAGTTTGCAATGATCTCACGCTAAATAGTCATCCGTCACTTTGGATTGCTCCCAACCTTCATGCACATCGATAATATACATTTTTTTAACCTGTTTTGGTTTTGCCAGCACCTTAAACATACTCATATAGACTCTGCAAACCAAACTGGTAGCTTCGCATCCATATTGACAACAAACGACAGTTGCTTCTTTGCACTGCGTGCGAGACTATCCGTTTTTGAATTCTGTGTCCGTAGTATATGAATGAGCTGTGAGCTGTTGAAACTTCTCTTCTAGATCTTTATGCCTTCCAAGTAACTTGCTAAGGCTGGCCATTTTTCTGGTTCCGTAACCTGCTAAATAATAAACTTTAATCAACACCACAACAACTTAATTTATTTCTTCTTCACTAACTGTTTTAACATGTACGAACATAACTATTATTTGTTTCATCCCTCCACACGATAATTCAAATCAGAAACAATAAAATATCATATTTTTACACACAAAATAACAGAGAATTTTACATAGTAATCAAAACTAAAGTTTCTTTTTTAAATATTGTGCTCTTCCCATTAGTTCAAACTATTTCCTATATTCGTGCTAAGCAATACTCTATATATTAATTCTGGAGTATTACAACATGTTTTTGTAGCCACGTGTTATCACTAGGATGATTCTTAGAATCATTAGAAAAATAAGTTAGTCCATATAAATATATATTATACTTTTTATTAAACTAAATATCAAATTGATTAGTAGTGTACAAAATAATATTCTCAATTCTTTCTTTAAATAAAAGGCTATGGAATTACCTAATATGATTAACATATATATGACAATTAATTATTATGAATGATACATATTTGATAACAATTTTTGTATCATCTCTTATTTTTGTTTGATTTTTTATTATAAATTAAACAATCACATTAAGCATATAATTAAAAAAATTAGATTTTTATATGTTATACTTTGAATTTTTTAAAATGACTATAAATTACTAAAAATGGTAAAAGTCTCACTTTGTTATAAATGGTTTAACTTTTTTTTTGTTCAACCAAGATTCAAATGATCATAAATCGTATGAATTTGAAGTCTCATTAATAGATATTCATATTATATATATATATATATATCATTTAAATTAAATTATATACTATATAAAATATATAAATATGTTAACTTCACATATAGCCCATCTTCTTGTGACTTCGCATCTCAGTTTCAAAATTTTCATTGAAAAACTATTGAGATTTTAATATTTTAATTTTGAAATTTGTATTGATAAGTCTCACACTAAAAGTTTGGGGATTAAGGGTTTAAATTTTGGTTACATCAAATATACAAATGTTAGTAAAAGCATGTGAGTAAGAAGTGTCAATAATAAATATTTATATTAAAATATACTATATATATATATATATATGTCAATATCACTAAAGTTTAATTATATACCATATAAGTTAAATAAAATGATTGTTTTGATTTATTTACCAAAAACATGATTGTAAATAAAAAATGTATTTGTTTTGATTTATGTGCTTACTCTAATGTATATACTTTATACAAATTTTTTTTTTTAAATATGTGGTTTCTAATTTGTTATTTAATCCTGACAATCCCAAAAAATACACTTCTTCAAATCGAAGTGATTTTTAATATTGGAAGCACCTTATATATATTATTTTATTCAGATTAAATATTTTAGCTTTGAGTTTTATTCCTAAAAATCTATTAATGAAATATCATGAAAAGATTCTAGTCACCTCCTTTTAAGTTTGTTCGAAGAATGAGATATTTGATCATTCGTCTAATATTTGTTTCTTCCTAATACCCTATAGCTATTATAATTGTAAGAATGAGAAATTAGAATGATTTATTATAGGTTTTCTGGTTTATCATTTAATAAATCAAACAGTTCTTAATTTATATATAATTTACATATACTTGAATGACAAAGTATTATATATATTTTTATCGGCATACTCTTAATTAACTAAAATTCAAAAGTGTAGTTTAATAAAATAAGTAATTTGTTTTGTTGTTCTAGAATTAGATGATTTTTAGACCAAAGTGGAGAATATATGCTAGACATACATTTATATTTCGAGTCTGCACTTATTCTATAACAACTTAATAGATTAGATTTAAACACTAACTTGTGAATTGATTTTGCCGGTGATTTTCTTCTAAATTTGATTCTTAGAGTGGAACTAATTTTTTAAAAATGTCCATATTTTTAAATTGACACTTATGTATTTCACCGAATTCATAGAAGAAATTAAAAAAAGAAACAAAACTCATACCAGGGAAACATAAACGAGAATGAAAACACAATTTTATAGAGGTAGAAAATGAAATCACTTATGAAGAGTAAATAGTAAACAAATCGAGAGCCGAAAACCTAAACCCTTTTCATCGTTTTACAATCGATGTTGCCTATCTGGTTTTTGTGATTTGTGTCAGCCGCAAAACTTAAATTCTTTTTGTTATGAAGTCTTTAAAAAATGAGCTGTAATACGTTAACTCTTCAACAACGATGATACATTTAAGAGACCAACATTTGTATTCGTCTTTTTACAATTGATAAATATTGTAGTGTTGTAAAATGTTAAAACCATTTAATGAACAAACATTAGTATAAAAAAATCACCCCACGCATGCGCGCATATTATCATCTATTAACCTAAATCATCTACCATTCACTTAGGAGTAGCATATATTTTTATCCTTCTATTTAACCGAAAAATATATAACTTCCCTATTTCGAACAATATGAGAAATATATATAAACATAATATTATTTAGAATTAGAGTTATATTTAATTCCTATATTCGTGCTAAACAATAAATTTTATTCTGTAACCTAAATAATCTACCATTTGGTTATGAATCACTTTAGTTAAAACTTTAATAATATGTTAAATGCATTAATTATTAAATCCTACACTTATTTGTAATACCAGTTTCTTCGTAGGAGTATATAATTGTTAATCTATATTATTAAAAATAAAGCATTTTTTAGACTAACTGTAAGACCCGATCCCGGCTACTAAGCCCAACTAGATCCGCGGCCTTAACCATTTATATTGTTTGATTCCGGTTTTAAGTATGATCTTTACTAAGTCAATTTCATAAAAAATGAGGTTCATAAACAAGTTAACACAACATAATGGACATAAGGGGCAAATCGATTGTATTAATATCAAATGAGATTCAAACATAGGTTCATATCCTTTAGTTTGCACAATAGGCTATCATAAGTTCATTCCTAACAGAGTCTACCCAAACATCACACATCTTTCCATGGCTTGAGTCTTCGCGGTTCCTTAGCTTTACCACGATCCAAATCAGATCCTGAAACCAATCCATACACATCAAATCAATAACAATCTGATAACCTAACACAAAGATCTATTCATGCATGGTTTGGTTCCTAGAGTTCTCTACTCAAAACCTATCCAATCAGTACATACAACAATCGGCCACACTTAGATTCTTAAGAGAATCAAACGCGCCTAAGCAAGGCCACAAGCGGATTACACACAAGGTGGTCTAGATCATCCGATCATCCCTTGGTGTATCCGATCTTGCCTAAGTCCGGCCAAAGGCCAAGGACATCGATTCTGAACCAGCCAAGGCCTTGGTTCAGTCTATCCATATCAGATCAAACATAAAGGCCTTGGTTCAGTCTCTCCATATCAGATCAAACATAAACCAACATAATATAAAGAGAGAAGGCGATTTGAAGAGGAAGAGATAGAGAGGAAGAGATAGAAAGGACGCAACCGGTACACGTTCGGCCCCAAGGCATGATCGGATCATCCATCGGCTAGGGCCGATGGTCCGCGGTTCACACCACTGACTTTAGGCGTGCGGTCTCCTTGCGCCAAGTCCTTCTAATTCTCCTTCTGTCTGGTATCCATCTCTACAAGCCTTGTCTCTCACGGTCAGCCCTCGCCGGAACAGAACAAGCCTCCACACTCACACGGTTTCTTCCTCAACCGCCGGTCTATCTCTCTTTCTTTGGGATGTCTCTCACGATTTTGCCAGAGGTTTCCCTAAGGGATTGTATGTCCAAAATCGACCCCAATGCCTTGTTTATATAGAGAGAGGGATCGGAACTGCCCTTGGGGCAAAAGGGTGTGAGTTGTGGCCGAATGGGTGCAAATTCCTCCTCTTGCACCCTTTCCCTTATAACTCCCCAAAACCGCCTCCAGCTGCTCCTTTTCCTGTCGGTTTCAAGCTTGGCTCCAAGGCCAAAGCCTTTAGGCTGATCGTCCAACACTATGACCTCACCATCTAGCCAAGCCGCCATAACCGCCCCGGTAACCGCTCAGACCGCCTAACCGCCTCGGCACATGAACACTCAGCCCAGCTGAGTTGAGTTGGTTGCTAGCTGTCCCCATCTGAGTGAGCTAGTCCTTTCAGCTGATTCAGCTGATGTGCACTGACTGAGCAACCATCGAGCTTCCCCGAGCTGATTGAGCTCGACCATCGCCTCGCCCAGCTACCATAACACTCATCCAGCTCCTTTGAGCTTGCCTCCGCCTTGTTCCGGTTAAGTCTCAGCTTCCTCATTCCCCTAACCGTGTGTTTGAGCCATGATACACTTGTCTTTAGGTCTTATGACCTGACTGGTGCGTCTCCTCGCACCATGGCTCGTCCCGGACGATCCTATCTCGGATCGGGGACATGACAAGTCTCCTCCACTTGAAATGGATTCGTCCTCGAATCTGCACTAAGTGTCTCATTTTGAACGAACTGACTATACCACTCAGGATACTCTGCCTTCATCCTTGGTTATGTTTCCCAAGTGATTATGTCCTTACCATTATAATCCCATACGACCTTGATCATTGGGATTGTCTTCTTCTTTGTTTACTTCTCTGTCCGATCTATGATTCGAACCGACCTTGTTTCTAAGGTTAGGTTCTTACCCAGATCAGCAGGAATCTCAGGCAACACAATGTTCTGACGCGTCAAGCATTTGTGGAGTGGAGTAACATGAAACACGTTATGGAACACGTCCATGGCCGATGGCAAGTTCAACTTGTAAGCCACGGCTCCCACTCTCTCAATGATCCTGAACGGACCCAAGTATCTAGGATCCAGTTTCTTCCTTTCAACAACTCTTGTCCTTCCCTTGAATGTGATCATCTTGAGATAGACCAAGTCATCGACCTCAAACTTAAGATGTTTCCTCCGTTTGTCTGCATAACTCTTTTGGCGATCTTGTGCCTCCTTCATTTTGTCCTTTAAGAACTGTATCTTCTCAGTAGCCTCTTCCACAATCTCAGAACCCAACATGCTACGCTCCCCCACTTGGGTCCACCACAATGGTGTCCTGCAGGGCCGTCCATACAAAGCCTCATATGGTGACATACCAATGCTTGTGTGGAAGCTATTGCTGTAGGCAAACTCGACCAAGGGCAAATGCTTTTCCCAAGAGTCTCCCTAATCCAAGACTACCGCCCTGAGCATGTCCTCCAGCGTCTGGATCGTCCTCTCCGACAATCCGTCCGTCTGAGGATGATAGACCATGCTCATGTTCACTCTTGTTCCTAAGGCCTTTTGAAAAGCCTGCCAGAAGTAAGACGTGAACCTAGGATCCCTATCCGAGACAATACTGGCCGGCACTCCACGCAAGCGTACTCTCTCGTCCAGGTAGATCCGAACGATCTGATATAACCCATCTCCCTTTCGGATAGGTAGGAAGTGTGCTGTCTTTGTTAACCGATCGACCACTACCCAAACCGCGTCCTTCCGGTTTTGGTCGTGGAAATCCGGTTACAAAGTCCATAGTAATGTGATCATATTTCCACTCTTGTATAGGGAGATTTTGAAGCATCCCACTGGGCACTTGATTTTCTGATTTCACGAGCTGGCAAGTAGGACACTTAGCCACCAACTCAGCCACATCCGTTTTCATCCTTACCCAATGGTAATGTCGTTTCTAATCCCTATACATGTAGCATCCCCGATCCTGGATAGGATCGTCCGGACAGACCTTAGTGCGAGGAGACGCACCAGTCAGGCCATACGACCTAAAGACAAGCGTGTCATGGTCCAAAACGTGGTTAAGGGAATCAGATAGCTGGAACTTAACCAAAATAAGGCAGAGGCAAGCTCAAAAGAGCTGGACAAGCGAGCCGGTAGCTGGACGAGGTCCGGGTGAAGCTCGATGAAGTGAATGATCAGAATGGATCATGGGAAAACTAAGTCTAGGTCTGGGAATAGACCAAGGGACTTAGAAGGATTGAAGAAGATAAAGGAAGCAAGCTGGACGCAGTGTATAACAGCTGGGCGATGCGGTAAAGCTCGACCAGCTAGGTGAAGTGTAGTGCAGCTCGGTGTAGCTCACTGAAGTGTAGGTTAGCTCACTGATGTGTAGGTCAGCTCCCTGAGCTGGATGGTCTAGCTCACTCAGATGGATGGTCTAGCTCACTCAGCTGGGTCAGATGGGGATCAGCTCAACTCAGCTGGACTGAGTGTTCAAGTCTTGGGCAGTTGGGCCGAGTCCGGACAGTGGCCGGGCCATGTGGGCGACCCGTGTGTGACGATGGGCTGGTGGGCTCTTGGGATTGAGCCAGGAGCATGGGCAATCCGTGTATGCTGGTTTTGGACATGTCCAGGAGTGGTTTGACAGTTCCAGGACGTCTGGTAACTTCCATAGGCGAATGGGTGTGATCTGGACCATTGATTGAATCAATGGCCAAAAATGATACTAAAAGGGTGCAACCTTTGGAAAGGTAACTGCCCCTTCTTCTATAAAAGGCAGGCAAATCCGTGCCTTTGCAGGCACGCCAGAGATTCCTCCTACACCCTGAAACATAAAGAAAAACAGAGAAAACACAGAGAGTTGGTCGGATCCAACATCCAAGACTAAGAGTGGTTTGAAGGCCATAAGGAGGCAGTTTTGGGAGAGATCAAAGGGGAAGTTATGAACGACCCTTTGATGGGTTTTGATTCGTTTTAATAACACCCAAAGCATCCTCCAGGGCCTGAGAACACACGTAAATAGTCAGGGAAGAAGAGGGATGGCCGAATTCCACTTCCTATGGCCAAGAGAGCCTTAAGGAGAGAGGTGTGTGGGAAGGCAGTTTCATGGGAGTTGGGAACGACCCTGTGATGGTGTTTGATCATGGATGTTCATGTCCTAGGATTCCTCTATGTCTTTGGAACACACGCAAATATCCAGGAGAGAAGGGAGAAGGCCGGACTCCACTCCCAATGGCATTGACAGCCTTGAAGGTGGATGCAGTGCAGAAATTAGTTTGATGGGAGATCAATGGAAGGGAACATTGGTGCGACCCATGGAGATATCTTATCAATAATGGAAGTATATGATAAGGATTGATAGAGGCATGCACTGGAGGAGCATGGCCGAACATAATAAGAGGAGGCACATGATCTAATCAGATCATGTATAAGGTAACCGATTGTATAATTACTTTCCAGTTCATATATCTGTCTCTTGTGGTGCGGTTAAGGCCAAGTATGGCACGCCCCTTGAAGACCATATGGTGTGATGTAAACTAAGGATCTAGGACCTTGAGAGAAGGGGCGGATCTTAGTTGATCTAACTCATCCATGTGGGATGGAAGTTAGAGGTTACTCATTGGATAGTGATCCATGGTGGATCATGGTGTGTGTTGTTTCTGATCATGGTGTGAATCAATGATCCGACTCATGGAGGAGACACATGGGGGTCCTAGTACATGAGGAACCATGTGGAGTGCAAGGTCCAATTCGTTTTGAACCAGCAGCAAGCCGTGGAGGTGAGTAAGGCCAGTACTAAGTGGCATGGACCACAAGTATGGGGCCGGGTGTGTTTATTCAAGGAAGGCCGTGTGTTATCTGGTCTTAGACAAGGATGGACGACCTGATCCATATGTGATGGATCAAGGTGTCTGATCTGATTGATCAAAGGATGCACCGGTTGTAAGAGCAGGATTGATCGGGTTCATTGGGACATGGTTCCATGGCCGGTTAGGTAAGTGTGAAGACTCATCAGTTCTGAGTCATGTGGGGTGGTTGGTTGATTGACTTAGGATCTGATGGGCATTATTAGTCCATAAGAGGACTTGGCTCCAGGGAAGCATACGCTTAAGACATGGAGGCAATGAACTAAGGCCTTGGGCCGGTTCAGGAATGAAGTCCTTTGCTTAGTCGGGCTGTTCATGATCATGATCCATATGATCCGGGTTGAATCATTGGATTCTGATTATGGAAATCTCTTAGTTGAGATTTATCATGAGTTTTCATGAATTTTAATTAATTTTTGGAGCATGTTTGCTTGAGGTCGTTTTTGTAGCTGAAGACTTCCCAAAGGTGCTTGGTCTGTGGAGATGGTTGGCTGAATGACTAAGTACCAAAGGGAAGAGAGCTGTACGAGTAGACGGGGAGCTGGTCGAAGCAACCTCGCAGCTCTATCAGCCGGAAGAGAGTGATGGAACCTCAAGTGAAGTGGTTCAGCTCAGCTAGCTGGATGAGCTAGCTAAAAAACTAAGTCAGTTGGGACAATGAGCTAACAAGCTCTGTGGATGTGGCAAAGGTATGATCTAGCAATGTTGCATAGATCTAGATAGAATGGTTAGGAGAATGGAACCTCGGATTTGTATGACTTGATTTGGGTTCAGGATCGACCTCGGAGCTAGATGGTAGTTGAGTATACTAACCATTAGCTGAGGTGATTCGACCAGACAAGTATTATATTGGTCTTAGACCAATGGTTAAGTAGATATTATTCCGCTGTGCATAAGTTGAATGATCTAAGCTAGGGAATGACTAAGGTAGTCTTAAGCTAAGATCTAAGTTAGCCCTCGCCTATGGGCGATAATATAGATAAATGGCAAAATTTTGAGAGGTTCAGTCAGCGTATGGACCGAGCGACGTGAGGTATCGACCGCGGCTTGGGCAGCCGGGTCGGGGCCTTACAATACATCTTGTTCAGCCCTGGGTGAACAGAGAACTTAGACTTATGATCTTGTCTCATAATCTCCTACTTGAGTTCCTTGTTGTTTGGAACACTGACCCTTCCATTGACCAAGATGGTACCATTGCTCGTCGTTTGGTACTCTGTCTTGTCATTGAGAGCCACCTTCTGCAAGTTCTCGTCCAACGACTGGGCGTGTTGAATCCTGGTAAGGAGATCAGCTTTATCCACTACCTCCAACCCCAAAGGCTCATCACTCTCGGCCAATGTGTTGAGGTGCAAGGACCGAACCATCCCTTCCAGCTCGTCCGCTTCCCTTTCGGCCGATACCTCGGCTCGCCTCCGGCTCAATGCGTCGGCCACAAGGTTTGCTTTACCGGGATGGTAAGCTATGTCCATATCATAATCAGCCATGAATTCCATCAACCTCCTTTGTCTTAAATTCAACTCAGACTGAGTGAAAATGTACATAAGACTCTTATGGTCGGTAAGGATCTGGACTTTGGCTCCATATAGATATGATCTCCATATCTTCAGGGCGAACACCACAGCCGCCATCTCCAGGTCATGGGTTGGGTAATTGCCCTCATGCTTCCTCAACTGTCTCGAAGCATAAGCAATCACCTTCCCATGCTGAGTCAGGACGCATCCCAATCCAGTGATGGACGCATCCGTGTACACCACGTAAGGCTGATCCGCCTCAGGCAGTACCAAGACTGGTGCATGTTCTTCAATGCTGAGAAGCTCTTCTCATAATCCTCTGACCAAGCGAATTTCACGTCCTTTCCCGTCATTTATGTCATAGGTTGAGCCAGGATCGCGAACCCCTTAACAAACTTCCGGTAGTAGCCGACCAACCCCAAGAAACTCCTAACCTCCGTAGCGTTCTTAGCTTGTGGCCAATCCCGTATAGACTTAATATTTTCCGGGTCTACGGACACGCCTTGATCAGACACAATGTATCCAAGGAAACCAATACTCTTATGCCTGAAACTGCACTTGCTTAACTTAGCAAAGAGCTTATGTTCCCTCAGCCGTCCCAACACCGCCCTGAGATGCCTCTCATGGTCCTCTTTGCTTCTGGAGTATACGAGTATGTCATCT
The DNA here is from genome assembly GCF_020379485.1 of Brassica napus. Lineage (NCBI taxonomy): Eukaryota > Viridiplantae > Streptophyta > Magnoliopsida > Brassicales > Brassicaceae > Brassica > Brassica napus. The sequence goes on from NC_063451.1 coordinate 11,648,405, forward strand.
ATAAAGATGATAACAAATTCATCCTGAAAGTCGTGGAAGATACCATTCATCATCTTCATGAACGCTGCTGGAGCGTTGGTTAGACCAAAGGACATAACCACAAACTCATAGTGGCCGTACCTGGTCCGGAACACCGTCTTCCTTATATCATTGGACTCAATTGGGATATGATGATACCCTGAAGCCAAATCAATCTTGGAAAACCATTTGGCTCCCTTGAACTGATCCAACAGCTCATCAATACGAGGTAATGGGTACTTGTTCTTCACAGTCACCCTATTCAACCCTCGGTAATCAATAAACAGCCTGAAGCTACCATCTTTTTTCTTAACAAAAAGAACTGGTGCTCCCCAAGGCGAGACACTTGGGCGTATAAACCCTTTGTCCAACAACTCCTCAAGTTGTTTCTTTAGCTCGGCCATCTCGCCAGGAGCCATACGATAGGGACTTTTATACATTGGGGCCGTCCCTAGTTCCAATTCTATTATGAACGGGTCAGCCCTATCAGGGAGAATGCCATGTAGCGCCTGAAACACATCCTCAAACTCTCTGACCAGCGGAATCCCGTCTTGGGTCACCACCCCCTACGACCTCCTTAGTGGTGATTGTGGCCAAATAAGCCTCACAACCCTTCGCAAGCATCCGTTTCGCATGGATCGCTGATACCACTTAGCTCCCAGAGGTCGGTCTACCTTGGAACCTGATCGGGGGTCCACACCCACTCTCAAACTGCACCCTTCCCCAGTGACAGTCCAAGGTGGCCCGATTCTTTCCAAGCCAGTCCATGCCTAATATCACCTCGTGATTCTTAAGGCGGACTACAACCAGATCCACATGCATAACCCTGTCTTGGATCATCACTGGGATGTCCTTAACCAGCCCTAGTAAATGCATCACTTGCCCACCGGCCGCATTCACTATGCAAGGATCATCCCCCGTTCCAATCTAGAACAATCCCTTTCCGATCAACTCTGGACTCACAAAACTCTGTGTAGATCCAGTATCGAAAAGTACGTGTGTTTCCGCACCACCAATACTTAGGGTCCCTACATAAGACCCAATCTAAGTATCTAATCCGTTCTAGGTTTCGTACCATGCAATTATACTGAATTGAAAAAAGAATAAGCCAAGAGTCATTACCAGTGATTGCCTTGAATGGTCCAACCGCGTCTGCGTCCTTGGACAACTCATACACTCGTGGTGTGGAGGTCTGGCCCCAGTTCTGGCTCGGCTTGCTTGGCTCACCACGACTCTTTCCTTTGCTCGGCTTGCAGCTTTGGACATTCCCTACGGAAGTGTCCTGGCTTACCACAGTAGTGGCAACCTCTGGAATCACCACTTGAGCCCTGCCTCCGGCTATATTCCTACCCTGGACAGTCCCGAGCTGAATGATCCATCTTACAACAACGGGTGCAAGCCCCCATAGCTTTCCAACACTCGCCGCCATGGTGTCTCCCACACTTGGAGCACTCAGGTCTACCACTTGAGGTTTTACCCTCCTTGACCTTGTCCCTCTTACGCTTCAGGTCTCCACCATGACTATTAGAAGTCGTCTGGCTCTTAGTCTTCAGCCTGGCCTCCTCGGCGAGATTAGTCTCTACCATGGCCATCCTCTCAACCAGCTTGGACACGGTGTAGAAAGTGCGGACTGAGCAGTAGGTTCGAAGTTCGACCCTCAGGCCTCTGATTAACCTACGAACCTGGACTGTCTCGTCCTCCAGCTCCTTACCCACATAGCGCCGAAGTCGGTTGAACTCCTCCTCGTACTCACGGACTGTCTTGCGACCGTTGACCAGGTCCAAGAACTTAGACTCCAAGCAATCCCACGCCTCAGCTGGAAAGTACTTGTGGTTGAACTCAACCTCAAAGTCTGAGAAGCGTTCAATAGAGCCATTGGTACGCTTATCTAGAGCCAACCACCAGTTGTGTGCGTCACCTTCTAGGAAGTTAACCGCAATGTCCCTCTTGTAGTCCTCAGGGGAACGAGTCGAGCTGAAGTTGCGAACCAACCTGCTCCTCCACTCATCCGCCTCAATAGGATCAACAGTTCCAGAGAACTGCTTCGTGCCTAGCTTGGATATGTGAGCTAGCACTCTCAGGTAATCCACTCTTCTAGCTGGCCGAGCTGGTGGATCGATCTCAATCACCTCTGCATCGACCGCAGCTCGATCCTCGACTGTCCTTGCAGCTGTTCGAGCTACCTGTGCAGCTGTCTGAGCTACCTGAGCTGTTGTCTGAGCTATTTGAGCTGCTGTCTAAGTTGGTGTGACCTGACTTACTGAGGAATTCACCAATGGAGTGAATGCCCGAGTTAAGGCCAGCATCTGCATACCCATCATTTTCACCGCGTCCAGCACGTCCCTCATGGACGGCTCAGCCAGCTCATCTACGCATGTGCCCAGACTGGCCCGGTCTCTTGCATGGGAGGATTCAGCTTCCTCCTCAGGACTTAGCTCTTGCTGATTATCCTCATTCGCTACATGAACCTCAGTAGGAAGGATCAGCTCCTCTTGCCTTCCGGTCTCATTGTTAACCAATCCCGTCTGGGTCGGCAACACTTGGGTCGGTTTAGTCCCATCTTCCACTACATGACCGGACACGCCAGCCGCTTCCTTTCCTTTCAGAGACTTAGCCCTCTTAGTACCCTTAGGATTTAAAATGCACAAGATTAGTCCAATGTATATCACATAAACCTCATACAATCTCTAAGGCTAATCAAACATAGAACAACCCTACCGTGACACTCAACAGCCGGACGTGTGGTGAACACATAACCCCAAATAAATCCTAGAATCAAGCATGCTCTGATACCAACTTGTAAGACCTGATCCCGGCTACTAAGCCCAACTAGATCTGTGGCCTTAACCATTTACTTATACTATTTGATTCCGGTTTTAAGTCTGATCTTTACTAAGTCAATTTCATATAAATGAGGTTCATAAACAAGTTAACACAACATAATGAACATAAGGGGCAAATCGATAATGAACATGCTTGATTATGCCAGAGGTTTCCCTAAGGGATTGTATGTCCAAAATCGACCCTAATGCCTTGTTTATAGAGAGAGAGAGGGATCGGAACCACCCTTGGGGCGAAAGGGTGTGAGTTGTGGCCGAATGGGTGCAACTTCCTCTTCTTGCACCCTTTCGCTTATAACTCCCCAAAACCGCCTCCAACTGTTCATGTTCCTGTCGGTTTCATGCCTGGCTCCAAGGCCAAAGCCTTTAGGCTGATCGTCCACCACCACGACCTCACCATCTAGCCTAGCCACCATAATCGCCCCGGTAACCGCTCGGACCGCCTAACCGCCTCGGCATATGAACACTCAGCCCAGCTGATTTGAGCTGGTTGCTAGCTGTCCCCAGCTGAGTGAGCTAGTCATTTCAGCTGATTCAGCTGATGCGCACTGACTGAGCTACCATCGAGCTTCCCCGAGCTGATTGAGCTCGACCATCGCCTCGCCCAGCTACCGTAACACTCGTCCAGCTCCGTTGAGCTTGCCTCCGCCTTGTTCCGGTTAAGTCTCAGCTTCCTGATGCCCTTAACCGTGTGTTTGAGCCATGATAAGCTTGTCTTTAGGTCTTATGACCTGACTGGAGCGTCTCCTCGCACCATGGCTCGTCCCGGACGATCCTATCTCGGATCGGGGACATGACAATAACCCTTAAAACTATCATTTATTTACAATAGAATGCCAATAAATTAATAACTACCCTTAACTTTAAGCATTTAATATATTTTTTTCTAAATTAGTACATAATCTCATAAATTTCTTATTCATAATTAATTCATTATATTTTTGAACAGATCTTATAGAACTAAATTAATTTATTGTTTACTTTAATAAATAGACATGTCAAATATTTAAATATTGAATGTGTTGTCTCCGTTCCTTTAAATACAATAAGTATATTGGCCACTAAAAAAAGTCTTTTTAAAACAATAAACATGAACGAGAACTAGATCGGTGACACTACTATTTAAAAAAAAAAATATGCAGTAAATATCCTATACATTAATAATGTTGGAACTATAATAATTTATTAATATTGTTTTACGTTTTCTAAATATATATTGACAATATTTTTCTCACAATATATCTTTTTTATTGTTAACAAATCGTGACAAATGTTTATATTAATCATACTTACATAACATACGCCAATCAAAATTAACATAATGATTAGTTCAATGTAGACCCAATTATTCGTCTCACATGACTCTCGCCATCCACTAAACCTTATTTTAAAGCAAATGCAAGTTATGATAATATCAAAATTTAAATATGTTGTTCCATAAATAGTTTACATATACCACTGAAAATAATATACCGTTAGTATATTTTGTTTGAGAAAAACGGCCTTTTCCAAATGTAAAACAATTTCTAAATTCTTTCCTTTCATTTTTATAACTTTTAACGGATATTCAAACTGAACATGCAATTACCTAAATTGAACACGAACCAAAATTTATAAATACTCAAATCTATACTATTAAAGCAGAATCATTCTTATGATTATGCCCCTAACCTTTCCAATCAATTACAAAAATTGTCCAACAAATTAGAAAGTATTTTTTTGTCCAACTAAACAAAACAATCCAATAATTTAAATAATTTATCCATCAAAAATTTAAGCCCATTTCATCTATATTTACTAACCCATCGAAATTTGTTTGTGTTCTAACCCTATACCCTAAAACTCTATTCAAACCCTAATTCAATTCAAATCCTATTAACACCATCAAAAACATGTTGTCCAGAAAACTATACAAAATATATTGGAGTTCATTATAATGCCTATGTCTTATTTAAAATTTTCTTATATGAAGTTGCCAAAATATATTTAATATCATCTTTCAATAATATTAATTATAATATTATAGTATAGGGTTAGCATATTTCGAAATCATTGGTTTTTAATGTTATTGGCCTTTTAAACAGCCAATAATATTTAAATATTTAAATATAAATACTTACCAATTTTGGTATATAAATATAAATATAAATATAAAACATAATAAATAGAAACTCATAAATTTTCGGATTCAAATCAAATAAATTCCAAGAATATTCTCTATAACATTCATTTTTCATAATTGCTACATAACATAAATTCAAAAGATAATATATAGAAACAAGATTTTCCAATTTAATTAAATTAACTTGATGAACACGCAGAGAATATATTTTGTTTGACATGGTAACTAAATTTTCCGAATCTATACTATTAAGATAGATATATTCGATAATAAAGAGAGGATCCCCCAACTTTCTCTCCAATTTTCTCCGAAAACCTAAGCACATCGCTTTAAATCAGATCGATAGTATAAATAGGTGGCACCAGTTTCCTATTCAAACTCACACCTTCGGTTCAAGAAATAATTAACATCTCTTAATTAATTTTACCACAAATAATTTTAAATTTAATTTCTTACCGTAGTTTCCAATAAAAAATTAATTATTTCACAATACTAACATTTTGTATAGATGAAAAATGAACGTAAACATAAAAAACAACTGGTAACAAAAATCATTAAGACACTTGATATACATTTTATGTATAAACACATTTGTTATAATAATAAATATGTCAATGGAAACAAATCTTCGCTTTAAAAGCGCGGATCAAAATCTAGTGGAGGTTTATATCTCTAGCTCGGTCACATTGTTACGTAATACGACTATTACATTTTTGTGTTTTGAAAATATATATATTTATTTCAAAACAAACGTTTGTACGGGCATGCGGATCAAACTCTAGTAATAATATTATGTGTTTCTATATAAGATTATTTAATCTATTAACAATTGTGTTGATTGTTTACGTTTGACAAAATATTCGTATGTCCTAAAAATGATATAAGCAATTTCTACACATAAAAATTTATTTTAAAATTTTTAAAAATATAAATATAAATTTTATAAATTTATTGTATAGTAACTTTTATGTAATGTATTTGTTTTCTATGCTTAAAATAGATTAAAAATGTTTCAAATGGATTTTAAAAGTAGGCTTTAATATTCTTGTATATTTTTTAAAGAATATTGGCTCAAGACCCATTTAGAAATAGTAATATTTTATAATAAAAAAAATGTTAGTCGATTTTTATGGTTCCTAAATGAAAGTATATTATTTGGATTATACACCATTGGATTATGCAATTCTAATATTATTTGTGATGTACAAATCTTATTAAATTGCCTAAATAACTTATAGATCTGAATATTCACATTTCTAATCTTATCATTTATACTCGCGGGGATTTTATAACTATTTTAATGATATTAAATATGTGGAGTATGTAGAATATGATCCGTGTGCTGTACACGTAGTAATTAAGAGAACTAAGAGCATGATTAATCCGGGTTTCTTATGATGGAGTTCTTAGCGGAAGTTAAGAAACTGTTTCTTAACTTTTAACTAAAAAAGCTAAGAACCAGTTCTTAAATAAGGATTTTAAGAACTGGTTATTAGATTTTTTAGTTAAAAGTTAATAAACAGTTTCTTAACTTCTGTTAAGAACTTCACTTTAACAACTCCAGGTTAATCATGGTTTAAGATATGGTAATTTTTGTAGGAGTAATAAATAACAGGACATAAATAAATCGCCTATGATATAGGATAGGAGTAGGAAAAATGCACACTCAACCCTAAACCTACGTAAGTAATTGCGAAGGGCTATCGAAAATGTTGTTTGAACTTGAAATTCCTGAAATTCAAGCATTTAGAATGAGGATTCCAAATATAACTTGAGTGGGCTTTCGATAGGGCCTGTGATTGGTGGTTTACAACTTTCATTATGATTGGTTGACACTATAATTGCCGAAATTAATTAAAAAAGTTCTTTATGTTATAAAAGTCTATTTTTATTCATAACATAGAAGTTCCTTATATACGAGATTACACCGTCATAGATAAATAGAAAGATTATAAATCATAATCTCTTGGTTATGAGTCATCCATAATCTGGTTCATAACGATCCTCTTTGGATGCCATAACCATTTAGAGCTTGTAATGTGCTTTAATGTTGTCTCATTAAAACTTTACCAGGAAAACCCAATTGGAACAAAACCATGGTGAATGAAAAATAGTACAACACATTACTCCCCCTGATTTGGACATTACTGAAGGTCCATTGGACCTCTCCAATTTTCTGCAATCCGTGGGTGATGAAGATCTTGAGCATAATATGCTCCGTCCTCGAACATGATAGTTGGTTCTTCTTTAGCATCGGCCATGCCACAATCTGATCGAACATATTGAGTCATCGACCTCAAATACACACACACGAAATCTTGGATGAAGTTGCTGTGATATGCATGTACCACCATGTGTAAAACATAACCTGTCTGAAAACAAATCAACAAAACCAAATAACCCCTCTTTGGGCTGGTTAGTATAAAATAAACCAAACTCAAAGGCTTCTTCATCGTCCTTCTTATGGTCCAATCAGATCAGTGTCTAAAACAAGACTTCTGCATCGTCCATCTAAGGACTAAATGGACTTCTTTATCGTCCACCTTTGGACTGAATGGATCAGTGTCCAAAACAAGTGATCTCACGCCCATGTACTAGATAATGGGTGAGACTGGTCCATATTAAATCTCTTGAGTATCCTTTTCTGTGTATACTATTTGATGCACAAGGATTTCATTGTTAATGTACTCAAGCTGTAATCCGAAACAAAACTTTGTTTTTCAAAATCTTTCATCTCAAACTCTTTCTTGAGATATTCAACTTTTTGGGAAATTGTATCCAGAGGTTCCTAGGATATTCAGATCATATACTTTGATGATTATCAATATTGTTCTCGAGAACTTGCTGTACTTTCTGCTCAATACCCTCTAGTACTTTCATTATCCAGTGGACCATATAAATATGCAGTCACTACATCAACTTGCTGCAAGTCTAATTTTCTCTCTTATATAGCCAGACTTATGAGAAATCTAAAAGTAGTTGCATCCACCACATGGGAGTATGTCTCATCATAATCTATTACTGGTCTTTGTGAGAATCCTTGTGCAACATCAGCTTTATATCTCACGATTTCTATTCTTCACAAGACCCATTTATATCCACTGGTTTTAACATCATATGGCGTCTTAATCATATGGCCAAATATGCCTTTCTTCCTTAAACTATTTAACCCCACGTTTCCATTCAATCCAATATGTTCTACGAGTGCGCATTCTTATATTGACGTGGGTTCATGATCCCCGCTTATATTCATAAATTCAAGTGCTACCTTGTATGCAAATAAATCATCTTATGTCGACATTCCTTATTGGTTCCATTATGTTCCAGACATGATATAATCGATTGAGATTCATTATTATCAGGACCTTTAATACTTTGCAGCTTGGCGTCCCAAGCTACATTGTTTGGTACCTGTACCTTAGAGTCGGCCGGCCTTATCTCCATGTCTGGGAAGGTTTCCTTAGTAGCCTCGGATTTGGATTTTGATTATCATTCTCTGCACCTTTCTTTTGTTTCCGAGGATTCTTATCTTTTGGAACCTATTTGGTCTACCACGTTTCATACGTTGTCTAGACTCTGTAGCAACTTGACTGTGTCTCTTCTTGGACATCAAATTCGTTGGTGCTTTACAAGCTGGTTTATATATGACTTAGTCATTCTTTTTCGGGTCAGCAAATGTGTCTGGCATTTGATTAGCTAGCTTTGTAAATGTATAATCTTTGGACGTCTATTTCACATTCTTTAGTCCGAGGATCTTGCCAAGACATTGATGGTTGATTCCATTCTATTTCTTTTACCATTCTTTTACCAGCTTTATTATTTTTCTCCTCCTGGTCTTAAAATAATCTGTGTACCTGACCTCAAATATAATCACCCATAGTTGGCTCAAGGTACTTTATTATTGTGGGAGAATCATATCCAACATATATCCCCATCCTCCTTTTAAGGTCTCATCTTAGTTCTCTGTGGTGGAGCAATTAGTACATAGACAACACATCCAAATGTCTTATGATGGGGTATGTCTGGCTCTTGACCCGTTAATAATTGTGATAGGGGATATATATGCTCACTAAATGGTCTGATGCGTATTAACTTAGGTGCATGTAAATTTCGTGTGACCCAAGCTGTGAATGAGAGTTTTGACCTCATAAGTTATGGTCTATCAATCAGCTATTTGCGTTTTAAAAGATTTCGGCTAAGCCATTTTTGGTATGGACATGTATCACAGAATTGTCCACACTTACCCCCATGGACATACCATAATCATTTAAATGCTTGGGACATATATTCACCAGTATTATCTAGACATATAGTCTTTATTTATGAAAAAGGGGCTCGTAGCCGTTTTACTGGTGATGACCTAATGATTTTCCCTTGTGTACATGCTACACACGTGAGATTCTTTGGGATAACTTTATGGCCAATCCGGTCGTGCCATAAAGTGTATATTTTCGCAGGCTTTTAGCCTCTATCATACTGATCTATGCATAGTCTAGGTCAGTAGGGAATGCATGTATAGTCTTTAGGACTTATTATGGCCTTGGGCGATTTTATACATATATCTGAAGGAACTCTTTGTTTCCTTCGCCCATTGTTTCAATATGGAAACTATTCGTTCTTATATCTTTAAAACTCAATAGGCTGCTCTTGCTCTTAAAGCTGGGTGAATATAAGGCATCACTGATTTCTAGATGCATACCCTTAGGCAATAATATATTAGCCTAGCCATAGTCTTCTTTCAGACTGGTGATACCTGCTTTAGTACTTATATTGGCGTTTTTCAGTGTACTCATATAGAAAAATCATTCATTCATTTAATCTAAGCAGACAATGTAATAGAAATAAATTCAAGGAGATAAAAATCAGAGAAAGCATACAAGCAAAGCAATCACACAAGTTTGATGTCGAAATCAGATTATCAACTTGATTCTTTTAGGCAATTATAAGTCTCATATTCCATAAGATCATCTTGATCATGTTCGAAATTATTTTCACCATCTTTATAGACCAAGTGGGTTTCAGGATTCTTCCCTTTCAGACTCTCTTTGATAGAGGTCACAAAAATGTTTGGGAGTCCTTCATATCTTAGCCCAATGGTTCCCCATTCCACATCTATGGCACACTGATTTGGTCGAGCTTTGTGGTTTAAAGGATATACCACGGCCACTGCCTTGACCATGGCTCAAATTGGGTTGATACCCCCGGCCTCTGCCATAGTGATTCCCACGGCCAAATGTGTTATAGTGGCCATGGCCACGTCCTTTCCACCCTCCACGGCTATGACCGTGTGGTCTATCATTCTGGACGTGGTTACCTTTTTTTTCTTCTGCGGCCTTATTGGCATCAGGTAATGGGGTTAATCCAGGAGGTCTCAATTCACTGTTTCTCATCAGTAATCCATTATTTTGCCCAGCTAGCAATAGACTCATCCACGGACTTATAGTCCTGGATTCTGGGATTCCTCCAATCAAATAGGGCCTTTGGTAATAACACCGTTCTTTGGTGATCATATCTCGATTTTTAACTCTGTCCAAAGGTCTAGAGGATTCTCTATAGTCAGATACTGATCTTTGAGACTCTTAATAAGATGATGGCTAATAATTAATATTGCCATGTATCAATCTTTCTCATTGGCATTATTGCCTTTTATGATACATTCACCAAGTCTTTTTGACTTTAGGATAATCTTTGTATCCAATGCCCACCGTAAATAATTATCTCCAGAGAGATTTAGGGCAGCAAAATCCAGGTTGATTTTCGACATCTCAAATCATATATCACTCAATATTTAGATATAATTTTCATGCGGCCTTACTCTTAAAAACAATCAATTCGGATTTCAATCTTGTGAGTACAATGAAACTATCAATCTTAAAGGCATTTAATCAATCAGTCAATTTCTAGCAAGTCTCAGCAATACTATTTCTATGTGCTCATAATATTATGGTTTATCAAGACTGCAAAAACGGATTCAATTAATCATGCAATTAGGGTTTAACAATCAATGGATTTTAGGAAGACTAGTAAAAAAATTTATTAATCACTCAATCAGTTTCAAGGCTGATTTTAGCAATATTAGAATATAGATTTCAAGCATGAATTTAAATGAATCAGTTTCAAGGCTGATTAGTATTTAGCATAAACCGTGTGTAAATAATTTATCTAGTATCCGAATTTATCAAACCTCAAAAAAATATAATCAGATCAATCAATTTAATCGAACTTAGCATACAATCTTAAATCTCAAGACATTAGATTCTATCATGAATCTATCAACCTAGCATACGGATTCTCAATTCTCAAAGACATCCAAACCAGATCAATATAACCTATCATACGGATTATTTAGGGTTTCTATTTAAAACATATCAGATTACAAAACTATCAATCCTAGCAGATGATATTAAACCTCAAGAATCATGCAATCAGATCATTCGGATTTTAAACAAGTAAACCTAAATCAATCCATCAACCTATCTGATTATATAAGCAAAGCAAGCTAGCAACCTATCGGATTCAATCAATGTTTTAACATGCTGGTCGGTTTAAACAATTTTAAATCAGATGAACAATTAACCAAGCAGGATGAGAAAATAAATCTATCAATTTAACGGTCAAACAATTCTAGCAAAATAGCATCAGATTCAATCAGATTTAAAACCTCTATGATCAAAACCGAAAACTGTTTTGATTTCAAAATATTCGATTAGGGTTTTAATATGTGATTTGATAATTATAGTATAGTTAATTCTGATACTTATATTATTTAGGGTTTATAGATATAGGGTTAGGGTTTATCGGATTTTAACTTGTAAAAACCGATTTGGGGTTTTAATCAAGTAGGAACATGATTTAGGGTTTGGGGTATCGAACTTTTAGAGCTTCGATTTACTCAATTATGATTTTTGATCTATTACCCTATGGTTTTGATTCATAAAGATTAGGGTTTTAGGGTTTCATTCTTTATCAATCAATCCATGTTCGATTATGGGTTCTTAGGTTTTGAATTACGTTTTAACCTAAGATGATTGTTGAATCGGACCACCAAAAGAGTTGAGCCGCGAGCTGGACACGAACGGGACGCGAGCTGGAATGGATCGAGTCGCTTCTATCGGGTCGCGGACGTCCTTTGTTGCTTGATCGGGAACGCCTTGATCGTCGGACGCGAGCTTCTGATGCTGTCGCGAACGAGGAAGAGGTCGCGTGCTAGAGCTGCTCTCGGGTCGCGAATGTCTGAGCTAGGATCAGGAACGCCTTGGGCTGAAGCTGATCGGGGACGCGAGCTGGAACAGATGCGGGAACAAGAAACGCGATCGGGGTTTAGGGTTCGTCGGATCGCCGACTAGGGTTAGGGTTTTAGGGTTTTTCGATTTGGATATTAGCTTAGGGATTTAGAGTTTCGTGTTGATAACGTGTTATAAAAGTAATAGAAAAGTCTATCTTTATTCATAACATAGAGGTTCCTTATATAGGAGATTACACTGTCATAGATTAATGGAAAGATTACAAATCATAATCTATTGGTTATGAGCCATCCACAATCTGGTTCATAATACTTTAAGAAATAGTGGTATGATAATGTAATTATCTCCAAAAACCAAAGACATAATGATTCTGATTTAATAGTATAGATTCAATAATTCTAGATTTATAAAAAAACTTTTGTAAATATCAAGTTCAATAAGAAAAGACTTGAGATAAAATGGAATTTTCCCAAATTATCAAATCCAATAAGCCTCCTAAGTTATTGACTCATATATCAACCCATTTTAGAGTTGCACATACATGTGACTCAGGTGACTCAGGTGATTCATTAGATTCTATTGTGTTTTAAATACATTGGTCCTGCGTGCTTCTCGTTTGTAGTTATTGAAGAATTCAAATACAAGTATTTAACTTCGCACAATTTTCGACTTAACCTAAGTTTATCAATTTTACCTCTTTCAAACCTGACCTACCACGTGTCATATTCGAATACTTTTAACTATCACAAAATAAAAGTATTGATTTCAACAAATTTTTGGTTTTTGTTTCTCCTTTTCAGTTTATCAAGGCCTTCGGTTTTTTCGCCGTTGGCTTTGGAGAAATTTCAAACTGTAACAACTTTTTGTTTGGAGTTCAAATTGTAACAACACGGTTAGAATTACTTTTCTTTTTCTTTGTTTTTTCTGTGCTTCTGAGTTTCTCATAAATGGCCAATGAGAAACAAATTGGTTTAGTTTACCTCCATGGAGATCTTGAACTCCAAATCATTGAGGCACGATACTTGCCCAACATGGACCTTCACTTTGAAAGGATTCGTCGTGTTTTCAACACACTAAATTTGTTCGATAAGCATTGTTCTTCTCCTAAGGGTAGCCATAGGCGTACACGTAACAAATATGGGGCGTACACGTAACAATATAATCACTAGTGACCCATATTGTTGGGTACGGGCCCTGATCCTCTCAAAAGGCCCACATGATAATTGTCCTGACACATGATCAAAACAGCCGAGCTCGGTTCGTCGACTCGCGAACCAGTAGTCCGCTCGACTTCAGACTACTTTTAGCCGACAAAAAGAAAGACCGTAAGTCATCGGCTCGACGACTTGGTTCAGCGGCCCGACATCTCGGCCCAATCGTCGAGAAGGCCCATTAAGTCAAGGCGAATTAGGTCAACAGGAGACCGTCTATAAAAGGAGGAGAAGAGGCAACGATGAGGGGATCCGCAAATTACTACACTCACTTTCGGCTAGATCTAGGGTTTCATATCTTATCATCTCGCCGACTTGTACGGTTCGACGAACTAGCTTTCGCCGAACTAATTCCGATCACTCTCTTTTCTCCTTTTGTAACTCCGTTTCGACTCCTTGATCTAATAAAACACATCTTTGTCTTGACCCACCGACGAGAACTCGTCCTTTTCTCTTTACTAGTTTATCGACAGTCTCGGTTCAAACAGTTGGCGCCCACCGTGGGGCAGACAGAGTAGCGTCAGCAAATATCATGGCTCGATCTGACTCGCCGTCCGATGACGAGTCACCTACGACTGAAGGCGCTCCGACAGCAGCGGCCTTCGCAGACACCATACTCGAGAGGATGGCGCAGCAAGACGCCGTCCAGAAGGCGACGAACGAGCAACTCGCCGCCATCTTGGCTCCTTTGGCCGGAAACTCAGGAGATCCGGCCTCGACGGTCTGAAAACAGCTGTTCGACACTTACCGAACAGCCGGCGCAGAAAACACGACGAACACAAACGCCGCCCAGGTTCAAACACCCGGTGGCGTAGATCTCGTTACCGTCCGGGAACTCGCCGAGCTTAAGCAGTCGTTCCTGGACATGAGAGACCGAATGCTTGAAGGACCTACTTCGGCGCCGTTAATTGAACGCATCCTCGCCGAAACCCTAAAAACCCCCTTTTCTCGGCGAATCACCGACGTACGGTACCGACCAGCCGAGAAAATCTGCTTTCCGATTTTCGTCGGAAAGGCATACCCGACTGACCATATCACCGCATTCAACATCGCGATGGGTCGAACTAACTTTTCCGATGAGGAAAGAGACGCTGGCTATTGTCGGCTCTTCGTCGAGAGTCTTCAAGGACCGGCCCTTGGATGGTTCACTGGATTGGAATGAGACTCCATCAACGACTTTCACGACCTAACGTCCGCGTTCCTCAAGCAGTACATTATGTTTACGAGACAACGAGCGACCCTATCCAACCATTGGAACCTATCTCAGGGAGCGAACCAAAGCCTCCGCGACTTCATGGAGAAGTTCAAAGCTGTCGCTTCGAAGGTGCATATCCCGGACAGCATCGCCGTTGACGCGTTGAATACCCTATACTTCAAATCTCTGTTTCGCGAGGATCTCTACAGAAACCCCACCAAGTCGCTTCAAGACGCTATCGCAAGGTCGAATAACTTCATCAGAATGGAAGAAGACACAGCAGCGATGCTCAAGAAAATGAATGCGGCCGCTAAACCGACGACTGGTCCAAAAGCCCCTGAGGCACGCCTAAGAACCCCGACAAAACGCCACATGCAACAAGTCTAATCAGCAGAAAAGCTTCGTCTATGTCGTCGAAGATAAAAACCCGCCCCCGGGATCGACTGTCGTCGTGCGCGAGAAGGGTTGGAACGTCTGGGAGAACGTCGAGAAGCCGCATACCTCTTCGGCACCTTCAACTTCGAATCCTGGCCCGACCGAGCCAAACCTATGGTGCAGCTACCATAAGTCCAAGGCGCACGATACGAGGAACTGCAGGCATCTGGTCGACACCCTCTTCTCATCTTACGAAAACGGAACAGCCAACGTCGAGCTTCCCAAGCCTAGGCAGAACAACGCCAAGAGCTGGAGCAAGAACAAAGAGAAGAAAGCTCATAAAAATCAAGACAAGGCAGGAGCCCGACACAAACGCGCAGAAGATGATAAACCAGAGGAGCAGAACGAAGACGAGGGCGAAGCACAAATCGAAGAAGAACAACCTCGTAACCGTCGACGTGTCCAAGTCATCCTCGTACGACCGAGTTCTTCCTCAGACGAAGAAGAGGACAACAAAGTCCGCGACTCGCACGAACACTCCAACAAGCGACCAAGTGAGAACGGAGTACCGGAAGAGTCGAGTGATTTGAGAAACAAGCTTAGGCGTAAATCGCATACAACCGACCGCATGCACAAATCTAAGGACGATCTTCGCTCAATAATCGAAGAGTCCAAGGCTAAAAGAGTCGAAGACTCCAGTGTTTGACCCCACCTCAAGCCACGAGTCGTCGACCTGCGCGATCAGCTCAACTCGAAATCAGAAGACCTCAGGATCAAGCTCAACCGACCTAAATGTTAAGACTTACGACGAAAGCTGGAGGTGACGAAAGCCAAGAACGGTGATGGACACGAACCTATTGTCGAGGACTCGTCTAACGACCTAAGGGTCCATCTACAAAACATACGGGTCGAGCGCGCTCCCTTCTTAAACGTGATTATGGGAGGCTCGCCACCAAGGACCATTGACGACAGGCAGTAACCTCAAAGAAATGGCCATCGAAACCTGAGAATGATCCCTCGATCACTTTCTCATCTGACGATGCCATCGGCGTTCACCTACCTCATAACGACCCCCTACTCGTCGAAGTAGGAATCGCGAAGTTGGACGTCGCCAAAGTTCTAGTTGATACTGGCAGTTCGGTTGATCTGATCTTTCGCGATACACTCGATAAGATGGGAGTCGATTTGCGCGATATGAAACCGCCGTCTCACTCCCTCACCGGATTCAACGGAGCTTCCGAGACGATGATCGGAATGATCAAGCTCCCAGTCTACGCGTGTGGAGTAACACGCACAGTCAAGTTTTCTGTTATCCGAACAAAGGCTCCATATAACGCAATCCTCGGGACCCCCTGGTTACATTCGATGAAGGCAATATCATCGATGGATCATCAGTGCGTGAAGTTCCCAGGACCGAACGGTCAAGTGCAGACACTTCGCGGGGACCAGGAGGCGGCACGTGATCTACTGATTGCAACGGTGAAGATGCAACAATCGACTCCTCGAATCAACGCAATAGCAAAGCAAATCCAACCTCAAAAAGATGAGATTCTAGAAGTCGCGATCGACGACTCAGACCAAAGCAAAGTAGTCCGAGTCGGCGCTTTCCTCTCCGAAGAAATGCAACGCGCGATGATCAACTTTCTGAAACGAACGCATCAACGTTCGCTTGGGCGACGTCAGATATGAGGGGAATAAATCCCGCCATAACCTCCCATGAGTTGAATGTAGATCCAAGCATCAAGCCTGTTCGCCAAAAGAGACATAAGCTTGGCCCCGAACGAAGCAAGGCCGTCAACGAAGAAGTCGAGCGACTCCTCGCAGCCGGTTCAATCGCCGAAGTATGATACCCGGAGTGGTTGGCAAACCCGATCGTTGTCAAGAAGAAGAACGGAAAGTGGCGCGTCTGCGTCGACTTTACCGATCTAAACAAGGCATGGCCCAAAGACAGCTACCCACTTCCACATATCGATCGACTGGTCGAGTCGACCGCTGGAAACGAGCTGTTGACTTTCATGGACGCCTTCTCAGGATACAATCAAATCATGATGCACCCAGACAATCGAGAGAAGACAACGTTCATCACCGATAGAGGGATGTACTGTTACAAAGTGATGCCATTCGGCCTTAAGAACGCCGGTGCGACTTACCAACGACTCGTCAATCGATTGTTCGCCGACAAATTGCGGAACACGATGGAGGTCTACATCGACGACATGCTGGTTAAGTCACTCCGCGCGGCGGACCATCTAAATCATCTAAAAGAATGCTTCAAAACGCTGAATGAGTACGGAATGAAACTCAACCCGACAAAATGCACCTTCGGGGTCACCTCAGGCGAGTTCTTGGGATACATCGTCACCCAGCGAGGAATCGAGGCGAATCCTAAGCAGATCACATCCATACTTGATCTCCCAAGTCCAAAGAACAGTAGAGAAGTTCAGCGACACACGGGAAGGATTGCAGCATTGAACCGCTTCATCTCAAGGTCCACAGATAAATGCCTCCCCTTTTACGAGCTACTGCACGGAAATAAACATTTCGTCTGGGACGAGAAGTGCGAAGAGGCGTTCGGACAGCTCAAACAGTATCTTACGACTCCTCCCGTGTTATCTAAACCCGAAGCCGGTGATACACTTTCTCTCTATATTGCAGTATCTTCTACCGCGGTCAGCAGCGTCCTCATCCGAGAAGATCGAGGAGAGCAGAAGCCCATATTCTACACGAGCAAACAAATGACCGACCCAGAAACTAGATACCCCACCCTCGAGAAAATGGCTCTTGCTGTCATCACGTCAGCAAGGAAGCTGCGTCCTTACTTCCAATCGCACACGATCGAAGTACTGACGAATCAAACACTCCGCACAGTAATGCAGAACACTAACCAGTCCGGACGATTATCGAAGTGGGCTATCGAGCTCAGCGAGCACAACATTGTGTTCAAAAGTCGAACAACAGCAAAATACCAAGTCCTTGCTGACTTCCTGATCGAGCTCGCGCCAGAGTTGGAGCAAGACCTAATCCTTCCAAGTCAAAATTGGATACTCCACGTCGACGGATCATCCACAAACAAAGGATCAGGAGCAAGAGTCCAACTGTAGTCCCCAACAGGCGAGCTAATTAGACATTCATTCAGTTTCGGCTTCACCGCTTCAAACAATGAAGCAGTATACGAGTCGTTGATCGCAGGACTATGACTCGCTAAGGCAGTCAAAGCAAAATGCCTCAGTGCATACTGCGAGTCACAACTCGTTACCAGCCAGTTTAGCTTCGACTACGATGCTCGCAATGAACGAATGGACGCGTACCTTAAAGTCGTTCAAACACTCGCTAAAGACTTCGAATTCTTCGAACTAACCAAAGTCCCCAGAGGAGAGAACGTATGCGCCGACGCCCTCGCTGACTTGGGTAGCAGGCTGCGCAATCAGGTGAAACGGACCATTCCCATCCACAAGATAGACAAACCAAGCATCGAACTATCGCCTAGCGAAGTGACCGTCGTAGCACCCATAACCGAAGCCATCCCCATGGACGAAGACCCCGCAGCGGAACAAACTGAAGCTGCCGACTGGAGGACAGAATTCATCAACTATCTGGTTGATGGAAAGCTACCTTCCGAGAAATGGATTACGAGACGACTCAAGACACGGAGCGCCCACTTCGTCGTCTTGGATGGAGAGCTCCATTGATGGACCGCAACTAAAGTACTCTTGAAATGCATCAATGGCGAAAAAACACATCTTGTCATGGCCGAAACGCATGAAGGAGCTGCAGGAAATCACTCGGGAGGTCGAGCACTCGCTCTAAAAGTCAAAAGCCTCGGCTTTTACTGGCCAAAGATGAACGCGGATTGCAAAGCATACAACAAGATCATAATCGACGGGTTAAAGAAACGCCTCGACTTGAAAAAAGGATGCTGGGCCGATGAAATCGATGGTGTTCTCTGGTCGCATAGAACGACTCCTCGAGGAGCAACAAAATCAACTCCTTTCTCAATAGCCCACGGAGTCGAAGCTATGGCCCCCGCCGAAGTGAACGTAACCAGTCTACGTCGGTCAAAAATGCCGCAGAACGTCGAGCTTAACAGCAACATGCTGCTAGATGCTTTGGACGCTATCGAAGAACGACGCGACCAAGCCTTGCTCCGCATCCAAAACTTTCAGCATCAGATCGAGAGCTACTACAACAAGAAGGTCAAGTCTTGACCTCTCGAACTGGGTGATATCGTACTCTGCAAAGTGTTCGAAAACACTAAGGAGCTGAACGCAGGCAAGCTTGGAACTAACTAGGAAGGACCGTACAAGATCGCCCAAGTCATTAAACCAGGAGTCTACCGACTCGAAATGTCAACTGGCAAACCTGTTCCCAGAGTATGGAACTCCATGCATCTCCGAAGATACTACTCTTGATAACGTATCTAACGACCGAGCAACTGCAAGTTTTGCTCGATCAAACCTCAAAACAAACGAGTGAATGAAAACCAGTCACTTTCACTCGCAAAAAAAAAAAAAAAACGAGTGAATGCGCATCCACTGTCACTTTTGCTCACCAAAACGGAACTACGAATGGCTTGATCCTCCTCCGGAGGTACGTAGGCAGCCTTAACCGGTCCAGCTATAACCAAAAAATCAAAACAAATTCTCTCAACGAGAGGGAGCGTAAATCGTTTTGGCGATGCTTACGCACGACCACGACCTTGTCTCTCGGACTAACGTACTAGCACTCGCACCCACTAACGAACATGTCCTGATCAGACACATGCTCGGGGGACTTCCGGTCGTATCACGGTCCCAGCCAATACGATAGAGACAATGGCTTTCAACCGTCTTATGATCCTTCGAATTCAGGTTTGGCCAACCCAATATTCTAGGATCACTTTGAGACCGATTGAGAACCGCTGTCGCTCAAAAAACAAACGATTTTCTTCGAAGTCGAAAATTTAAACTTTTCGATGACTCGAACTGACGGCATAAATAATCGAGATTCGGTAAACCGAATGATCGACCCTTCGGTTTACCTCGATATACTGACGGATCGCCGAGACAAAATCGTTAGAATCTAAAGTCCGAAACGAAATTCAGCGACTCATTGAAAATCCATTGGCATTTCCAAGTCCAGGAAACCTCGTTTCACGACTAAAGCAAGCTTTGGCTAAAAATTTTAAGTCTGAAAACGACCAACATAGAATTTATCAGAAGTTCGAAGTGACAACAACAAATGCCTCGCAGGGCTAAAAACAGAAAGCTAAAAGAAACAACAACAACACATAAAGTCAGTCTTCAGCGCGATCAAAGTCTTCTCCGACGACTCGAGCTCCAAACTGATCAGAGGCACTGCCAGTCCCATCTGTTATCGGATCAGACGGGTTCTCAACTTCGTCGACATTGCCTTGCTCCTTGCTCGAAGACCCCCCAAAATTCCCCTCGGTTCGTTGTGGTTTGCTCTCACGAACCTGTTCATCAGGCTTCTCCCCTCCGGACTTCTCCCCGCCGTCTTCCTCAGCTGAAGAATCGGAGAGTTCGAGCAGATCCACGAGATTCGATCCCGCTCCACCTTCTCCCGGAGGAAGAGTCAGAGTCGCGTCGTTAACTCCGAGTGTTGGAGTCGACAGTTCTTCGTTCACCACGAGGTTGGACGCGACAGGAGCCGGGTCCGGAACAACTAGAGCAATCATCGATCCAGAAGCATCCTCAGTCCTTTCGACTCCGACGACGTCTCCTCGTTCTCGAACGGACAATTCCTCGAGGTCTCTCTCAGTCGGGTTGTTCGATCCCTCGATCGCATGATCACCCCAAGAACTCGTGGGTATTTGAAGAATGGCTGCAGTTCCAGCGTCGATCAGATTCGCGTTCGACCCATATGGATCAATCGCCGCCGAGACGTTCTCGTTAAGAAAAGGCGATGGGAGGTGAAGAGGAGATAAGCAGAGAAGCTCTTCCGGGATCCCGCCGATGGTCAAGCTATTGGCCTGTTCTTCAAACTCTTTCTCCTGTTCGGTGAATAAGTCGATCATCTCTTGCGGGATATCGATCCCACTCTCCTTGAGCGCTTCGAGGCATCTTTTCATCCCGAAAGCCTGGCTCTGCAGAGATCTCGCTGTCTCAAAGTCGCCGCGACGTCTCTCGAGGTCTCGAGTGATAAGCTGGTTGCATTTTACGATCATGGTCATTTGAACGCGGACTCGCTCATGCGTCACCTCGTAACTACGAGAGTCCCGAAGCCGGTTGATTTCCTTCAGATGTCTTAGAGCCGTGGTAACCTTCTTTCTCTCCCAAGGAGCTTTCTCTTTCTCCAGAGCGGCTTTCTCCCATTTGAGGCCCTTAATCTTCTCACCGGCGGTCTTGAACTTGTCCTTCAGCTCCGAACTTCTCCTTAAACTTCTCCTTTTGAGCCCTCTTCTCTTCAAGTAGCCGAGTCTGCTCTGTTGAAGCCTTATCAATTGTCGCCTTAAATTCACTAGTTCTACGATTGAGAACAGCGTCCTTCACTCGCACGAGCTTGTCGGCTTGCTTCAGCTTGGAGATAGTTTCCTTGAGAGTCGTGTCGTACATCTCGACCACGAAATTCACGCTCCCGTCACTCTGCACAAACGAAAGAAAAGGTTAAAACTAGAAACAAAAAGAGAAGGGGCAAGACGAGGAAAGCAATCCTTACCAGAACCTTAATCCTCGCTGCGTCGACATAGGCGTCTTTGAAGATGAGGCCTTAATCGGCGGCATGTCTTTTGCGCCACCCCGGATTTGCCGAACTAATTCAGCACATTCCATCGGAGCGTAAGCGAGCGGCGTGTCGCCATCGTACTTAAACTCAACGTGATCCGGGAACTTGACCGGACCCCTCTTCGAGGACGAGCCGCTACGCCTGACCGCCGAAGGCGCCGCTGGATAGATTTCTCGACGGAAGCAGGCACGCTTCCCTCACGAGATGATTGCTTCTTTCTCCCTAACGAAACGTTCGGAGACTCGTCCAACTCAGCGCTAGTTCGAGCCGCGACGTCACGGTTAGAGCTATCGAAAGCAACAAGCTCTCGACCTCCCACATCTTCGCTGGGCTCCGATCGCTCCCCAACGGTCCTCTTCTTCTTCTTCTTCTTCTCTTTCTTCTTCCTCTTCGTTGGAGGCTCATAAGGTTCAGACCCAACAGGAGCCTCAACAGAAGCAGACGAACTGGGAGCAGACCTCTTCTTCTTATTGCCGCCAGTTGCCAACGGCTCAGCGATCCCTTGACCGGAAGACTCTTGCGCAAGTTCTTCCCTCGAAGATTCAACGTTAACCGGATCTGCGGTCATTGCTGGCGAGATTACAAGGGGCAGAGGCCCAGAAGAAGTCGTCCCGCCAGGAGTCGCAGAAGCAGCTGCCTAACCATGAGTCGCGGAGGACGTCTTCTTCGCCCCGCCCAACTTCTTCTTGATTAGTGCACTTAGATCAGGAAGCTCTTTCATCAACCTAGCCGCGTTGATCGCCTTTTGCTCCGCACGAGTGAAAATAGAGATCCGCCGTTTGATCCCAGTAATTAACGGAGGAAGATCAGATCTCCAATCCCCTACGAAAAATCGATGAGTCGAAGTCTGAAAAGCGTCCTCACAAACGGACACAGAGCAAGAAATAAGTGTACAAACACACTAAGGAAACTTACTTCTCGAAATCCTATCAACGACTCGTCGGATCCTCTCGACAGTAATATCCTTCCAATTTACTTGAGCAAGTGATGCGACAGCTCGAGCGCTAGCTACAAAATCCTCAGGATAGGTGGATGTATCCGGATGTTCAACTGCAATCAAACACAAAACCATCAGGAGGAAACATAAGAACTGACGGCAAACTATCAACAACATTCTACCAATTCCATGACTCAATAAAAACCGAAAGGAGTCGCCGGGCGGCTCCTCGAAGGCGAAATTTTCTGATTTAACGTAAAAATAGAAGCGATGCCAGTTGTTCGTCCTGTTTGGAAGGTCGACGATCACGTTGTAGTTAGGCCTCATATGGATCGAATACAGTCCATCTCCCATCGACTTAGGATATGTCAGCTCCTCGAAAGTTCGCACGCTCATCGACACATCGATCTCCGCCGCCACCACCACTAACGCTACCGAGAGACGAAACGAACCATTTAGGAATTGGCTTATCGCCGCGTCGCGACGTCTCGCATAGGACGTGACGAGTCTAAGAATCGGAAACCAAAGTCTAGTCTCGTTCTGAAAGTAGGACTCGTACACGCATTGAAATCCCACCGGAGGAGACCACGGTCTCTGAGTCTTCGTCGGAATCAGAAAAGTAACCCCGACTCCTCCACACGCTCTCAGCAGCATCTTCACACTGCTAGGGGTTGAACGAGTCTGCTCGACGTTCTCCCATGCTTGTCCCTCCACGACAGAGGAACGCATCAGCTCCGGCGCTAGCGCCGGAAGGTCCTAGAAGATGTTCCCAGGGTGATAGCAACATGGGACAAAGTCGGGAAGAGAAATTTCTCCCTCACTCGCTCCACCTTGACCGTCTCTCGCAATTAACGCGGTCGTCTCCCTCTCCCCGCGAAGTTGACACGCCGCATCAGCGACAAGGACCCGCTAGGGCGTGTCCATGTTTGCTGTGTCCATCATGGCATTGCGATGAATCGTCTCGAAATCAGAAGAAGAATTTGACTCGATGACTCGCGGAGGACTCGATTCAGACCCCCTCGCCACCGTCTTCCCTTTCTGTTCTCTGGAAAGCCTACCGCCCGACGACATTCAGGAAATCTAAGGACTAAGAAGCTAGAGAGAGAAGCAGAGAGAAAGAGAGAGAAAGTACATGTGGGTTCAATGAAGAATGAAGAAAATGAGAGGCGAGAGGGGTATTTATAAGGAGAGACTGCGCACCCGAGGCGTCATCGTTAGACCTAGATGGGCCTATGTAGGCCCATTTAGGCGCGTGAAGTTCACCGTGTCTCGCGACGGTTTGACTTCTCGAGGTAAACCGGAACCGGTTTAGACCAAATCCAGCGATCGCAACCAAAGCCAAAGGAAACCGCCGGTTCGAACCAATCCAATGAAACCGCGAGTCACAAGCAAGCGAGTCGCCCGTGTAGTCGAGGAGTCGAGCGGGATCGCGAGTCCAGAACAATTATCTTGTAAACCCTACTTCCAAATTCGCTGAGTCGGCTACGCTACTCACCAGCGAACTGGGGGGACTTACTGTTGGGTATGGGCCTGACCCTCCCAAAATGCCCACATGATAATTGTCCTGACACATGATCAAAACAGGTGAGCTCGGCTCGTCGACTCGCGAACCAGTAGTAGGCTCGACTTCAGACTACTTTCAGCCGACATAGCGAATGACCGTAAGTCATCGGCTCGACGACTCGGTTCAGCGGCCCGACATCTCGGCCCAATCGTCGAGAAAGCCCGTTAGGTCAAGGCGAATTAGGTCAACAGGAGACCGTCTATAAAAGGAAGAGAAGTGGCAACGATGAGGGGATCCGCAAATTACTACACTCACTTTCGGCTAGATCTAGGGTTTCATATCTTATCATCTCCCGACTTGTACGGTTCGACAAACTAGCTTTCGCCGGACTAATTCCTATCACTCTCTTTTCCCCTTTTGTAACTCCGTTTCGACTCCTTGATCTAATAAAACATGTCTCTGTCTTGACCCACCGACGAGAACTCATTCTTTCTCTTTACTGGTTTATCGACAGTGTCGGTTCAAACACATATGTAACTGTTTGCCTCGCCGGTGCCACCGTAGCCGTATCCGTGTTATTTCAAATTCCCAAAATCCTGTCTGGAGCGAGCATTTTAAAATTCCATTGGCACATCCAGTCTCTCAAATTGAGTTCTATGTAAAGGATAACGATGTATTCGGAGCAGATCTGATCGGAATCGCAACAGTCTCTACTGCTAAAATTAAACTGGGTGAGACGATCAACGGATGGTTCCCCATCATTGGCTCGCCGAAACCAGATTCTGCTGTTCGATTGGAAATGAGATTTGTACCGTATGAAAAGAACCCTCTTTATAATCATGGGATTACATCAACAGGAGTGGCTAATTGTTATTTTCCAGTGAGGACTGGTGGGCACGTCACTTTGTACCAAGACGCTCACGTGCACGACAACATGCCCGAAATTGAGTTAGAAGATGGAGTTCTGTACCAGCACGAGCGATGCTGGGAAGACATATGCCACTCAATTTTGGAGGCTCACCACATGGTCTACGTTATTGGTTGGTCGATTTTCCACAAAGTGAAGTTGGTGAGGGATCAGTCGCGGACACTACCCAATGGCGGGGATTTAAAGTATAAATCACAAGAAGGTGTCAGGGTGCTGTTGTTGGTATGGGATGATAGAACTTCTCACAGCAAATTTTTCATTAACACGGTAACAAATCTGTTTAAGCATTCGATTAGATATCTATAGATTACATTGTTTTGTTATAAATTTTAAGTCTTTGATTCTGAGAATTTGCTTCCTACTTATTATAGACGGGAGTAATGCAAACGCATGATGAAGAAACTCGGAAATTCTTCAGGCGCTCTTCAGTTACGTGTGTGCTATCGCCCCGTTATGCTAGTAGTAAGCTTAGCATTATCAAGCAGCAGGTATGCTTTTTGTTGTGTTTGTATTACTACTTTTCTTGTTTTTTTTTCCCTTTCTTCTAAAGAACTTTGTAACAGTGATGCATAACTGTGCATTTTACCTAAGTTATATATTTCATGATGATGATCCTGCAGTATTTTAATGGCATATGGACTAGGTTGTGGGCACTGTCTTTTCGCATCATCAAAAATGTGTAATTGTCGATACACAAGCATCCGGTAACAACAGAAAGATAGCTGCTTTTATTGGAGGACTTGATCTGTGTGATGGTCGATATGACACACCTGAACATAGACTTTTCAAGGGTTTAGACACGGTCTTCCAGGGTGATTACCACAATCCCACATTTTCAGTAGTTTTTTTATTTTCATTCTTCTAAACTATTTAAGTTCTAGTTCAAATATGATAATCTCCACACAAATCATGCATTGAGCATCTCCAACCTAGTTCTATAGTAACCTCTATAATAGTATTTAGGAGCAAATTTATTCCAAGTCATTTCTATTTATTCGTCTAAATTAAAAATTGTTATTTTCTCTAAATATAAAGAAACAAGTAGCATTCCTCTATTTTTTTATTTTATATTTCAAATTTACCATCTAAAAATATATTGAAATAAATCTCATCTTCGTTGTAGAAATTCTTCTAGTTTAGAAGAAAATATAACAAAATAAGTAGAGATAGTGTTACATTTAAGAATTTCTACATGTTTTAAGAAAAGAACTTCCACAAATGCTACATGCATATTCCACAAAGGTTACATGCATTGTTCTTAAATAAAATAACCACAAAACTTTTTTAAAAGAAAACTACAACGAACTAAGCAGAGCTGGTCTAGAGGTATTTGAAGGAGAAAAATACAATACGGTATCCGCAGTTCGATTCCGCTTGGCCACTGGAGATTGACATGATCGGAACGCCGAGGTCCTTCAGATTAGTCGGCTCCACTGTAGTCCTCAGATTAGTCGGCCCACTATGTGGGATCATAAACTGTGGTTAATCAAAAAAAACTACAACATTTATATTTTCACTTTAGTCTATATTTAGCTCGCACAAAAAAGTCTATATTTAGCATCTAACTTTAAACTGTTTTTTTATTTTCTAATCTCCTACATTTCGTTTTAGTGCATAATAACCCCCAAGTAGCACCAAAACCCCCCTAATATTAAAAGTACTTAGATCACCGAAACTTTTCCAAATTTAGCATACAATTTGACATTTTTTATATGTGCACAAATTCGGATGGAAGGGAGGAACCAAAGCACCTAGGCAACCGTGGCATGATCTTCACTGCAAAATTGAAGGGCCAGCAGCTTACGATATACTCATAAACTTTGAGCAACGTTGGAAAAAAGCTACAAAATGGGCTGAGATTGGACAAAAATTCAAGAGGGTGACTCGCTGGCACGATGATTCTCTGATAAAACTGGAACGAATCTCGTTGATTTTAAGCCTGTCTACAGCAGTTTCAACAAATGATACTTTATGGGTCTCTAAGGACGATAATAAGCAAAACTGGCATGTTCAGGTAAGTTAAGGTATTTACGTTACCACTTATCAATTGGTTGTTGAAGTCTTTGTGGCAAAACATTATAATATTTGTCTATGAATTCGACTAACATGCTCTCTCGTAGGTAGATTTGGATATCTATATGAATAACTTTGTTTTTTATTCACTACAGGTCTTCAGGTCTATTGACTCAGGATCACTGAAAGGATTTCCTAAGGATGTTCATAAAGCTCACGCACAGGTCCTGGCATAAGAAAAAACCCAATATTATTATCATTTTCTTCTGTGCAAGACTGCTGTGTTAATCAAACTATTTTACTAAAAAGTTTTGCGTTACAATTATTAATAGAATCTAGTGTGTGCTAAGAATCTTGTGATTGAGAAGAGTATACAAACAGCTTACATCCAAGCTATCAGATCTGCACAACACTTTATATATATCGAGAATCAATATTTTATTGGATCATCATTTGTATGGCCGAATTACAAAGAAGCAGGTCTTTGAACACACTCGACTTGGTTAATATATAACAGATACCATTATTTTTAATTTTGTATAACTGTTTATATGCCTTTGTAGGTGCTGATAATCTAGTTCCCATAGAACTTGCACTGAAGATTGCCACCAAGATAAGGGCAAGAGAAAGATTTGCAGTATACATAGTGATTCCAATGTGGCCTGAAGGAGATCCTTCTTCGGCGCCTGTACAAGAAATTCTCTACTGGCAGGTATTTCAAAAATCATCTGAAATAGGATATCGTTTTTTTCTGTGATTTATGAAGAAAGAATATAATCTCTTTCATGAAAACATTGAGGGAACGTCTGTCTTTTCCGTGTGTATGCGTTTCCATGTTCTAGTGATTATAGTTCTAACGATTTTGTCTACGGGTTATTTATTACCTCTTATTCTTGCGCTCATGTAGGGGCAAACAATGCAAATGATGTATGAGATCATAGCACGGGAAATAAAGCACATGGACCTTGAGAATGTTAACCCTCAAGACTATCTCAACTTTTATTGTTTAGGTAACCGTGAGGAGCTGCCATCTGATCAAAATTGTGTATCAAGCAGCGGCGAAATGGTATCATTGCATCTTAGCAATTCCGTAGTTTGTTCAATATGAGGAATATCATAGTGTGTATTGATCAGGTCCCAGCATCTCAAAAATGGGGAAGGTTTATGATATATGTACACGCGAAGGGAATGGTAGTTGATGACGAGTATGTGTTATTAGGCTCTGCAAATATCAACCAGAGATCAATTGCAGGATCGCGAGACACAGAGATAGCAATGGGAGCCTACCAAAACCACCAAACATGGAGCCATAGGAGTAAACACCCTCGTGGCCAGGTTTATGGTTACAGGATGTCGTTGTGGGCAGAGCCAGTAGCGGTCCTGACTTTTAAAGGACCAGAAGCTATTTGGCAAAAAAAGGCTGCAGTTACTGTAGGCATAGATCGAACTCATGACCTTGGGGAATATAGCTTTATTTTTTTACCACTAGACTAAAGAGATATTCAACAAATTGGGGCCGAAAATAATCTATATTGTTCAAAGGCCGGAAGCCCATGCTTCTACAGCTTCCTATCAGGGCCGGGGCAGAGCATATGGGAAAGATAGATGATATATTCAAAGAACCTGAAACCTTAGAATGTGTGAAGAGAGTTAATATGATAAGTGAAGATAACTGGAAGAAATACACAGATGACAGTTTCGTTCCTTTACAAGGACATCTTCTTAAGTACCCACTCTCCGTTGATCACACTTGAAAAGTAATCCCTTTGTCTGGTTTCAATTCGTTCCCTGACGTTGGAGGTAAAATTCTTGGTACACGAAGATTGCTCTCACCACATAACTCAACTAGAACATTGGCTTGTTACATATACATTTGTGCAAAGCCTATTATTTGTTCACTATATACAAAATTTGGGACGTTACATTCTTTTCGTTTATCAGCATGAAGGTTTATAATTGTAATCAAAATCTCGAAAACTTACTAATGTAAACCCTGCTTTGAAAGAAAGTACTCCAAAAGTTGCATGTTTATTTCATGCAATTTTAGTTTAAATGAAACATTACTGAGGGCTGTTTTTGGTCCGATCAACAAAAATATCAATCATATAATCATAACACTGCAAGAATAATTCCCTACGAGAACTTGCAAAATACAAGTCGTCGAGACTTGTTGGAAATCCGTGAGGAATTCTCGACGGATTTCCGATAAACACCCATATATCAGGAGTATTCCAACGAATTCCGACAAAAATATATCTGTTAAGTAGCCAATGTCTTATGTTTTGGAAGACAATCTAACAAGACAATCTAACAGTGAGTGAGGGATATGATCTCTCGTTTTGCTTTATTTTCGTCTTCGTCAACGGCTTCGGGGTTTGAGCTATTTCAGAGAAATCAACGTTGTTTCTTCGAGATTCTTCAGAAGAAGTATATCAGTGAGGGTTGTGTACTCGATTTCCTTTGCTTCCTTTACCGAAAAGGAATCTAGGGTTTCTCCGCGATTTTGAGGTGACCAAGTTTTAGATGTCAAAAGATTTTTCGGAAAACACTTTTGGTTGAACTCCTTGTCGCGTTGTGATCTATCCCGCTCAATAAAGAGAAGATTTTTATGGGGTTTGGTTGAATTTATCGTTTTTCTTTCTGCGAGTGATATCACGGTCTTGTTAGCGATGATTGAAATCATTTCTGATTAGGCATTTGTTGAATTTGAGTAAGAAGACTCTAAGTCCCCTTCTTTTAGGGCAGAACTGTGTGAGCGGAAACTCGCAAAAAAAATATATTTGAAAAGTAACTTTTTGAAAAAACCGGAGTTTCCGCAATAATCACAATGAAATGCTGCCTACATGCGCCTTTCGAGGATCAAACCGAACAAAATACAATTTACAAAGGTGTGAACAAGAGATTTCACATGCTTTCACAAAGTTTGTCTTGTAAACTGATGCGATTAATTGAGAAAACTGCATAGAACTAAGTTTCCTAATGCTATCTGAAAGAAAAGAGATCCATAATTATAGAGAACGCTAGAGAAATTGATTTTCTGTAATAAACTAATTGACAGCAAAAAATCTTGGAAAAATGTTCTTGACTGTAGATCCCCGATTAAACGCCTATCACTACCTCGCAAAAATTATATGTAAATCTTACGGGCTGGTATGCTAACTGTTGGAGTCAAAATCTGTCATCTCGAAAATAACGGCCAAATTTACGATAAATTGACAAAGCAGCTCGCGATAGTTTTAACAACAATCCCGCATAAGCCGTGTCAACTTAAATAAGATAGAACAAAACTCGTATCTCTTTATGGAAAGGAAAAAAAGTAGTTTATGTCCAAAGTAGATTATCTGGAATGTTCTTCTGTAAGGTTTTTAACGAAACAAATGAGTTTTACGAAAAAACTTCCGTGAAACTAACTTCAAAAAGTTTGTAAAACAAATCAAAACAGATTTACTAAACAAAATTTCGTAAAAATAACTTCATAGAGCTTTTATGGAAATAGTTTGTAAGAACAATCAAATTCAGTTTTGGAAAACAGAGTGAGAACATACGAAGCCATCAACGGAGAATGGAAATGACGGGACAAGAGCCTAGAGTAGACAGCATAGCCCGTTACCTCTCACCATTGTCTGTTCACTCATAGCATGACCTGTTCGCTCCTACCATCGCCCATTCACTGTCCACTCGTTCGATTCTCATATGAAATAGTCTTCGTTTCATCGCCAACAAAGTTCTCATTGAGATTTTGTGGAAAAAGAGAGAAATTCTTTATTTCCATAAAGATTTTGGCAAACCTGAGTAAAAAATTGGTTACTTAAACACCAATATGTTTTCGACGAATTCGGAGGAAATGATGACATTCTTGAAAAAGTCGTAAAAACGCGTAATTCGTAAAAGGTCTGAGAGGACCTAAAACACGAAACGGCTCGTAATGACTTAACATGTAAAGAATCCTTGTTTAATGACTGTTTGATTTACTTGTTGAGAAATGTGAAGACAAGCATAAATGGAAAGAGCAAGGAAAAGGGAAAACGAAGAAGAAAATAGAAAGAAGACCGATGTGAATCTTCGAGAAGATGAGCGAGACCTTGGAAATTCGAGCAAAGAATCCAGAGAAGAGATACTTAGACATTTTTGTTAGCTTTAGGAAATTTAGAACTTAGACTAGTGAACCTAGGACGTTTTTACGCTTTGTTATACATTTCTTTATTTTTGACGAATCTGTGTACGATCTCTTGTGCTATTGTTTCCGGTTTAGCCTCGATACCACGATGTGTGACTACGTAAGTCATGAAATTTTTGTAGCTCACCTCAAAGGAGAACTTGGAGGGACTGAGTTTCATGATGTACTTTCTCAGAGTTGAGAATGACTTCTGTAAATGGGTGATGTGCATTCCTCTGCTTCCAATGATTTAAAAAGCATATCGTCTATATAAACTTACATGGTATGGTTAATCTGTTATGCAAACATCATGTTTACTAGTGTATGATAGGTGGAGCCGGCATTCTTCAAGCTGAAAGTAATGACCTTATAACATTAGATGACCCCTGATGACATAAATTTTGTTTTCTATTTGTAGTATGGATTCATCAATACATCATTGTATCCAGAGAAAGCATTCATGAAGCTCATCAGTTGGTGTCATGTTGATGCATCGACCAGCTTATCAATGGGAGGCAGGGGATGGATCATTTGGTCAGGATTTACTTAGATCAGTGAATGATATTCACTCAAATTACCCTAAGGAGTGACTTTACTCTCTCAAATAAGAGGTTCAGTTGTACTACTTAGGATCGAATTCATAGAGATTCTAGGATTACACAATAGATTTGTAGTTTTCGAAGTAAAGCTAGATAGAAATGTTTTAAACAGTAAATAGACTAAGGTTTGTTGAACAAGGACGTTGTTCGGTTGGTTGATTGAGGTTGTAAACAATTAAAGGTAAATAGCTAGATTCAGGTAAATTCCCAGGTATGGTAATTTGCTTATCTTGTTGTTTATCAGGGATTTAAGAATATTAATTGTTCTCGAACTTAAACATAAGTTATAATCTATCAAATCTCGTATGTATAGATTATCTAATGCTTAGACCTAGGAATCCAACTCTCGTAAGTAATTCCAAAGGGAGTGTCGGTCGATGCTTCCTATGGATTGTCGATCGATGTCTCGAATTGATTGTCGATTGATGTATCCTATGGAATGTTGATCGATACTAACTCTAGCCAGCTTTAGCGAATGGGTTTGATGTGTTCTCTAACCACCTAGACCAACTTTCGCATGCGTCTAGCTAATCAGATCATACTAGTTCTATTCAGGAAACATGCCAAGCTCTCACTTGCGCCGATTAATCCAAGATCTAAGTTTAGGGTTATCAATCCTAAGCATAGCAGTAAGAACAACTAGATGAAGAAATAATTAAATCATCCTAACAACAATATAAATTTAGCAAACCATAATTCAACCCTTGAAGAACCCTAAATCTAACAAAAGAACTACTCAAACATATTCATAAGAAGCATTATGATGGTCTGAATAATACTGCAATAGAATAATAATAAAAAGACAAAGTAGAGTAAAGAAACAAAGGGAGTTCAAGATCTTCTCTCTCTCAAGGTGTTCAGATCTCTCTCTCCAATCCTAAGCTTTCTCTCTCTAGAATAGTATGAAGCATAACTTATATCACTCAAATTACCCTAAAGAGTGAATTTACTCTCTCAAATAAAATGTTCAATTGCAATACTTAGGAATCGAATCCACAAGGAGCTAGGGAACCTAATGAATCTAATATGATTTGTTAAGTAAGGTGGTTTTAATGATTTAAATGGAAAGTTGCAGTTTTGTTGAGCAAGTAATTGCTCGATTGATTGGTTGAGGTTTTGGTGCTTAAAAGGAAATAACTAGACTAAGGGTTTTTATTCAGGAAACTTGAGATTATAATCCTACAGATGCCTAATGAGTTGCATGCATGATAATGTAAAACTCAACTACTAAATCAACAAGTCAAACAGCTCTCGCATGTCTGGACTTGTCTATTAACTAGATCTAATGGCCCAAACAAATGTGTTCGATCAATAGCAGTGTCGATCGATGATCCTATAGGGATATCGATCGATACACCTTTCGCTCCGTCGATCGATTATTCAGTATTGATATCGATCGACGAACTTCTAGTTAAGCTTTATGCACGGGTTGAATGATGCTTACTAAGCTCACTAGATCAGCTCTCGCCTTACGCTTAGCAAGAAACTTAGCTCAGTTAGAATGGTTTCAGGATGAGAATGAAGCTATCGCTTTTATCTAACAATCCTAGGGCAAGTTCTAGGTAGCTAATCTAGAATCAGACATTAATGACAATCCAAATGATAATTATCACAACTCAGCAATCTATAGTTGGGGCTAATCCCTCATAACCTATTTAAACCCTTAAATCTAACAATGGAATTACTCAGACATGGCCAAGCAATTCATGAAAGCAATTAGGTAAGAAAACTTTATTAGAATAGTAAATAGATATTAATGGAGTTCCAATCACAAATTATAACTTTGGATATTCTCTCAAATCTATCAAAATCCTAAAAACCTTTGCTGATAATAATAAAACTAGAAACACAAGAAAGCACACTTTGCCTCTAACATGGTGACAAAGCTTATATAATTAGGTTAAAACTCGTCAGGGGTAATCTTCTAAATTGGTGAAGACTTGGACTTCAAGTCGGCTTTGAACAAACGGGCTTTCTGTGCGCTTCGCTGTCGATCGATGTTCTGATGTGAACATCGATCGATATGTGTTCCTCAATATCGACTGATGGTCGAGCTCGATGGTCATCTCGGGTGCTTGCTTCAAATATCTCCAAAATGCTCCAAAATCATCACTTATCTCCAAATCACTCCTGATCTTATAAATATAATAAATAGACTCTATAATATAATAACTAGTAGTAAAAAAACCTATAAACCATGGGTGAAAGTGGGTCAAATCCATGGTCTATCAACTCCCCTAGACTTACCCTTTTGCTTGTCCTCAAGCAAAACAAACAGGCAGTCTCTCTGAGAGAAGTTTGAAAACAGCAGGGACTCACACAATTTTAAACTTAGAATCATCACCTCTACAATATTGGAATCCACATCTAAAAAGTCCTAACCACAAAAGCACATTATACCATATCCTAGCTTAGCAACCAAATTCACCTAGCTAACAACTTAGCAAATCTTGTCTGACATTCCCCTCTACCAACGTCATTTCTTAGCATAAATAAAAGTGGAGGCTTTAGCTTGGGTGTATCGATCACATGATTCAAGGATTTTTAAATAAGTATCTAGACCTGTAGGTAAACATTAGTTCTTATCCTCTCTCTCTACTAACTTTCTCTCTCTACTAACTTTCTCTCTTAGTCAAAGTCTGCTTATATTTCCAAGATCATTAACCAAGATTGGACAGGCTTCCATGATACAAGACTTAATGGTGGTTGCCACCAAGTCCTGTTCACTTCTTTTTGACCTATATCCTAGGATTATTTGTGAAGCAAGCCTTAATGGTTGTAGCCACCAAATCTTGTTCTAATCCTTTACCTATAGAATTCTTATGAAGCAAGCCTTAATGGTTGTTGCCACCAAGTCCTGTTCGAATCCCTTCCAAATAAATCTCGAATAGATATGTATATATATTTTAGATTCTATATTTCAAAAATAGAGAGAGAGAGAGGGTGATAAATCTATATACACAAGGCTTTACCTTTCAAACTTGTTTGAAAAATCCGATCCCATGTATACCAAGTCCCAAGACAAGAAATTGTGTCAGTTTTAGTGTTGGAGGTCAGCTTTGGTTCCTTCAAACAATCTCAGCAAGTGTAACATAGTTGACATGTTGATCCACTTTAGTATCTTTAGTATTATCTGCAATCAGTAAGTCTAGAATGGTGCTAAAGAGTTGTTAGATAACAAGCAGAAATCTAATAAGTTCATTATCCCCTTCTTGAGTCAATAAAAACTTTTTTGAAAATATTTTAATAAGACTCATAAACAAACTACTATCAGTAAACCTCCCCCCAGACTTAAACTACACTGTACCCAGTGTAAACTCAGTCGAAGTTATGGTGATAATTAAATCATAAGTATGCAATGTAACAAGTTAGAACGATATACCAGACCGGAATGTATGTCGACCGATGTAAGGATGTTGATATCGGTCGTGGCAGGTTATGCTATGTCGAACGATGTCGACAGTGTCTCGTCGGTCGATACTGACGGCAATCGTCTACTGGATCTTTTTTTTTATGACCTACAATAATTAAAAACCAACATAAATAGTATATTAATAAAAACTAAATAAATATTACCTAATAGTGGGTTGTCTCCCACTCAGCGCTTTGTTATAGTCATTTAACGTGACTTTTGGAGGTGATTGGGCTAGTAATGTTGAAAGCTGGCACTTGTTGGGAAACAAGTCCCCATCTCTTCTCTGCGCTTGTTGAACCATGTACCAGTGAAGTCTCACATTGCTTTATCTCCTCTGCGCCATTTGTCCTTCATTATTGTAGTTGTATCTTTTATCTTCTGCAATCTATCTCCAAGACTCTCAAGATTAAACTGATGTCTCATAACTGTGGCGTATGTGTCAGCTGAGATCTCCTCTCCATGGTTGTGTGTGTCAAACATGTCTGATGACACCTTTGTACTAGCCGGCCTCGGTTTGTAGCGTCGTCGACCGATGTCTATCTACGAATGTCGGTCGATATGTTGTTGCTTTTGCCTAGCGATGCGGATGTTTCAGGTCGACGGGCAATGTAACTCTGAATCTCCACTAAATACCCTTGAATAGCTTCTATCTTGGAAGTCAAAGCACTAATGCTAAGATCCATTGGGAAATAGATGTCATCACACCTCCTATCAAGCCTCTCTTCTGTAGTTTCCAGAGCTCTGTATATCCCTTCTACCAACTGATCTATCTCTCCCCTGGTGTGAAAATCTGGTTGAGACTTCATCGCATGTGAGTGTGGTGGGTTGTAGTCGACCGATGCTGGTAAACGGTAATCGATCGATGCTTGTAAGCGACTGTCGACCAATGCCTGTCAATGTCTATCGATCGATGTAGAGCAAGACACGTCGGTCGCACGCTGAATTCTGGTTATGTCTTGCCTCATCTCTTCCATGCAAGTAGTTAGCCAACTGATACTATCATTCAATGGATAGTAGACTCCATCAAGCTTCATCTGGAAGTCTTCTTTGTTCTTCTCTTGTTCTCCGTAGATTCCATAGAACATCTCATTGACCTCGTCGTTGGTGTAGATCTCTGGTACTAGCTTGGTTTGTGTGAATGAGCTAGCATGTTCTGGAAGGCAGATGTAGCTGTGCTCATCTCTCGAAGCTCTTTCCAGAAGTCTTCTGATATCTTTGTTGTGAATACGAATGGTGTGTCCATCTACATCTCTGGCGTATCCCTGATCATCTCTGTAGATTCCATACTCGTCCTTCTCTTCCCAGTAGAATTTCCTAGTACCGAAAAGATCAAAGGCTCTTCTGCCAAATTCAGGACGTCTGTCGACCGATGTTGGGATGTCAGCATCGATCGATGGTCGAGTAGTGTGTCGAGACCTCTGTTTGAAACATTTATCTATGCCACCAGCTGTGTCATAAAACTCCTTTGTAACCTTCTGCTGGTGTTCTGTAATAGTGTGTTGTTGCATGAAGAGGTTGTCCGCCCCGTTGGCTGTCTGAAGGATGTCTGCAAAATTCTCTCTAGATACGTGCAGTGTACGTCCATCTATTGCTTTTACGTAGCCATCTGGGTCCCTGAAAGTACCAAATTTGTCTGGAGTTAGATACTGGTTATCAGATTTATCTTTTTCGCTTACAGTGGTTTTTGGTTTTGGATAGCTGTCGATCGATGTTGTATGGTTGATGTCGATCGATGTTGAAGGATTGATGTCGATCGATGGAGGAATAGCTCTGTCGATCGGTGGCTGAAATGTGTTCTTTCCCAAGCAGCTTCTTCTGCTCGTTTCTGATCTGTTTCATCGCGTCTTTGGATGTTGAGAAGTTCCTCAGAAGTGAAACCCTCATGAAGTTCATCAGCTCCTTTATCACGATATGTTGTATCTACTGCGTAGCTCTCGTGATGGTGATCATCTGCCCAACTTCCAATTGAGTAATCTTCGTCTCGGGTAGCGTCGATGTTAGTGTTGATCGATGGGTAGTAAGCAATGTCGGTCGATGCTCGTTTTCGATTTCTCTGATGAGGTTGAGTGTCGATAGATGGCGAGCTTGTTCTGTCGATCGATGGTGCATTCTTTTTCCAAGAGGAATGATGTAGAAGTTTATCCTCCTCATCAAGAATGACTTTGTACTCGGTAGGTCGTTCCTCCTCATAGTCTTCATCATACTCCTCCGTATACATGTTTTGTTTGGTGTATGCTGCCATAGTGGGGTTGTAGTAGTCGTTCTCCCAATCTTCTGGACTACTGTCGACTGATTCTTCCGTTGGTGTCTCGGTCAATTTTTGATGGGCACTGTCGATCGATGTTGCAGTGTGAGTTTCGATCGACGCCGAGTATTCTGTCTCGTACTCAGCTCCACAGTGGCATGATGCAATGATTCCTGGATCATTAATTCTTCTGGAGGACGCATGTGGCTTTTTGACTGGAATAGGGTTGTAGTGGGTATGAGGGTCTATGAGCGTCAAGCACAACTGATTGGATTGCAGGTTGCACACTGCTCCTACTGTTGACAAGAAAGCTCTCCCAAGTAATAGAGAAGAGTTCCAGTTTAGCTTGATGTCCAAGACATGGAAATCAACTGGAACTAGGGCATTACCAATCTGCACCTCTAGGTATCTCACAATCCCTACTGAGTTTCTCTGAGAACAGTCCACGAAAGTGAACAATTCCTTGGAATGCTCCACCTGCAGACCCAGATGGTCTGCCATAACCCTAGGTAGGATGCTGACTGATGCTCCTGTACAAGGCATGTGGGAATTCAATACCCTTCACCGTGCATGGTATTGCAAATTGCCCAGGATCATTCTCCTAATGTCTTCTTCTGTCTCTCTGGTTTCTCTGAAGAACATCTACAATCTGTGGGTATAATAAGCCTCATCAAATGGATTTTCTAAAGGAATCCTGAAAACTCTTTTTCGGAAACTTTCCTTTTCCTTTTCATTAGCCCCCCTCTTCAGATGTTCCACCACTTTTTTCTTTCTTTTCCTTAAGGTTCTTCCCGTATGAACCCTATCAACCTCCATAGGATCTACTCCATCATATGAAGGTGTGATGACGGCCTCTGGTGGGTTTTATGAAGGTTTGGGTTTGGGCCTGAGTGCATTAAGACGTTCAACATCTATCTTTGGCATCTGCACTCGGTACGTAATAGGTGCTCGTCGATCGATGGGCGCTGGTAGTTGTCGATCGATGACGGTTTCCTGGTGTCGATCGATGGCTGTTTCCCGATGTCGATCGATGGCGGTTTCCCGATGTCGATTGATGACGGTCTTCTGATGTCGATCGATGACGGGCTCCTGATGTCGATCGATCTTCACGTAGACAGGGCTGGGCGGATGTGGGTGTTTTGCTACAAACTCCTCGTGAGTCATGATCCTCACGGCATTGCAAGATGCGGTTGATTCCGTAGGTGTTGTCGATCGATGTCCATGAGAGGATATCGATTGATTTTGGGTGACTTCTGTCGACCGATGTTCGTGGCTTGGCGTCGATCGACACCAATGCGATCCGCCGAAACTCATCAGACTCTCTACTTCAAAATCTCCTTCTTGCAGCTTCTCTTCTTTCACCACTTGCCAGAAATCATCCCCAATGATGGCATTCACGTGGTGCTTCATCACAGCATCTTCTACCCCTCTTGTCAAGGCTCCCTGCCTCTTAACAGCTTCTCTTGTCTGAACAACCTGCATCTTCAGCTTCTTCACATGAGTGCTCAAAGTCTCAAACTTTGTGTTCAGGTTGGTGTAGACAGAATCAATCTTCCCATTGAAGTCCACTGTCATGCGCTGCTCTCCCTCGAGAACTCTATCAAGCATCTCCTCAATCTTGCTCTCTTGAGTTGGCGGGGGTGGCTTCTGGTAGTAGGAGCTTCCATAACCCCTGTTGTTGCTGTAGTTGTTGTTGTAGGGTTTCTGGTGCTGCGAATTCTGGTTGAAATTGCCCCTATTTTCATCAGAGTTTCTGTTTCCACCCTGGTTTCCAGAACCTTGGAATCCAGTTCCACTGATGAAGTTCACATCTGCTTCCTCTGCTCTACCCTCTGTGTCTACAGCCTCTGCATCTTCAACCAAACAGACCTGCTTTCTGAGAAGCTTGTGAACACTGTCCATCTTTTCCTTCACCTCATCCATCTGATCATTCCCAAGAATGGTGGCAGATCTCTTCCTCTCAAAATCAGTGTTCTTGGTGCTGCTGCTAGATGCTAGGTTTTCAATGACCTTCACTGCCTCCTCTGGATTCCTGGTGTTGAAGTTCCCATTGCTGGAAGTATCAAGAGCCATCTGGTATTGCACCGCGATGCCTTTGTAGAAGTACTGAGCAGTTGTACTTCATTGAATCCATGGTGTGGACAGTCTCTCTGATAAGACTTGAATCTGATCCAGAAGCTTCTGAATGATTCTGCAGGCTCCTGAGTGATTCTGCAGGCTCCTGAGTGAATGTAGCAATCTTGCTCCTCAAGTCTTCAGCATGTGCTTCATCAAAAAAATTGCATAAGAATGCATTCTTGATGTCACTCCAAGATGTTAGGGATCCTGGTGGTAGCTGCTTAAGCCAATGCGAAGCATCTCCAGCAAGTGAGTACTTGAAGAGCTTGCATAGGAGGTAGTCTTCAGAGACTCCCTCGACTTTAATTGCAGATATGAGATCCTCTAACCTCTCCAAATGGTCCATAGGATGCTCGTGAGATAACCCATAGCAGGGTGTCTATCCCACGAGTGTGTAGTACTGCGGCTTCAACTCGAAATCCCTCTGAATAGTTGGAGGTCGAATGGCTGATCTGTTTGTGTAGAACTGATCTGGACGGTTGTAGTCAGCCAATGTTCTGGGTCGAGTAGCCTCATCTACTGGTAGAGTAGCTCCTGTAGCTTAAGACTCAGGGATTGCAGCCCCCTGAGCATCTATCCTCTGACCTGTTGCATTATGCAGATGACCTTCCTTGTCATGCAGGTCTCCTCTCTCATCACATACAAGAATCAAAGTTGCAACCATGTCTCGTGACTCAGTATCGATCGATGTTCGGACTGAAGTATCGATCGATTTCGGACGGAAGGTGTCGGTCTACGGGAGATGGGTGTCTTCGGTCGACGGTGGTGAGCGAGTATCGGTCGACGGCACTAGTGCCTGGGTCGACGGTGGTTGACGAGAATCGAGCGACAAACAAGTGTTGTTGTCGATAGATGAGGAGCGTGCTTCTCTGCGGATTGAACGCTCCAAACTTGAAGGATCTGATGAGAATAGCAGTTGAGTTTCCTTGTTGCTTCTGCAACTGCTGGGCATGTACCTGAAAATCCAAGAAAAAATTTTATGTCAGAAACTTAACAAAATTAGATCGAATAGGCGATCAAAGCTTCCAGGCAACGGCGCCAAATTTGATATCACTCAAATTACCCTAAAGAGTGAATTTACTCTCTCAAATAAGAGGTTCAATTGCAATACTTAGGGATCGAATCCACAGGGAACTAGGGAACGTAATGAATCTAATATGATTTTTTAAGTAAGGTGGTTTTAATGATTTAAATGGAAAGTTGCAGTTTTGTTGAGCAAGTAATTGTTCGATTGATTGGTTGAGGTTTTGGTGCTTAAAAGGAAATTGCTAGACTTGGGTTTTTATTCAGGAAACTTGGGATTATAATCCTACATATGCCTAATGAGTTGCATGCATGATAATGTAAAGCTCAACTACTAAATCAACAAGTCAATAAGCTCTCGCATGTCTGGACTTGTCTATTAACTAGATCTAATGACCCAAACAAATGTGTTCGATCAATAGCAGTGCCGATCGATGATCCTATAGGGATATCAATCGATACACCTCTCGCTCCGTCGATCGATTATTCAGTATTGATATCGATCGACGTGCTTCTAGTTAAGCTTTATGCACGGGTTGAATGATGCTTACAAAGCTTACTAGATCAGCTCTCGCCTTACTCTTAGCAAGAAACTTAGGTCAGTTAGAATGGTTTCAGGATAAGAATGAAGCTATCACTTTTATCTACCAATCCTAGGGCAAGTTCTAGGTAGCTAATCTAGAATCAGGGTTTAATGACAATCCTAATGATAATTATCACAACTCAGCAATCTATAGTTGGGGCTAATCCCTCATAACCTATTTAAACCCTTAAATCAAACAATGGAACTACTCAGACATGGACAAGCAATTCATGAAATCAATTAGGTAAGAAAACTTCATTAGAATAGTAAATAGATATTAATGGAGTTCCAATCACAAATTATAACCTTGGATCTTCTCTCCAATCTATCAAAATCCTAAAAACCTTTGCTGATAATAATAAAACTTGAAACACAAGAAAGCACACTTTACCTCTAACAAGGTGACAAAACTTATATAATTAGGTTAAAGCTCGTCAGGGGTAATCTTATAAATTGGTGAAGACTTAGGCTTCAAGTCGGCTGTGACCAAACGGGCTTTCTGCGCACTTCGCTGTCGATCGATGTTCTGATGTGAACATCGATCAATATTTGTTCCTCAATATTGACCGAT
Organism: Brassica napus; assembly: GCF_020379485.1. NCBI lineage: Eukaryota > Viridiplantae > Streptophyta > Magnoliopsida > Brassicales > Brassicaceae > Brassica > Brassica napus. The sequence continues at coordinate 11,690,222 of NC_063451.1, forward strand.
GGTCGAGCTCGATGGTCATCTCGGTTGCTTGCTCTAAATATCTCCAAAATACTCCAAACCCATCACTTATCTCCAAATCACTCATGATCTTATAAATATAATAAATAGACTCTATAATATAATAATTAGTAGTAAAAACACCTATAAACCATGGATGAAAGTGGGTCAAATCCATCGTCTATCAATAACCGTCAACAATGGCTTCGAAACTGTAAAACATGGTTTCAGGTAGTCATGGGGTATTCTGGTAATATGTGGTGACTTCTGGGCCTAAATTGGTTACGAAATACGCTCGGCCCGTCTTCTGGGATCACCGTCGATCGACGTTCCCTCATCTCCTCGACAGCTTCCTATCGCGAGGTAGACTGACCACTCTTCCGTAAAACATGCATAACCTCTGATCTAACCGTTGGATTGACCTCAAACTGGTGGTATTGGAAATCTAACTCAAATCTATATCTTGTATCAAAAGATGGGCTCAATTGCACCGTGGGAAGGTCTTCATACGTAGCTAAACATTTGACACGTCTGTGCAGTTCTTCACCTTAAAAAGCTCTATAATCACCAAAGTTCTCCAGAACGTATCTGAACCTGAAAATACTCTAAAACAGACTCCAAACATATATAATAGAATCTAAAAAAACTATATACCATGTCTAAATGTGGTAAAATCCATGGTATATTAACTCCCCCGGATTTATCCTTTTGCTTGTCATCAAGCAAAACAAGAATAAATCTGTGAAAGAGGTTTGAAAACAGTACATACACAGAATTTTAAAATTACTACCTTCACCTCTGAAATGTTGCAAGCCACATCAAATCAGTGCCAACTTTAGAGGCACTTCATGTACTAGGTCTTAGCTTAGCAACCAAACCATCCAGCCCACAGCTCAGCTGATTCCGCCTGACATACCCCTTTACTGACCTCATTTTTGCATATAAATGTGTAAGCTAAATCTTGGGAGTATCGATCATGGGACACATGGACTCTTACTCCAGTAGGTATTTGAGTAAAAAGGTAGTCTTTTTCTGGTTTCTTTTCTCCTTATATTTCTCTTCTCTGAATCCTTTTATCTCAAATCCAATGACCAATGATGCAGTCCATCTTATTCATCTTCTTTTCGATTTTTCTCTTTTATGTATATTTTTTTTTCTTTTCTTGACAAAGTGTAGACGAATAATGGGGTCACATGAGGCACTCCTACCCGTCGCTTCCAACGATGTGTGATCATTCCATTAGAGAAAAATAATGGGGTTGCAGGAGATACTCCTACCCCTCTAAACCGCCGGAAATCATTTCAATCTTTTTTGTTTCTTTCTTTCTGGATGCCGAAGAGAGGAGAGAAGGAAACCAAAAATTGACAGACTTATACCTTTCAAACCTGAAAAAGGAATCCGATCCAATATATACCAAACCCCAAGACAAGCAAGTTCAGTTTATTAAGGTTGAAAGTTAGCTTCGGTTCCTTCAGACTTTCTCAGCTAGCATGGATGTTATTGGCAGGTGATCCACTTTGGCGTTTCCTATTCAGTACACCCTGCAGTCAATAACCTCAAAGAATGGTGCTAGAGACTGGTTATATGATAAGTAAAGTTGAAAAAGTTCGTCATCCCTTTCTTGACTCAATAAAAATCAATAAACACATAATAATAAATCTCAAAATAAAACACAACATCAGTAGAAACCTCCCCTAGACTTAAACAACACTATCCCCAGTGTTATACAGTCTAAGATTGGTGAGAACTTAAATAAAAAGTACACAATGTAACAAGGAAGAACAATATACATGCTCGCTGATGTCAGTGTCGATCAACACAATAAAGTGGCAATCGATCGTTTATGGTAATGAACTGTCGATCGATATTGATCGGTCCCATCGGTCGATGCTTTGAGCAATCGCCTCCTCCGACCTTTTTTTTTTGATAAATAAGAAAGTACCTAATCAGTGGGTTGTCTCCCACTAGCGCTTATTTTACGTCGTTTAGCTCGACTGTGATGCCGTATCAATCGGTGGGTGGTATTCCCAGACATGTAATTTGTTTGTCCGGTATCTCTGTTTTCGCCCAATAATGCTTTACTCTTTGTCCATTTACCATGAACTCTTCTCCCTTAGAGTTTACTAGCACGATGGTCCCATAGGTTAAACAAATTACATGTCTTGGATCTCAACTGTCGTCTGTTGATCACAAGAAAGTGTCGATCGATGGTCCTATAGAGATATCGATCGATACACCTTTCACAAATATCGATCGGTTGTCAGAAGACAATATCGATCGATGCTTCTAGTTAAGCCCTAGGCGCATGTTGATAATGCTCACTAGCTGTCTAGTTCAGCGGTAGCGCGGTAGCCTTTTTCTAGCAGTCTTATTATGACAGATTAGTTTTAGGACTGGATGGTCAAGGATGCTTGACTCATGCAGATTCCTAGGTTCAATATTCTAGTTAGCTAATCTAGAACAAGCATTAAGAACAATCAATCAATGAATACCACAACTTAGCAATCTATAGTTGGGGTTAATCCCTCTAGCCTATTTGAACCCTGAATCTAACAAGTAAACTACTCAGACAAAGCTAAGCAATTCATGACACAAAATATAAATAAAAACTGCATAGAATAGAATATATGAATCAATTGAGTTCTAATCACAAATCTCTCTATGATCTTCTCTCCTAAAACTCTCTGCTGAAAATAAGAATACAAAGGTTGCCAAAAGCTCTCTTGCCTCCTAACACTTAGGAAAGTATATAACTATTAGGTTAAAAACTCGTCAGGGGTAATCTTGTAATTTGGTGAAGTCTTGGGTTTAAAGTCGGCTGAAACCTAGTCGTGCTTACGCGTCTCGACATCGATCGATTGTACTAGGGGTGGGAGTATCGGTTTAGTTTCGGGTTCGGTTTGGGTTCGGTTTGATTAATTTGGGTTTTATAAAACTCAACCCAATTAAAACCAAAGTAGCTTTGGTTTGGGTTCGGTTTGGGTTTAGTTTTCTTTAAAAATCTATGAAACAAAAAACAAGCTCGATGACAAAACTCTTAACCACGTCAAAGGAAGAAATACATAATAAGCAAAGAGAAGACTATTTGTAATCTAATTAGCGTAACAAAGACTTGTAAGCATTCCAAAACCTATTAACTAAAAGACTATTTGCATCAACCTTTTTGTTTTTATTGATCCTATAATAACTGTTACATAATTTAGAGAATGAAAATTGGAAAAGATGAACGAAACGAGATGGCTATGATTTAGATGCTTAAAGTTTTTAGGTTTTGTTTTCAGTACAATCTTTAGGTATTAGGATTATTTGAATCATATTTGGATTTTTTTTTAAAATATATGGAAGTTAAGAAAAAATGGAAAACAAAACTTTAACTAAAATTTACAATATGTTTACATATATATATATATATATATATATATATATATATATATTTATTTATAGATAAAAATATATTGGATTATTGGTTTGGTTCGGTTTGAACCCAAACCAAACCAAACCATTCGGGTTGAGTAAAACATGAACCAATTGGGTTATGTAAAGAGCACGGTTTGGTTTGGATCGGTTTAACTTCGGTTGGTTTGGTTTGGATAGGTTCGGTTTGGGTTTTTTGCCCACCCCTAGATGGTACAGGATGTACATCGATCGATAATAATCTTCAATCGTCGAGGCTTCTCTTCTGTATCGATCGATGTCACTGGATGTGCATCGATCGATTGTTTCTTCTTCGTATCGACCTCTTATGGCCAGCTCGGATGAAATCTCTTTTAAGCTCCTAAATGCTCCATAATCATCACTTTACTCCAAGATACTTGTGAACCTGAAAACATACGTAATAGGATAGAATATATAGTATATAGATAGTAAAATACTTATATACCATGGGTAAAAATAGGTCAAATCCATGGTATATCAACTTCCCCAGACTTACCCTTTTGCTTGTCCTCAAGCAAAACAAATAGGCAGTCTCTCTGAAAGAGGTTTGAAAACAGCAGGGACTTATAGATATGAAACATAGAAATCATCACCTCTACAATTTCGCAAACCACATCTAAAGTCCTAATCACAAAAGCACATTATGCAATATCCTAGCTTAGCAACCAAATTCAACTAGTCTACAACTCAGCAAATTCTGTCTGACATTTCCCTCTACTAACCTCATTTCTTAGCATAAATATAAAAGTGCATGCTTTACCTTGGGAGTATCGATCACATCATGCAAGGATTTCAGACAAGTATCTGGAACTGCAGGTAAAAGTTAGTTCATAATTTCTCTCTTGAGTCAAAGTCTGCTTCCGTTGCAGGATCAATGACCAAGATTGGACAGGCTTCCGTGAATCAAGTCTTAATGGTGGTTGCCACCAAGCCATGTTCACTTCTTTTTGACCTATATCCAAGAATTCTTTGTGAAGCGAGCCTTGAAGATTGCCGCCTCCAAGTCCCGTTCGAATTCTTTATTTGGAATCTTTATGAAGCAAGCCTTAATGGTTGTAGCCACCAAGTCCTGTTCAGATTCCTCCTAACTAGATTCTAAATCCTATTTAAATAATAATTTTCGGATTTTTTTTTTTTTACTATAAAAACTAACTACTCTAGGGTCGAAATAGAGAGAGAAAATTGTGATAAATAAATCTACATAAGACTTTACCTTCCAGACTTGTCTGAAGAATCCGATCCCATGTACACCATGCCCCAAAATAAGCGATTATGTCAGGTTTGGTGTTGGAGGTCAGCTTTGGTACCTTCAAACAATCAAGACAAGTGTGTATAGTTGACAGGTTGATCCACTTTAACATCTTAGTACTATCTGCAATCAGTAAATCTAGAATGGTGCTAAAGAGTGGTTAGATATTCAAGTATAAATAAGGTCATAGTCCCTTTCACATAGCTAAGCATAATTTATAAAAATCTTTTTATAAGAATCAGAATAAATTATATCCGTAAACCTCCACCCAGACTTAAATTACACTGTCCCAGTGTAACACAGTCGGAGTTACGGTGGAAATAAATCATAAGTACAAATGTAACAAGTTAGGAAGATAAACCTGACCGGAGTGGGAATCGATCGATGTGCATAGGTATGCATCGATCGTCGTGTATGTGTGTATGTCGATTGATGTCGACGTGTCGTCCACGGTCGATATGTTAGTAATCATCCTACTTTGATCTTGCAATAAATCTGAAAGAATAAAAACGAAAATAAATACTAATAACTAAGAAAACCAATTAAAATTACCTAATAGTGAGTTGCCTCCCACTCAGCGCTTTGTTATAGTCATTTAGCTTGACTTTGGAGGTATGTGGCTAATTGGTGGAAAAACAACTACTTGTTGGAAAACAAGCATCCACTTCATCTCTGCACATTCGGGACCAAGCTGCAATGAAACTTCTTGTGGCCTCATCATTTCTGGTCCATCTCTCATCCATCTTTTGTACTTCATTTCAGAGTTCTGTAGCCTTTCTAGGATGTCTTCAATGCTGAACTGATACCATCCTATATTGTTGTAGGCGTATTCTGATAGCTCGTTCAGTTGCTCATGCATTGACTCCATGTTGTTCGGTATCAGCTGCACGTCGTCTGGTGTAGACGTGGTGTCGATCGATGCGACCAAGTGTCTGTCGATCGTTGATGGTGCTTTATTGTCGATCGATTTGGAGTGTGCTCTGTCGATCGATGCTGATATCTGGTGTTGAGATGCGAGTTGCCTCTGAATGGCTTTGACTTCCATTTGTAGCCATTCTTCTTGGCTATCTAGTCCACCGAGTTTGACGTCGAATGGAAAATAGATGTCATCACATCGCTTCTCAAGTCGTTCCTCCAAGGTGTCTATAGCTGTGTAAAGCTTCGATGTGATCTGATCAACTTCTGCTGCTGCGTAGGGAAGATGTTCTGTAGGTTTCTTGCCGTCGAGCGATGTCCTTTGGAACCTATCGATCGATGCTGAACCTTCTTCCTGAAAATCATGTTGATCAGTAAGCTTACCAAAGTCCTTCTGGACATTCATCATATGTGTAGACAAGGTGTCCAGGTAGCTCATGATAGGTGAGGTGAAACGGTCGTGCATATCCTCATAAGATTTTAACCTATCCTCCATGGCTGTGAACCTTGTGTCGATCGATGTGATGTTGCAGATATCGATCGATTTGGCTGGCTGTGGATCATTCATGCGAATGGTGTCCAGCTCTTGTTGTAACACATCAATTCTCGTGCTCAACCAGTCCATGTTGTTGTTGAGAGGGTTGTATACGTCGTTAATCCTTGTGTTTATGTATGCGATCTCCCACTCATCCTTCTTCTCTGCCAAACTTTTCGGTTCTGCAGGAATCTGGGATGCCTGTGGCTTGACGTCGATCGATGGTGATGTCGTAGCTTCCTTCTCAAGGCGGTGCTACATACTCTTAATTTCTGTCCTCATCTCTGCCATACTTCTGAAAAGCTCATTGTAACCTTTGTCCAAAGGTTGATAGGTGTCATCTACCAATGTCTTGAGTTCATCTCCTAGGTTTTCCTGAGCACCACAAATGCCAGTCACCATCTCATTGATCTCATCCTTGGTGTAGATCTCTGGTGCCAGTTTTGTAGGTGTGAAGGAAGTGGCATGTTTTGGAAGACATATGTGAATCTCTTCAAATACGGATGCTCTCTCCAGAATTTTTCTGATGTTGTCCTTGGTAACATGAATCATCTCACCAGCTACACTTCTTACATGTGCAAACTCATCTCTGTAGACACCATATTCGTCCTTCTGTTCCCATCTGTAATTTCTGGCTCCATAGCTGTCATAAGCGCGACGTCCACATTCGTAACGTCTATTGATCGATGGTGAAGGTGCCTTATCAATCGACGTTGGTGTTACCCTGTCGAGCGATGTAGAAACAACCTTGTCGATCGATGCTTGGCCAACAGGTCTGCACGTTTGGTATGAACCAATTCCTGCTGTGGTGGCCCTTGGATGTTCGTTTGGAACAACTTTAATGTTGTCTGGAATGATGCGTTGCTGCATAAACAAGTTGTCTGCTCCATTGGCCAACTGAAGAATATCTGCTATGTCCTCTCTGGATACTTGTAGAATCCTTCCATCCATAGCTCTTGCATGGCCATCTTGGTCCCTGAAAATACCAAATTCATCAGGAAATAGAAAGTCGTAATCAATACTCATATTCTTCTTAGTAGATAAAGAAAGTTTAGGTTTAGGATGAGAATCGATCGATGTTGATACTGGTGTATCGATCGATGATAGACGTTTGTCTGCTGAATTAGGGTTTTTGGATCGAATGCTCTTCCTGGATGTTCCTTCTGATTGGTTTGTGGGAGCATTCATCTTTTCTGCTTCTGTTTCGTGAGAAGTAATATGGGTGCAAAAATCCTTATATAGGTATTGGTAAACCTATTTGGAATTGGAATATTCCCTTTTTCCTTTTCTAAGGCGGGGACCTTAATATCGATTGACGTACTAGTTATGGTATCGATCGATGCAGAAGATCATTTTGATGGATGAGGGTGGGTATCGACATGCTGAGTATACGCTGTCGATCGATGGTGGAGGCGTGTTGTTGAAGGAATGGGTTGAATATCTTTCATCATGCATAGCAATCTCTGTAGCTCTTTCCTTCCAGTAATCCTCATCATACTCCTCAGTAGGATCCTTGTTGGATAAAAGAATCATAGTCTCCACTGCAAAACTTTCATGGAATCCACTATCTGCCCAACTGCCTATGGAATAGTCATCTCGTCCGTTCTTGTTGGGTTGTGGAAGGCAAAGTCTGGATAGTACTGATCTGGTAATGTGGAGTGGTCTACCGATTGCTTCCCGTCAAGCGACGTGGAATAGCGTTCATCGGTGACTCATTGGAATCGATCGATGTGATAGTGTGAGTGTCGATCGATTCCGAGTATTCGGTTTCGTACTCTGCTCCACAATGGCATGCTGCAATGTAGCCAAGATCATTTCCAAGCTCCACGACGTTGACCTGTTGTCTCACAACTCGAACTAGGTCATAGTGGAAGTCTGGATCTATCAGTGTCAGACACAATCTGTTGGTGTTCATGTCACATACAGCTCCTGTTGTGGCTAGGAAAGCTCTTCCAAGCAGAAGTGAAAAGTTCCAGTTAAGCTTGATGTCCAGGACATGAAAATCTACTGGGACAAGGGCATTACCAATCTGTACCTCTAGGTCTCTTATGATGCCTGGGCTCCTTTATGAAAGATCCACGAAGGTGAAAGATTCTGATGAGGGCTCTATTTTCAGACCCAGCTGGTCAGCCATAACCTTAGGTAGGATACTGACTGATGCTCCTGTGTCACAAAGTGCATATGGAAATTCAATACCTTTTACCATACATGGTATTGCAAACTTCCCAGGATCACTCTTCTTCTTCAATGTGATCCTTAGTTTCATCCTTTCCCTGATGTAATGAAACATTCTCCTAATGTCCTCCTCAGTCTCCTTAGTTTCTCTAAAGAACATCCACAATCGGTGTGTGTAATAAACTTCATCAAAAATTTTCTCCACTAGGGTTCTGAGGACTCTCTTAGTGAAACCATCCATCTCCTTCTCATTAGCTTCCCTCTTAAGGTGTTTAGGAATCTTCTCCTTCATTTTCCTTAACACTCTTCCCTCAGTTGCCTCATCAACTTGCATAGGCTCTGGTGTAGTGTCTGAATGGTTGGTTGTAGGTTCTGGTGGGTTTGCTAAAGGTTTAGGTGGTGGTCTGAGTTTGTTGATTCGGTTACTATCAATAGAAGGTAATCGCACTCGGTAGGTGAGAGGTGCCCGTCGATCGATGGGAGGTGAGGGTGGTCGATCAATGTCGGTCTCTCTCTGTCGATCGATGGCTGACTCATGCGGTCGATCAATTTTGACGTAGAAAGGGGTGGGTGGGTGAGGATGTTTTTCTGCGAATTCCTCATGAGTCATGACTCGAACTGCACTACACTCCGCAGTCGATTCAGCAGATGACGTTGATCGATGTCCAGAGTAATCTGTCGATCGATCTTCATCCTGGTCTGTCGATCGATGTGCATCCATTGACATCGGTCTACACCAATGTTATCCGCCGAAACTCATGGAGCTTTCAACTTCGAAATCTCCTTCTCCAAGCTTCTCATGCTTCACCACTTGCCAGAAATCATCATCTAGGATGGCATTCACGTGGTGTTTTGCTTTCTCAACTCCTACCTCTCTAGCCAAGGCTTCTTGCCTCTTTACAGTGTCTCCAGTCAGAACCACTTGCATTTCAAGCTTCCTTACTTGAGTCCCTAAGGTATCAATTCTTGTGTTCAGACTGTTGTAGGCTGAATCTATGTTCCCATTGAAATCCACAGTGAATTGTTGCTGTCCTTCCAGAACTCTGTCAAGCATTGCTTCGATCTTGCTTTCCAGAGTCTGTGGTGGTGGATTCTGGTAGTATGAGTTTCCATAGCCTCTGCTGTTGTTGCTGAAGGGTTTCTGGAACTGTGAACTCTGGTTACTCCTCTGACCATTGCCATAGAAGTTTCTGTTTCCACCCTGGTTTCCAGACCTCTGAAATCCAGTTCCTCCAATGTAGTTCACATCTTCTTCTCCTTCATTGTCTACAGCTACTTCTTCTTCAGCTGAGCAGACCTGCTTCCTAAGAAGCTCATGAACTACATCTAACTTCGCTCTAACTTCATACATCTGTCCCGTCCCTAGGGATGCAACACACTTCTTCCTCTCAAAGTCAGTGTTCTTGGTGCTGCTGCTGTTTGCTAGATTTTCTATCAGTCTCATAGCCTCCACCGGATTCCTGGTGTTGAAGTTTCCCTCACTAGCTGTATAAAGAGCCATCTGATACCTCCAGGCGATACCTCTGAAGAAAGTGCTCAGCAGTTGCACTTCATTGAATCAGTGGTGTGGACAGTCTCGCTGGAAGAACTTGAATCTGATCCACGCATCTTTGAAAGACTCTCCAGTCTCCAGCGCGAATGTAGCAATTTTGCTCCTCAAGTCTTCAGCGCGTGCCTCGTCAAAGAAGTTTCGCAAGAAAGCATTCTTGATATCAGCCCAGGATTTTAGAGATCCTGTGGGTAGCTGCTTAAGGCAGTGCATCGCTTCTCCAGTCAGAGTATACTTGAAGAGCTTGCACAATAGGTAGTCCTCAGGGACTCCATCCATACGAATAACAGCGATAAGATCGTCGAACCTCTCCAGATGGTCCATAGGATGCTCGTGCGGTAACCCCGAGTAGGGTATCTGCGATACGAGTGTGTAGTACTGAGGCTTCAACTCGAAATTCTCCTTCTGAATCTCTGGAAGTCGAATAGCTGATCAGTTGGCGTAGTACTCGTCTGGACGATTGTAGTCAGCTAGTTCCTTTGGTGGAGAAGCCTCTTCTACAGGTTGAGCAGCTCCTGTAGCATCAGCATCAGGGATTACATTCCCCTGAGCGTCCAGTTTCTGACCTGTTGCATTACGCAGATGACCATCCTGGTCATACAGGTTTCCATTCTCATCCTGTCTGAGAATAACAATCGCAACCATGATTCGCGACTGAGGATCGATCGATGTACACGGTGTAGGATCGATCGATGTCAAACGATGTGGATCGCTCGACGATGAAGGTCGGGTGTCGGTCGATGGGTGGGTGCGAGAATCAGTCGACGTAAAAGCTGCTGCGTCGAGCGATGTGGAACGTTGGTCTTTACGGATCGAGCGTTCCAAGTAAGCAAGATCTTCTGAGAATAGCAGGTGTGTTTTCTTGTTGCTTCTGGTACTGCTGGGCATGTACCTGAAAAGACAAGAAAAATTTTTGTGTCAGAATGGGGGTAAAGAAAAGAAAAGAATTAATGACACTAAATCTAAAGGCGATCAAAGCTCCCCGGCAACGGCGCCAAATTTGATACCACTCAAATTGCCCTAAGGAGTGAATTACTCTCTCAAATAAGAGGTTCAATTGTAGTACTTAGGGATCGAATCCACAAGGAGCTAGGAAACCTATTAAATCTAGTAATTTATTAATTCTAAGTGTTTGTTGTTTTATGGTTTAAATGTAAATAGCAATCCAAATTGAGCAAGTCTATTGCTCGACTAACAAGATGATTTGGGGGTGTAACTTATTGGAAAGGTATTAGATGCAGGGTTTCTATTCAGGTGTTGGAAATTATAATCCTATAGATGTCTATCAGTTGCATGCATGATATATTAGAGCTCAACCCCTTGAACACAGTGATCAACGATGGCAATGTTTCACCGGTTAACTAACTAGATCTTGGATCTCAACTGTCATCTGTTGATCACAAGAAAGTGTCGATCGATGGTCCTATAGGGATATCGATCGATACAGCTTTCACAAATATCGATCGACTGTCAGAAGACAATATCGATCGATGCTTCTAGTTAAACCCTAGGCTCAGGTTGATAATGCTCACTAACTGTCCAGTTCAGCGGTAGCCTTTTTCTAGCAATCCTAGTATGACAGATTAGTTTCAGGACTGGATGGTCAAGGATGCTTGACTCATGCAGATTCCTAGGTTCAATATTCTAGTTAGCTAATCTAGAACAAGCATTAAGAACAATCAATCAATGAATACCACAACTTAGCAATCGATAGTTGAGACTAATCCCTCTAACCTATTTGAACACTGAATCTAACAAGTAAACTATTCAGACATAGCTAAGCAATTCATGACACAAAATATAAATAAAAACTGCATAGAATAGAATAGATGAATCAATGGAGTTCCAATCACAAATCTCTCTATGATCTTCTCTCCTAAAACTCTCTGCCGAAAATAATAATACAAAGGTGGCCAAAAGCTCTCTTGCCTCCTAACACTTAGGCAAGTATATAACTATTAGGTTAAAAACTCGTCAGGGGTAATCTTGTAATTTGGTGAAGTCTTGGGTTTAAAGTCGGCTGAAACCTACACGTGCTTCCGCGTCTCGACATCGATCGATGGTACAGGATGTACATCGATCGATAATAATCTTCAATCGTCGAGGCTTCTCTTCTGTATCGATCGACGTCACTGAATGTGCATCGATCGATTGTTTCTTCTTCGTATCGACCTCTTATGGTCAGCTCGGATGAAATCTCTTTTAAGCTCCTAAATGCTCCATAATCATCACTTTACTCCAAGATACTTCTGAACCTGAAAACATACCTAACAGGATATAATATATAGTATATAGACAGTAAAATACTTATATACCATGGGTAAAAATGGGTCAAATCCATGGTATATCGTGCATCATCCAATTTTGTAGACCAATCCTTACTTGTTTTTCCCACTGTCCTTTCTAGAATTTCCTTGATTTGACGGTTCGAAACTTCTACTTGTACGCTTGTTTGAGGATGATAAGGCGTAGCTACTCGATGGTGGACTCCATGTTTCATAAGCAGCTTCTCAAACACTTTGTTGATGAAATGATAGCCTCCATCGCTTATTACCACTCTAGGAACTCCAAATCTAGGGAAAATTATACTTTTGAAAAGTTTAACGACTACAGCAGCATCGTTCGGCGAGGATGCTATTGCTTCTACCCACTTAGATACATAGTCGACAACGACTAGGATATATTTGTTCCCGTACGAAGAAGGAAAAGGGCCCATAAAGTCGATGCCCCAACAATCAAGCACTTCCACTTCAAGTATGAAATTCTGTTGCATTTCGTGTCTTTTGCTGATTTTTCCTCTCCGTTGGCAGCGATCACATCGTGCTATGTAGGACTGAGCATCTCGAAACATGGTAGGCCACCAGAAGCCTGCTTGTAGAATCTTAGCTACTGTTTTCAAACTTGCGAAATTCCCAGCAAAATCGGATCCATGGCAGTGGAATAGGATGTCTTGAAATTCAGATTCTGCTATGCAACGTCTGTATATTCCGTCAGAGCAATGTTTATAGAGATAAGGCTCATCCCAATGATATCTTCGGATCTCTCTTAGAAACTTCTTCTTGGTATATCCTTTAAATGTGTCTGGCTCTACATCAGCAGCAAGATAGTTCACTATATCGGCATACCATGGCCTATCTGAACTGGATGCAGTCAATGCACTCACCCCTCGGGTGGAAATTCTATCACCGGGAGAACCTATATCGGTTTGCGTAAGGTGGCCAGCGACATTAATATCTATGTCAACTATCACTGCATCATTTGGTGTCTTATCGTGATGGTAGTCTAAGGTGTCGATCGATACTTCTCTCTGAATGTCGATCGATGTTTTCTCAGATGTAAGACACACATTACCGATAAGTGTTGATTCTGCTTGATAGACATTTTCTATGGGAAGGGAATCATCAATTGGAACGTCATTGTCAACTCTAATTCGAGAAAGATGATCTGCAACTCTGTTTTCCACTCCCCTTTTATCTTTGATTTCGATGTCAAATTCTTGCAAGAGTAGAATCCATCTCAGAAGTTTTGGTTTTGCGTCTTTCTTTTGCATTAAGTATTTCAAGGAGGAGTGATCGGTGTGGAAAATTACTTCCGAACCAACTAGGTAGGGACAAAAATTTTCAAAAGCGAAAACGACTGCTAGTAGTTCCTTTTCTGTTGTTGCATAATTTCTTTGTGCGTCATCGAGAGTCCTACTAGCATAGCAGACAACATGTAATTTTTTATCCTTTTTCTGGCCAAGTACTGCACCTACAGTGAAATCGCTTGCGTCGCACATTATTTCAAAGGGTAAACTCTAATCAGGAGCTTGCACGATAGGGGCAGTTTCTAAAGCTGACTTGATCTCTCAAAAGCTTTGAAACATTCAGGGGTGAAGTCGAATTTTACTTCTTTGCACATGAGGATTGTTAGAGGTCTAGCTATTTTGCTAAAGTCTTTTATGAATCTTCTGTAGAAACCAGCGTGCCCAAGAAAACTCCGCACGTCTTTCACGTTGGTGGGTGTCGGTAGACTGGTCATTATTTTGATTTTTGCTCGATCTACTTCTATACCGGCTGCTGAAACTTTGTGCCCTAGTACAATTCCATCATTGACCATAATGTGGCATTTCTCCCAATTCAGGACAAGATTCTTCTCCTCAAATCTTGCTAATACTTTGCACAAGTTGTTAAGGCATGATGTAAAATCGGATCCATACACCGAGAAATCATTCATAAAGACTTCCATGAAATCCTCGATCATATATGTGAAGATAGACATCATACATATCTGGAAGGTACCAGGAGCATTACAAAGCCCAAAGGGCATCCTGCGGCATGCGAAAGTACCATATGGACAAGTGAATGTGATCTTTTCTTGGTCGTCCGGATGGATAGGAATCTGGAAAAATCCTGAATACCCATCGAGAAAACAATAGTACTTGTGGTGTGCAAGCATTTCTAACATCTGATCTATGAAGGATAGAGGGAAATAATCTTTTTCTTGTGGCAGCGTTTAGCTTCCTGTAATCTATACATATCATGTGCCCAGTAACAGTCCTCATAGGGATCAGCTCGTTTTTATCGTTCTTTACCACTGTAACTCCTCCTTTCTTAGGAACCACATGTACCGGACTGACCCAGTTGCTGTCTGAAATTGGATAGATAATTCCTGCATCCAAAAGCTTTATTATCTCTTTCTTCACCACCTCTTTCAGATTTGGATTCTGTCTTCCTTTGATGCTCAATAGATGACTTTGACTCGTCTTCCAGGTGTATCCTACGCATACATAAATCGGGTGAGATTCCTGGAATGTCATCGAGAGTATACCCAATAGCTTTGCGATACTTGCACAACTTATTTAGCAATAAAGTTAATTCTCCGCTAGTTAAGTTAGCGTTGACTACGACAGAGTATGAGTTATCATAGAGGAAGGCGTATTTGAGTCCAGTTGGAAGTTGTTTTAGTTCAACTTTCGGTACTTTTTCCGAACCCCAGCTGTCCGATGCAAGATGGTGTGGATCGACACTGTTTGATAGGCATCGATCTACTTTTAGTTCAAATTCAACATCTTCTTCCTTGTCAACATGCATGGTTTCCTTACTGGCATCCACTAGTCTAGCGTACTCATCGGCTCGGTCATCAGTACTGAAAATGTTTCTTTCAGGAGCCGTGAAAGTATTCTCTAATGGATCGTTAGAATACATATCTATGAAAGATTGGTCAACTACCTCAGATAGGTGATCACAAAGAAAGTTTTGCCATCGATCAAAGGTTTCTTCACCAGATTTTTCATGTCGAAATGTATTGACAAGTCTCCGATGTTCAGACATATACGCCCTTTCCTAACATCAATGATTGCACCGGCTGTGGCCAAGAACGGTCTTCCCAAAATAAGAGGATCTTAAGGTTCATGCCTATACTTCAGCACTACAAAATTTGTGGGTATATGGAATTCATTTATCTTTATGGGCACGTCTTCGAGGACACCTTCTGCATCCTAACAGATCTATCGGCTAGAACAAGAGTGATATTTGTGGGTTGGATTTAGTTCACCCAAGGGATACTGCACAGAATAAGGTATTAAATTAACACTAGAGCCTACATCACAGAGAGATCTTTGGAACCGCTCATTGTGGATGTTGCAATTCAAATCAAAACTACGGGGTCTTATTGTTTAACTAGGATTCGCTCCTGAATCATAGCGCTTACTTGCTCAGTAACCATCATCACACTCTGTTCTGTTGGTCGAAAACCTCCGGTCACCATATCTTTAACGTACTTTTTGATTGGAGGAGAAATCTGTATGGCGTCACTGAGTGGCAGCTCGACATTTATCTTGTCCAATGCTTTCTCGCATATATATTTTTCCAGTTCTCCTTTCCCTTTCATTTTGGTGGGAGGGAAGGGAGTGTTGGGTCTATATGTCTTTGACATGCTGGTTTGAAAGACTTAAACGGTTGGGGATCCGGATGGACGGAGTGTCGATCGACACTTTCAAGCTGTTGTCGATCGATACTCTCATCAATCCGCGATTCGGCTTCCTTTTCATAAAGATCGGGTTGCACATCTTCCAATACTTCAGCTCGATCTAATTCCTCCATTTCTTTTCTCAGATGTGGGGTGCGTTGTCTTCCACTTCTCAATGTAATGACATTAACCGGATGTCTTGGATTAGTGTTTGTTCTTCCAGGAAAGAATCCTTCTTCCCTTCTGACAAGCCTAGCGTAATGAACAACTTGGCTATCCAATTTCTTAAGATGAGCACTGAAACCTTCGAACTTCTCATCTAAATTAGAATACATGAAATTCAATCTTACATCGAAATTTGCACTCATCTTCTGCTGGCCTTTCAGAACTTCTCCCAATATAAATTGCACTCAGCCTTCGTGGGTATGTGCTGCCTAGCCTCTTGTAAAGCTCATATTTCTCTGCTGATCAGCAAATCTCTGTTCAAGAGAGCCAGTCTCATCGATGAGGTCTACATTCACTTCTTCATCTCCTTCACTTGAAAAGGCTGGACTCTCAGCGGTAAATTTAACTTGCTCTTTTCCTATTACAAAAGCATGAACTAAATCTGATGTTGCTTTCACCGTAGATATCCGATCTTCATTCGAATTATCGGCCATCTTCCTCCTCTCAAGATCAGTCTTCTTGGCACTAGTACTAGTCGCTACGTTTTCAAAGAGACTTGTAGCTTCTTCAGGGCTCCTGGTTTGAAATTCTTTTGACTCGCAGCGTCCAAAACTGCTTGGTATGTCCAATCAAGACCTCTGAAGAAAATATTATGCAGCTGAATCTCGGGAAAACCATGGTGTGGGCACTCAAGTTGGTAACTCTAGGATCTTCCCCCAGCATCCTTGAAGGGTTCACGGGCACCTTGCAAGAATGTTAAAATATTGTTTCTCGCTTTCCAATATCTTTCCTCATCGAAGAAGTTGTTAATGAAAGCACTCCTAATCTCTTTCCAGCAAGTTAAGGATCCAACTGGTAACTGATCCAGCCATATCATGGTTTCTCCTGCGAGGGAAAATGAGAAGAGCTTGCAGTGACTGTAGTCATCGTCCACCACGTCTTCCAGCTTTTCGATGTGATCATGCGGATGTTCCGAAGGGGATCCATGGAATAGGTTTTGACGTAACAGGACAAGAAAATTGAAATTAAGCTCAGATCTTCTTACGTTGTTTTCTGGTAGTTTAATTGCTGACCAATTGGAATAGGTTCTGCCAGAATCTAAGTTGTCTTGCAATGGCAATTTATATTCCTTCTCATTAAATAAAGTTGTGTTAATTTTAACAGGGATTGAAGCCCCTTGTTCATTAATGATTTGGTTTGTTGTGTTGCATTTTTGACCTTTTGGGTCTTCTAGGACTACTTCCTCATTGTTCAAATTAGTAAGTAAAGACTTACCTGCTTCTGGGTGAGTAGCGTCGATTGCGTCTAGAAGCTCGGTGTCGATCGATTCTCTATTGAAGTGTCCCTCGACGTGTCTGTCATACTGCCGATCGATGCTCGTTCAAAATACACGTTCTTCTTCTAAAGTACATGTGTAAGTAGGGAGAGAAGAAGAAACAAAACTTTTAGCTAACACAGAAATAAAATCTAGACTATATTCTAAAACTTAATCTAATGGTAATAAGAATGAGTCCCAGGCAACAGCGGCAAATTTGATATCACTCAAGTTACCCTAAGGAGTGACTTTACTCTCTCAAATAAGAGCTTCAGTTGTATTACTTAGGGATCGAATCCATAGAGACTCTAGGATTACACAATAGATTTGTTGTTTTCTAAGTAAAGCTAGAAAGAAATGTTTTTAATAGTAAATAGACTAAGGTTTGTTTAACAAGGAAGTTGTTCGGTTGGTTGATGTTGGGGTCAAAATCGGTTACGACGAAATCTACGTCAGAAAACTTCCCGAGAAAATCTTCCCTTCCATAAAATTAGACAGAAGTAGAAAAAGAACGGAAAAATCAAATAAAGGTCTAATGGTCAGTTCGTCGAAACGGACGAGCTGGATCGTCCGCAGGATTCAGCACGGCCGTTCGCCGAGCTGGACCAGTCCAGTTCGGCGAACGGCCAAACTGGATCGACCATGGGATTCAGCTCGGCCGTTTACCGAGCTGGATCGACAGTGGGATTCAGCTCGGCCGTTCCCCGTGTTGGACTAGTCCAGTTCGGTGAATGGCCGAGCTGGATCGACCACGAATGGCCGAGCTGTACTAGTCCATTTTGGTGAACGGCCAAGCTGGATCGACCAGAATTCACCGTCACCTCTTCCTCGTAGCTCCTCTCCCGATATTGTATCAAACTCGCTCTTGTTTCGTCTCGATTGGCGGTACCATTGGAACTTTACGACTTAAAAACCGCAAGGACTCGTTTTATCGCGTGAAGTTCGGGTCGATCATACGAAACTACGACAGTTAACTAAACACCTTGAGTCTCCTATACCGTCTGAGAAATACAAACTTTCCTCAGAATCAATGTCGTTTCGAAAGCACTCTCTCCGATAAACGTCGATAAACGGCCCGAAAGGTGACGAAAGGGCCCGAAACGCGGCTAACGGCCCAATCATGAATTTATACGAAGTTGAGCCCAATCAATATGACGGTTTATCATTCATTTTCCAGGAAAAGATAAATGTCAAGTTCGAAAGATAAATGCTAAGTTTCAAAGGATAAACACAAAATATCGAAGGAAGATGAAAGGGCAGAAAGGAAAGGAGCAAACCGCCTTAGAACGAGTATATAAGAGGATCAAAGTTGAAGGTGCAGAGGGACACAATTTTTTTTACTCAGAGCAATACTTAGAGCAATTTAGGCAACTTTCCGTTTTTGTTATTCGAGCTGCGACTCAATTAGGTTTCTGCAGTCTCAGGTACTAAAACTAGGAATCTCTCCGACAGCTCTCGTAGCCAAGACTCTTACCTTGTTGTAACGCTCATACGCAGATTCGGAATAAGATCAGTTTTGCTCTCTTTTCGATACTTATATTTTTTCGTCTGTCTTTTTGTGTTTTTGATTGCTTGACGTGTGGTTTAGCTGATATCCGGGACCTCTGGGAAATTAGGGCTTTCCTAACTTTCCTAATTCAACAGAAATCGATAGTGCGAATTTCGGTTCCCACAGTTTGGCGCTAGAAGGAGGGGAGGGGGGGGGGGGGGTACGGAGCCACCAACGCTCGATCAGATATGTCAGCTGACTATCTCAACAACCAACAAACTCGCGACGGCAATGCAGTCGATGACAACATTGAAAACACTCCAGCAGCGAACGTTACCGCAGTTAACGTCAACACCACAGCGTTTGGGGAGGTTCAGAAGATGTTCTCGACTTTCGAAAAGAAGTCGGAAGAACGGGACAAGGTCATGAGTTCTCTCGCTAAACAGGTCGAAAACCTAACAGCAAGAACCAGGGCCGTCCTTCCGCGCGGAAAAACTCGAGTCCGCGGAAGAAGACTCGATTTCGCAACTCCTTCGAACCGGTCTAGCAACGCGGAGGAGAAAACGTCCGGGACGAAATCACTCCTGCGCCAACGCGGAAAAATCCGGGAGATCTTCCCCCTATCATGGAAGACAAGGAGGAAGGAGAAATCGGGCGCGTCGATGTGGATTCTAGCAGTCAGTCCGAACCTACAGACGAAGACGCAGACATGCATCCGCGTCGTACAAGGAGCCGTTCGATAATCCTATGACCGAAGAAGAAGAAGCTCTCTTCTGGGACGAACATGAAGACCTAGTCGAGGAGCAGACTTGGAACACTCGCAGCATACACCGAAAAAGTTGGAAACCTGCTAGCGAGAAATCCCAGATCCGCAATCTTCGCGATCATCTCATGAAAACGGTTGCAGAAGTTAGAGCGGTGAAATTTCAGATTCACCACGTTACTAGCACCGCGCCCGAGATCGATCTGCTGCTTTAGGAATCTCGAAAAATGCCCTTTACTACCCGCATCACAGGAACTAGGGTTTCGGACCTAGAAAGATCAAGGTAACGCCTAACGATGGAACGACTGATCCAAGGGCACACCTGAAGGCTTTCCAGATCGCAATGGGGAGAGCCAAATTCTGAAAAAGCGAAAGATATGCCGGCGAATGCCGCCTCTTCGTCAAAAACCTCTTAGGAGCAGCACTCGAATGGTTCTCTCGCCTGAAGCGAAATTCCATCGGAAGCTTTCGCAAACTCGCCTTGGAGTTTCTCAAGCTGTACTCTATGTTCAAAGACCGAGAAACCTCCGATGTCGATCTCTGGAGTATGTCCCAGGGAAAGGACGAACCCCTCCGTGACTTCATAAAACGGTTTAAGATTGTCATGGCTAAAGTCAGCGGAATAAGCGACAAAGTAGCTGTAGACGCTCTGGTACAAGTGAAAGTGTAGGAAGTGGACAACCTTGGATATGCCGCGTATGATTCAGGACGCGCTCCATAAAGCCACAGACTACATAATCATGAAAGAAGAGACGAATGTCTAGTCGCAAAAACAGAGGATGACAAAGACGTCGTCGAAGGATCCCGGGTCGGATCAGAAACCGAAAAGGAGAAACCCTCGTGACGACAAAAACGTCCATCACGGGGAAGAAGAGACCCAGGGAGTGCATAACTACGCCATCAACTCCGGACTGGAGCAAGGCCGGACGACGGGTAATACATGGACCCAAAATCCGAATTACGATGTGAATGCCTTCTGCGACTTTCACCAGGCCCGCGGCCACTCGACCATAAACTGCAAGGTTCTCGGTGCCGCAAAGCTGCTTGCGGGAGAACTCGCCGAGGTATCTAGCGTAAAAGACCTTGTTCACGATTCAGATCGCCCTCCAAGAAACGATAAGGCCCCTCAAACGGATAACTCTGTCCAAGGGAACAAATCAGGAGAAAAGCGCAGGAGAAGGTAGGACGAGAAAGGCAACGACAATAGTCGCCGAAAAGTCAATATGATCATCGGAGGATCAGGATCGCAGTACAGCAGCGATACCATCTCTCCCATCAAAGCTTATGAGCGCAAGGCTGAGACGAGCGCAAATTCGCAAACCTGGTCCGCGCCAGGTGATTTCCCGAAAGGAGCGATCACTTTCGATGAAGAAGAAGCCGGCAGGATAGATCAGCCCCACAGCGATCCGCTCGTGATCGATCTCGTGATAAGGGATCTCGAGGCCGCGAGAGTTCTCATCGACACGGGTAGCACGGTCAATGTCATCTTCCGTGATACTCTTAGAAGGATGAACGTTGAGCTAGGAGAAGTCGTACCGTATCCCAAGCCGCTAACCGGTTTCGAGGGCACTACATCTATGACTCTCGGATCGATCAAACTGCCGGTTGCTGCGAAAGAAGTCACGAAGAGCGTCGATTTCAAAGTCATTGACCACCCAGCCATCTACAACGTCATCATGGGCACACCTTGGCTAAACGCAATGAAAGCAGTCCCGTCGACTTATCACTTAGGCATCAAATTCCCGACTCATAACGAAATTGCAGCGATATGGGGATACCAGACACAGTCGAGATACTGTTTCTTGGCCGAACACAAGCTACGGAAAATCACGACCATCGCGATGGTAAGGCCCAAACGGGGAAAGCTAACTCAGACATCAACTGAAAAACCTTCGGAAAAAGACAATCCAAAATCGTCGACTCAAAGAACAGCCAAGAAACAATTAATTTCGGAGCCCAGTGTTTCAACCGAACCGGAGGAGAAAAACCCGGTGGAAGACGCCAGTCCTGCGACTGAGGCGACCGACGCAAACTCGATAGCCGAGTAGAGACACTCGCACAAAACACAGAACTACGAGATGACTTGATCCCTGAAAGGGGTACGTAGGCAGCTTGTCGAAGGACGAGTTCAGCAATAATTTTGAAACTTTTTCGGCAATAAAGACTTCCTTCAAAATTCTCTTATCTTGCGCAACGTCTTGTTATATTTTCGGAAAACATCCATATACGAGCGAAACGATTATCATACGAACCCGGAAAACGGAAACTCATAAAAGATCGTCTTGCCTCAAAACGGATCAACTCCACACTAACTTGTCCAACAAAGAAATTTCGTCTCATCAACTAAGGCATCGCCGGAATCAACAGATTCCACCGACCAAAACTCTTTTGAAACCACATCTCGGTCGTACTTTCAAATCGGAATCTCACCTAGAACACGAGACCCCAATCTCAGATACGTTTCTAACATGAAGCGTGTTTTCAAAATAATAAGCGAGACGTCGTCTATATCTTTGAGAACATGCTCCCAGTCCGTTCGCGACTAAAAAATTACAAACGCTTGTCGATTGGCCCCGCCAAGCACTTTAGCCGTCCTAAACAAACGCATTTAGACTTATCCTAAGGATAG
This sequence comes from Brassica napus, assembly GCF_020379485.1. Taxonomy (NCBI): domain Eukaryota; kingdom Viridiplantae; phylum Streptophyta; class Magnoliopsida; order Brassicales; family Brassicaceae; genus Brassica; species Brassica napus. Next base: position 11,712,387 of record NC_063451.1, read on the forward strand.
GTCCTCTTACATCCGACTAGGATAAAATAGGGCGCTATAAAAGAAATCCGAAATTTTGGTCAGCACTTTCGGGAGACTTAAAAATTGTTCTCGAAGAGAAGCTCGATTCGTACCATACAAGTTGCGTAAGCCGAGAACATATCGCGGACTTTAAAGCGGAAAAAAATCAGGTCGAAAACGATACGGGAAACGTAAGTCAAAGTAGTTATCGTACCCCCTAAGCCGGTGATTAGACCTAGGTCTTACCCTAAACCCAGCACACTGGTTTCTAAGGTCTAAAGGCATAATATCGAAACGATACGAGATCTTGAAAGCATGTCTATACCAAAAACGCTATCGAAGCTTCAAGTTTGACGATCCACAAAAAAGAAGCGAAGGACGAGATGACAACTCGGACCCTTCCCCTTATACTTAACAAAAATCTAAACATTCTTAAAAACCTCCTTTTTATAAAAGCATGGTTCAAACACGAAAGCCGGTAAACAACAGGGATTCGAAGCCACACACGGCTAGTCCCATTACATAAAAACATGGCCATACTGGGCCAGCAAACAAACAAATAACAGAAGCAAATTACAAAGTCAAGGGAACACTTTCCCGAACTACTCACATAAAACCTTACAATCAATCGCCAAGATCGAAGTTCTCACTGGTCGACCTTCCGATTGAGTAGTCGTTGACATCAAGCGGAGCCACCAGCTGGTTCACTTCACCCATCTCACCAGGGCCTTCCGTCTCGGCCTCCACTGTATCGGGAGAAACGGGAACTGGATCCCATTGCTCCCAAATATTTTCCTCAACCTTAGAAATTGCAAAATCTCTGTCTTTCTCGGCCATACACCCGGTCTGCCTTGCATACTTGCCTGTGAAGGAGTAGTCAAGAAGCTGCGTAAGATACAAACCACCCATGGTTCCACGATACTCGCGATAATCCGCGAGTGTCTTGTAACGCCCCTTGAGCTCTCCAAACTTTTGCGAGAACTTATCACAACGTTTCTTCATAACTTCGACCACCTCTCTCTTCCCTCGCCTATAGGCATGGTTGAACTCCCTCTCAAACGACTTTCTCTCACGACGACAAGAACTTTCCAACTCATCTTTCAGACGAGCAATCTCTTTATCAGCAATCTCAGCCTTGAATCGAGCCATGTGAGCTTATTGTTTGCCCTGCGAAAATTCTGAAAGTCAAGAAAGCTTCGGCCAAAAAAAAAATCTGAGAATGTTCAAAGATGAGAACCTACCCCATTGACCATCCTCACCGCCTTGGTAAACTCTCGCACTTCGCTGGATCCACCCTCGGTGGGAGGAAAGTCGAATTCGAACAACCCTTTGAGATTAAACTTCTCGCTTCTGATTCCACCAGCTTGACTCTCAAGATAGTCCTTGAGTATGTTGTCAGGAGAAAGCTGCCCGTCAACCACGTCTTCATCCACCATAGGATGTTTGTCCTTGCGAGGCTTGAACCTATCTCTCTTCGTCCGAGCCACATATGGAATAAACCCATCCATGTTTGACTCTGACCCTTGTTCGATCGGCAGGTCCGGCTGAAACCAGGAACGGTGGAGCGTAACAACGCGACAGACCCGCTTCGGGGTGAAGTCCGTGAAATAATTCTCGGACAGTGACCAAGCCCTCGGGAATCCAGAGGAGGCTGTGAGAGTTATTGAGAACTTAACATCCAGCAACAGCACCAAGAACACTAACTTTGAGAGGAAGAGATCTGCAACCATCCTTAGGAATGACCAGATGGATGAGGTGAAGGCAAATCTGGACAATGTTCACAAGCTTCGCAGAAAGCAGTCTTGCTTAGTTGAGGATGCAGAAGTTGTAGAGACAGAGGGTAGAGCAGAGGTTGAAGAAGATGTGAACTTCATTGGTGGAACTGGATTTCAGAGGTCTGGAAACCAGAATGGAAACTTCTATGGACAGAGGAGTAATTTCAACCAGAGTTCGCAGCACCAGAAACCCTACATCAACAACTACAGCAACAACATGAGTTATGGAAACTCATTCTACCAGAAGCCACCACCACCTACTCAGGAGAGCAAGATTGAAGCGATGCTTTCTAAGGTTCTTGAGGGACATCAAAGCATGACGGTGGACTTCAATGGGAAGATCGACTCTGTCTACACCAACCTGAACACAAAGTATGAGACTTTGAGCACTCATGTGAAGAAGCTGGAGATGCAGGTTGTTCAGACATGAGAAGCTGTTAAGAGGCAAGAAACCTTAACAGGAGGGGTAGAAGATGATGTGATGAAGCACCACGTGAATCCCATCATAGATGATGATTTCTGGCAAGTGGTGAAGCAGGAGAAGCTGCAAGAAGAAGATTTCGAAGTAGAAAGCTCGATGAGTTTTGGCGGATCGCATTGGTGTCAATCGGCGCCAGACTTCGAACATCGGTCGACAGACTTCAATCAAAACCGATCAACAGGATCTCCAGAGCATCGATCAACGACACCTATGGAGTCGACTGCATCTTGCAACAGGTAAGGCCTCGGCCGTAAGAGCTGTCAGAGAGATCCTAGTTCTAACGACCTAAGATCTGAAAACCTAGTTGAGTCGCAACTCGATAACATAAACGGAAAATTGCCTAAATTGCTCTAAGTGCTAAGTTTTGCTCTGAGTAGAAAAATTGCCTCTCCCTGCATCTTTGACCTCGACGTCCTTATATAATCCTCTAGAGGCGGTTTGCTCTTTCCCTTTCTGCCCTCGGTCAAGTTTATCACTTCGCGGAAATATTCCATTTTTCTTCGATCTTTGTATTTATCTTCGGAAACTTCACATTTATCCTCCGAACTTGACATTTATCTTCTCCTGCATAACAAAAGATCAACCGTCATAACGATTGGGCTTGATTTCGTATAAAACCGTAAGTGGGCTCTTAGCCGCGTTCTGGGCCCTTTCGGGCCGTTTTCCGACTTAGGCATTTTTACGATTTTATAAAAAGAGCGCTTTCGAAACGACGTCGATTCCGAAGAACATTCAAATTCCTCGTATAGCGTAGGCAATTCGAGGTGTTAAGCAAACCGTTGCTGTTTATACGATCAATCCGAATGTTATTCGAGAGAACGAGTTCTTACGGTTTGTAAATTGTAAAGTTCCAACGGTGACTCCGATCGAGATGAAACAATAGAAGGCTCGATTTAATCCCGGAGGGGGGAGCTACTCGCTCGTTTGGCGAGTTGGACGGCGTGGTCGATCTAAATCGCCGAACGGGCGAGTTGGACAGCTTGCTCAATCCAACTCGCCCGCTCGGCGAGTTGGACTTATGCAATTCGCCGAATGGGCGAGTTGGTCGGTGCATCCGGTCCAACTCACCTTTTCAGCGAGTTGGACGATGGGTGTTTTGATGTCCGGGATCCGTTTTCCGAGGCCTTGAGTAACCTTTCTCGAAGACTTATCGTGTGAATCCTTTTCGGAATTGTTACGAACTTGATTTTAGTTTTTCACGCTTCTCTATTCTTTTGAAATTTATCTTTCTATTTTCAAGAAGACATTTCACGGGAAGTTTCTGACTTTGATTTCGTCGTAACCGATTTTGAACCCAACAGTCTATGTCGGGGATATCCACATGGAACCAGGCGAAGCAATCAGAGTTTGACTAGATGATATATATTAGCCTCCGCCTCATAGCAGTTGGAAGCTTGGATCATATCTTGAGATTCCTGCTAGGATGTCCTTTCATTAAGGGTATTTCCACGAGCTCTTCAACGTCTGGTTCCTCTTTGTGTGAATCCAGACGTGTCTGCTGTAAATGGTATAAGATTGCAGTCATTCCTTTCATAGTTGTTTGATAGAAGGACGAGAGTTCTTTTGGTCTCCTTTTATTTCATTTATGCCCCATGTGTAAGAAATTTGACGACTTGGTGAAGGGTGGAAAGCATGACTTCCATGTCCCACGATCATATTAATAGATGTCGGACAATTTATTACTAGAAATTTAATGGACATGTTTACTCCTTCGCATAGACATGGAATGCTATTTTGCATATTGTTTGCTTGACCACTCAATTGAAGCCCATGAATAGCGTGATTTTCCGGATCAAGACACCCTTATCCAGTCCTAGATCATTGTAGTAGGCATCCCTGAATATTAAATTAGTGGAGCTTCCACTCCACTAGTATCCTCTTCACTAAACGATTACTACCATGAGTGAAGCTTATTACGTCGATTCTAGAGTAGTACACTTAGCTTCCCGGTTATCCCGACCAGTCTTAACACTTTTGGTGCTATTTTTATCAGCTTCATGTGTGATACCACTAACTTCAGAGCCATCGGATATCACATTTTATTACCCTATTGTGGTGTTGTTGAAATCAAGAGTAACTTGGGCTAGATGATTATTTTCTTCCTTGTTATTAAGCAGGTTTTTAGCTCTAGCGAAGAGAAATTCCAAGATGTATCCTTTCTTTAGTAATTTGTTGACTTCCATGTTTAGTGAGGTGCAATCCTATGATTGCAGTCATTTGAAATTTGCGCCATTTATTTGTATTACAGAATGCTTTTAGTTCTCTCATTTTCTTAAGCAGTTTGATAGCACGCTATCTACCTCATAATTTTGAACAATTCCGATTTTGAGATAGACAGATTGGATATGTCTCGCCATTTAGATAATGCCATTCCTTCAGCATTTTTTATGGGATGATGGTGATATATATGATGGGTTTTCCACATGCTATTATGTTTGCCTTGTGATAGGGTTTATCTTCTTCAGTGCTTTTCTCATTTTTATGACTAAAGATTCCTGATTTTGGGAGAGCTTAATTCTGGATGCCCAATCCTCCTCTCATTTTTCTTGTTCCCATGCTCGAGATAGAACATTCTACATGGTTCGACACATATATTTAGTTAACTACTTCTACGGATCACGCCGGACAGCATGCCTCTCTTGAAGTCGGAGATGGCTACACGTTACATTTAGGGATGGATACCTTTTCTTGGTTGAAACACGCTATGTAGTTATGTAGAGGTTCAACTATATGCTTCAGGATTTAATATAAACCGTCGTCTGTCTTTTCCAGATTAATGATTCTTGCGAACTGTTCGAAAAATGGTCGGCCAAAGCTGTGAAGGAGTGTATTGGCCCATTGTGCAAATAGATGTACCATTGCAGAGCGGGTACGGTAAAAGTTGATTTGAAACACTTGCACATGGTAACCTCCCAGATTTATATTGGGACCCTTGTATTAAGCATCATTTACGTAGACTAGGCCACACATTTTCAGGATCACTGGTACCATCATATATCCTTAAGCTCAGAAAAGTAGAAATTTCATCGGAATCTCAATCAGGGGGAATCTCCCAAAAATGGAGTATCAGCATAGGAATCTAGGGTGCTCCGTCTGATTAGGGAAGCGATGCCAGGGAGTCTTTCTATTAGCACGAGAACTTCTTCAAATTTCTTAGAGAAGACCTCTTCCCAGTAGGCATTTTTTCCTGATTTATTAGCCACACTTGTTTCCTGCATGTCAGTGTCTGTGTCTATATATGAGGTGTCATCATCTACATGCAGGTTAACACAATCCACTTTTGCGATGGTAACTCCGTCAGATGGATCTTCATTTGTTGAAGGGGTTCACGAATTCACATTCTCTACTCCGGTCAGGATGCCTAGGGGTTACATGGGTCGAGCATGAGTTTCAAATATATGGTGCGTCCTTCTTCCAGTGTTGATGGATGAGTTTTATCCCCGAAGAACTAGGTTCTCAGTTTTGAGTTGTGATGACCTATGCATTTTTTGCCCAAACTTCTTAGAGTATCCTTACATCCTTTCCTTCATGGGCTAGACTTCTGAAATGATTCGGGTCACCCGCGAGGGTATTGTTTTTTTATTTTGTGGAATTCATCTCGGTGATTTGTGTGTGAAAAGCTTTGAGATGAGCTCGCATTTCAGGATCGGCCATGGTAACCAAGGTTGCTATTTTCACTTTTAGTCATCGTTATGTAGTCCTAGTTATCCCTTTTCTTCTAGTGCCAAATTGTTAAGGTATAATACAAGAGGGTTTTTGTGAAACTATTGGAAACAAGGAATAAATCAGGAAGAAGAGATCAATTGTTTTATTAATTTTCCGAGATGGAGTACAATGTATCAGTATATAAACCATAATTCTATATGCCTTCCTATAATTCAAAAGGGGATTAATTGTCTATCCCGTTCTTCTATGGTTTTTGAGTCCCTTTTATCGATAGTTACAGTCGGAATATATGTTAGATTTATACATATCCTGAGATATGGAAAGCTTATCATTTATCTGATGTTTTTTTTTTACCCCAGAAGCAGCAAGAACACGCATGCAAGAGGCTGGAAGATGACAACAAGAGAGGAAGGTTGACAGCCTGTTTTAGGCATGTGATTTGCTTCATGGATAAAATATCCCCAACAAGCACAAACCCAAAAAAAAATCCTCTATAGGTGGAAGCCTCTAATAGGGAGGGGTGTGTAACGACCGGCTCCCCTTCGTCCGGCCCAGGGTTCAGTACCGTTATTGGTCTCAGGGCTCTGGACGTATATTGTCTTCGATTATGAACACCAACCTAACCATATCCATGACTTCTACTTACAGTTTTGCGCACAGGAGAAATGGAAAAGGAGGGAATAAGTAAATGGATAACTCAGTGAATTGGTTCTAGACTAGTCTCCATGCATGAGACTTTATACTACTCAATGCGAAACGAGAACTAACTAGCCACTGGAAATCAAGCCATCAATTGGTAATAACATAATAACTAATAGACCAATGGAATCAGAAATTCCTAAACATTGACTCGAGACCACACAACCTAAAATTTAGGACCTCGTGCACGGACACAATCATCCCCCACCATGGCGGCTATTCTGCGGGGCACCAAAACCGGTCTACAAAACCGCAAATCTTACGTAAATACCCACTCGTGGCCCGTTGGCTCATCTGGCACTGTCCACCATGTAGTCTCAATAGTCATTTATGCCCATACGCGGCATGACTCAATCCTGTTACCTCCACTCTCACAACCCATAACAACACAACACAACCCCAACTACAACCACAACATCTCTTTCTACACACTACCCATTTTAGGTGCCACACATTTTATTCATTCTCATTCTCATAATTTAACACATTCATTTAGATGTCACCCGTTCTGGTTTTCACACGAAATTTAGTTTACAATCAATACAAGCATACTTAAGCATTCTACTATCTAGTTCATTCCATTTATCTATTAACCTAATCGTTAAATTCTTTCTAGCATCCTAGCTTTCAACAAACAATCATAACAAGCAATCATAGAAATCGTTGACAAAATTAACAATCAATCTCTCACATCAACACAAGTCCATTAGGTAAAGTAGTATGAGCATTATTATGCAATATGATACATGCATCTAACAACCTAACAAGCATTATGATCTACCAACCTAATTAGCAAGAAAGTCCAACCAAACCCTAATTCCCACATCAAGCAATATACAAAATCATTAAGAAAACTAGGTTCGAATCATCTCACCTGGAAGTAGATCTGATAGATCTCGAGAAAAAGGAACAAGAGCAAGCAACGACCAAGCACTCGAACTCGGCCGACGGCTTGGGATCGGTGGCCGACGGCTTATTCGGTGGTGCACGCGGTGGTCCGACAAAGAGATATAGAGAGAGAGATCAGCGACAGGGAGAGAGAGAGATGGTTGCGTGAAAGAGAAAAATAAGGATGAGAGCTAAAGATTTTGGTCTCAAGAATTCTCTGCATGGCTCCGCTTAAAATTTCTGATGCAAGAAAAGAGAAGGGGACTTCTATATTTATAGGGGAAGGAAGGAAAAACCCTAGGTGTATTCCTAATGGACTGATAGGTATAAGAAGGTATACTATCGAAAGAAGAAAGGAATGGCAGCGGAAGAAGCCGTGGAATGAAACTTCATGTCTTCGTTCAAATAAAGAAGTTATGAAACTTCTGTTTCAGGGAGAGGCTTTGCAGTTACGTAGCTCAAAGCCAACTCGAAGACTATAGATATAGAGTAGTTCAGTTACGAGTCTTTTATGCTTTTGATGTTGAATGAATTAGACGATATGAGTCTATTCTTCTCAGTCGCTATGAGACTGGTGATTCGTGCTTAGTTCGTCATGAGAACTTAAGTGTGATTCACAATCAAAGCTGTAACTCTTTCATTGATTCAATACAAGTGATTCTCTAGTTACATAGATCTATAATCTATCACTGGTGCGGCGAAACTTGATCGGAGCCAACGCGAAGCTGGAAGATGGTGGAAACGCGTAACGGAGGTGATCGGGAGAAGTCAACTACCGGAGATTCAGCGAAATCGATGGATCTTCAACAGATTCAAGACGAGATGGAGCTGACAAAGCACAATTACGAGAAGCTTGCTCGGAGTGAGCGAGCAGCGACGGCGAAGTTTGATTCGATTGAGAAGAAGATCGAATCGATGGGAGAGGAATCTAATGCAAGATTCGGAGCTTTGGAGCAGAAGATGACCGTTATTATGGATATGTTGACGCGATTTGAAGAAACGGCGATGTTCAATCAACGTCCGGGGAAAGAAATCGCTTTAGCGTCACAACCTCCGGTTGATCAGGTACCGATATCTCTTTCTCAACCGGAACAATCTCCAACACAGCTAGGTTATCGGATAATTCAAGATACTATTGCGAATCGTGATAAGATGTTGAGGAAGATAGAAATGCCTGTGTTCTCTGGTCCTTTGCCTTTCGATTGGATATCGCGTGTGGAGCGATTTTTCAGGTACGGTAACTACAACGAAGAAGAAAAGCTCCATCTGGTATCTCTGAGTTTAGAAGGGCCGGTGTTACAATGGTTCAACGGAGAGGTTATCAGTGAACCATTCATCAGTTGGTATCAGTTCACACAGCGGATGTTGGACAGATTTGGAGGTCCTATTGATAATGATCCAGCAGCAAGATTGTTTCGCTTACCACAAGAAGGAGAGATTGAGGATTACATGAACGAATTTGAAGCTTTGAGAAATCAAGTAACAGGAGTTGATGAGAAGAACCTGATAAAAATATTTTTTAATGGCTTGAAATCAGATATGAAAGAGGTGATTCGTATGAAGGAGCCGGTTACGTTAACACAGCATAAACTGGCGGTGTTAAAAATGCAGAGTACTACGTTCTGTCGAGTGATAAGCTTGGCTGCTAGTGAAGGGCGGGGAGGCTATCAAAGACAGACGTCAATAGCTCGTGCTGCTATGAACACAACTAAGCCACAGACTGAATCTCTCAAGTTTGGGTCAACGGCGAACAAGGAAAATGTAGCGCCACAACACGACGCTATGAGACCGCGATTACAACATACAGATGCAGAACTGGATCGCATGAGAAAAGACAAGGTGTGTTTCAAATGCAAAGCACCTTGGACACCAGCTCACAAGCCGCTCTGTCCTAATAGACAACTGTGTGTTTTAACGGTGATCAATGGACTTCAGCTTGAGGTGCTTGATTCTGATGGAGAAGAGGAGTATCAAACCACTCAAGCACAACAAATCTTACACACGTTATCACTTAACTCATACCTGGGCATTGATTCCCCGAGAACAACTAAGATGAGGGGATTTATACAAGACAAAGAGGTGATAGTCATGCTCGATAGCGGAGCATCTCACAATTTCATATCACCTGAAATTGTGGACAAGCTACGATTGAAAGTTTATGCAGATAGTAGTTTGGACGTGCTGTTGGGAAACGGAGTGACTGTGAAAGCCTCGGGAGTTGGCCAAGCAGTTACTTTCCGGTTAAATGACACCAACTTCACAAGTGACTTCATCTCTCTTGAACTGGGGAACGTGGATGTGATACTCGGCGTTCAGTGGCTTGAAACGTTAGGTACTTGCGAAGTAGACTGGAAGGAGCAGGTCTTTTCGTTTACCTACGAAGGGAAAAAGGTTACTTTGTACGGCGATAAGTCCCTACATTGTACCAAATTCTCTTTCAAGTCATTGAAACCAGTCTATACAGTTAGCAAGTCAGGAAGAGAAGTGTTGCTTGCTACTTCTATAGCTACATCTTCGTTTCCAGAAGTTTGTACTAAACTCTCTGAGATATTCCAAGAATTCGCTGATGTTTTCGAGATTCCTACAAAACTTCCACCGATCAGGGGAAAGGAACACGCGATCATTCTACAACCTGGAGTATCCTTTGTATCTGTTCGTCCTTACCGATATCCTCATGCAAGTAAAATTGCTATGGAACAGATGGTGAAAGAAATGCTTACAAGTGGAATAATCAGACCAAGTACCAGTCCTTTCTCAAGTCCCGTCTTGCTAGTTAAGAAGAAGGATGGTTCACTACGTTTTTTTGTGGACTATAGGGCACTGAATCGAGCTACAGTGTTGGAAAAATATCCTATTCCAGTCATTGATCAATTACTCGATGAGTTACATGGTGCTGCGGTCTTTACAAAATTGGATTTGCGTTCGGGTTACCATCAAATCAGGATGGAGGAATCTGATATTACGAAGACAGCCTTTCGGACCGTGGAAGGTCATTATGAATTTCTAGTTATGCCATTTGGCCTCACCAACGCCCCTGCCACATTCCAAGCTCTCATGAATCAGATCTTCAAACCATTTTTCAGAAAGTTTGTTCTCGTTTTTTTTTATGATATTTTGGTATACAGTAAAGACGAGGAGAGTCATGCGGAACACATTCGTTTGGTCTTACAAGTGCTCCGGGATCAGAGTTTATTTGCTAACAAAAAGAAATGTACATTTGGAGTGGAGACTGTGGAGTATTTGGGTCATATAATCTCTGCCAAAGGTGTGGCTACTGATTCAGAAAAGACAGATGCGATGAATGTGTGGCCAATTCCGAAGACTATTAGAAACCTGCATGGATTTTTGGGATTGACAGGTTACTACAGGCGTTTTGTCAAAGATTACGGGAGTATAGCACGACCGTTAACTATATTACTGAAGAAGGATCAATTTTCTTGGTCACAGGAAGCACAAGAAGCGTTTGAGTTGTTGAAATACGCAATGGTTCATGCACCAGTCTTGGCACTTCCAGATTTTGTCAAGTATTTGTGATTGAATCAGACGCATCTGGTTTTGGGTTAGGTGCGGTATTGATGCAGAATAAGGGACCTATAGCATTTTTCAGTCACGCATTAACGCCACGAGAACAACTTAAACCGGCTTATGAACGAGAACTTATGGCGATCGTGATGGCTATTAGAAAATGGAAGCATTATCTGATAGGTCGAAAGTTTCATGTCCACACCGATCAGAGGAGCTTGAAATTTCTGCTGGAACAAAGGGAAGTCAATTTGGAGTATCAGAAATGGGTTACTAAGATTTTGGGTTTTGATTTTGACATCTTCTACAAACCAGGGCCAGAGAACAAAGCAGCTGATGGTTTATCTCGTTCAATGTCAGTTTCCTCTCTTTTGCTCGCTATAACAGTACTAACGGCTCTGCAATGGAAAGATTTGTTCAAAGAAATCAAGGAGGATCACGGAATTCAAAATGTTATTTCGAAGATAGAGAAGAAAGAGTTGATATCGAAGAAATACTCGGTGGTTGAAGGGAACTTGTGGTCAAAACAGCGTCTGGTAATACCAAAACAATCTCGTTTCATTCCTACTATTTTGAAGGAAGCTCACGATAGCAAGCTGGGTGGTCACTCTGGGGTTTTGGAAGAAAGTAAAGAGAGTACAATGTTCGTTTTTCTGGAAAGGAATGTATAAGAAGATTCAACAATATGTTGCTTCCTGCGCAGTGTGTCAGACACATAAACACTCGACTTTGTCACCTGCAGGCCTTCTCCAACCATTGCCAATTCCGGAGTTAGTATGGGAAGATATAAATATGAATTTCATTGAAGGATTGCCCTCTTCGAATGGGTTTAATGTGATACTAGTGGTGATTGATCGTCTCAGCAAGTTCGCTCATTTTGTGGCTTTGAAACATCCGTTCTCTGCTTTAGATATGGCTAAGAAGTTCATCGCAGAGGTAGTCAAGTTGCATGGGTTTCCAAAAAGTATTGTCTCTGATCGTGACCGTATATTTCTGAGCTCGTTCTGGTCTGAGGTGTTTCGCTTGGCTGGCATGACATTGAAATACAGTACTGCATTTCATCCACAGACCGATGGACAGTCAGAGGTTTTAAACAGATGCTTGGAAACATACTTACGTTGTTTCTCGTCGTCGCATCCTCGAACTTGGCATTCATATTTAGCTTGGGCAGAACTCTGGTACAATACTACGTATCATAAGTCTCTCCAGACTACACCATTCAAGGTTGTCTATGGTCGTGATCCACCTCCTCTGTTGCGTTTTGAATCAGGATCCACGACGAATTTTGAACTTGACAAGGCTTTGCGAGAACGGGATGAGGCTCTTGAGGAATTGAAACAGAATCTGTTAAGGGCTCAAGAAATCATGAAGAATCAAGCAGACAAGAGCCGGCGTGATGTGGAGTTTGAAGTAGGCGATATGATTTACTTGAAGTTACAACCTTATCGACAAAAGACTGTGGCTCGCCGTTTTTGTCAGAAGTTAGCTGCCAAATTCTATGGGCCGTATAAGATTAGTGCTCGTGTGGGAAAGACTGCGTACAGACTACAATTACCTGATGATGCTCGCATTCATCCCGTCTTTCACGTGTCTCAACTGAAGCTTGCGGTGGGTCAACAGGTGCAGTGCAGTGTTCTTCCTCCTGAGTATCTTACAGCAGCTGATGATTTGGTAGAACTAGAGGATGTCCTTGACAAACGCTACAATGATACAGGGGAGTTAGAATTGTTAGTCAAATGGCAAGACAAGTCGTCTATCGAGAACTCGTGGCTGCCGTATACAGACTTCATCAATTGTTTTCCTGATTACCAGTTTGAGGGCAAGCTGGATTTCGTTGGGGGAGGTATTGATAGGTATAAGAAGGTATACTATCGAAAGAAGAAAGGAATGGCAGCGGAAGAAGCCGTGGAATGAAACTTCATGTCTTCGTTCAAATAAAGAAGTTACGAAACTTCTGTTTCAGGGAGAGGCTTTGCAGTTACGTAGCTCAAAGCCAACTCGAAGACTATAGATATAGACTAGTTCAGTTACGAATCTTTTATGCTTTTGATGTTGAATGAATTAGACGATATGAGTCTATTCTTCTCAGTCGCTATGAGACTGGTGATTTTTCGTCATGAGAACTTAAGTGTGATTCACAATCAAAGCTGTAACTCTTTCATTGATTCAATACAAGTGATTCTCTAGTTACATAGATCTATAATCTATCATGGACCTACTAGGATTTCATTTAAACCTAAGAGGGTTTGAGTTTTGGGCCGTTACAAGATGCATTACATATCTCGTAATTAGGACATTTGTTTATTTACTTAAACCTAAGAAAAATTTTGGGTTTGAATTTATGGCCGTTACAGGGTGCATTACATATTTCGTAACAATGACCTTTGTTTCTTCTTTGGACACATTAATTGTTTTCTTTGTTACATGTTATGATTAAATTATACATATATATTCGGAGTGATATGCATGAATCTATGGATTACGGGTCTAGCGTCTTATACCTTATAAAGTGACTCTCATGTACTCAATCATTTTTCTTCTCTTTTTTAGGTGACACTGGCGAATAGATGACATCTGCAAGAACTGGTGTCATGGGTTTTTTTTTTTTATTATGACATGGATTAAAATTTGTTGATTGGGGTTTAAGAGATGGGGGTATGAGAGCAATTGACTCTAATGTTCCCAAAAGATGATGAGATGGGTGTTACACAATTATTCCGAATTCGAAGGAACCTTGCACATAGGGGGATACATTATTTAATTTTCTAGTTTGAAAACACGAATACATTATTTGTTAAACATAAAATCAAGGGAAAAATATAGTCATGACACAATAAACCGAAAATTTGCCGTACACTGGAAAACAACCCTTGTCGCCATATCTACTAGCAGAATTCTCCTAATATATTGTTCGCCACACCCCGTCACGCCTGATCAAATGTGCGTCCTTGGTGCAAGGACGAGGTGATCTTTCTTATGCATAGCGAGTCCGGTCATGACGTCCATCTTTATGTCCTCAGGTTTAATCCCTGTCGGTAGGCTCCAATCGAATCGGTAGAGAAGGTTAGCAAAAGGTATCTCTACCATTGCGACTCCAAGATGCATAGCGGGGCACATTCTTCTGCCTGACCCGAAAGGTAGGAGCTCAAAATCTTGCCCCTTGAAGTCCACTCCTTTCTGCTCGTTCATGAACCTCTCTGGAATGAACTCATTAGGGTTGTCTCCCCAGGCGGCTGTGTCACGAGAAACCGCCCATGCGTTCACCTGAATGATGGTCTTCGCCGGAATATCATAGCCACCTATCTTTGCGTCTGCTATGGTTTCTCTATGTAGAAGAATTGGGATGACTGGTTCGAGACGGAGTGACTCCTTGATGACGGCCTTCAGATAAGGGAGATTGGGGATGTCTTCTTCGGAGACGTATCCTTTGTCACCGACCACATTCCTCACTTCATCTTGAGCTTTCTTCATTGCTTCAGGGTACTTTATAAGGTAAGTCATGGCCCATACGACCACTGCTGCCGCAGTGTCAGTTCCCGGTACAACAATATCCTGTTGAAATTGCGACAAAGTTATTTTTAAATCTTTCACCAAAAGTAAACCTATAAACCAAAAAAGGCTGACCTTACAAACGAAAGGAAATAATAATAGTTTAACTTAGAAAAATAATTATTGAAACAATATTGAGGGACTGAGTTACGAACCAATATCATGGCCTTGACATTTTCGTGGGTAAATTTGATGGAGAAAGGTTGATCTTTGTAGATCTGCATCAAAAGATCAATGAAACTCTCCGTCTCAGGTTTAGGGCGGCTAGGGTCAAGAGTCTCATCGAGGAGTTCTTGAAGGTAAGTGTCGAGCTCCTTGAAAGCTCTCTTGAGACGCGCACTAAGACCAGTGAGATTGTCAAGAAATCCGAAATAAGGGAAAAGGTCGGAGAAAAACAGAGTGCCCAAAAGGGCTTGAGTCTCGTACAAGATGTTTATGAATCTCTTCATCTCGGTTCCGTACTCGTTATACCGCTTACCAAAAGCTTGTCTACAGACGACACAGTTGGTGAATGACAAGAGAAGCTCACTTAAATCAACGGTCCCTGATTGATCAGCGGCTTTGTAGATCTTTTCCATCATACGTTGGCACTCTTCTTCTCTAACGGGTCGGAAACTTGCGACGCGATTTGGGCTGAATAGGTTAACCATACACATCTTCCTCATCTCACGATAGTACGCTGTGTACTGTCCGAAACCAAGCTCACGACCTTGATATGACATCGTTTGTTGCCCCTTCAGGAGAGGACGAGCGGTGAAATTGAGGTCCTGGGTCTTGAGGAGTTCCTTGGCTAACTTAGCCGATGAGATCACTGCAAGGCGGCGTCCACCGATTTTCATTGTGAAAATTGGACCGTAGAGCTTGGAGAGACGAAAGAGGAAGTGTTGGGGGTTAAATTTCTCCATCTGGTGGAGGTTTCCAATAATAGGAAGACCTTTTGGCCCCGGAGGCAGCTGGAGAGATTTCTTCGTGGAGCTCCGGAGGAGGAAGAAGGCTGCGACTGCTACCATGGCGGCAATAATCAAGAAGAGATCCATTTGTACTACTGCTTGTTTTTGGATATTTTCTACCAATGCAAGTGATGGTCTGATTAAATAGGAAGGCTAAGTCGTCGCTTACTTTTAGAGGGTTATCATTTTAATTTTATTTTATTTTTGTTGGTTGGTTGGTTATATTTGTTTTGTTTTGTTTTGACGGGTGACAGAACTTGCGTTGTTTTTAAAACGTGATTTTAGTAGGTGAACTGGCTTCTTTGTCTCTAATATGCATAGTGAGATACATTTTTAAATGTAAACATTTTCTGAAAAAAATCAGATGTGTTTATCGAGATCATTTTAAAATATGAAAATATCACCATAAATGGATTTGAGTCTATATAAAATGGAACTCGATAAAAGAATTTTATATAATTTGATATGAGATAGCAAGGTGATTGCATAACCTTTTAACCATAAATTCATATATTGGAATATAAGTTAAAAGTTATTACTGAAATTGAAAATGAAAAACTTAAGAAAATATCAAATTTAGGTTTCGTTCTATAAACTTTGTGAAACTTAAATTATCAAAGAAAGTTCTCAAAAACTTCTTCTGATTTAGGTGTCATTCTTCAGGAACCCTTTCTAAGTCACAAAATGTGGGTTTAATATATATGAAATTATATGCTTGTTTAATCAAAGCAATAATTTGGGTTTAACTGCCATAACTTCAGAAGATATTTGCTTCATATAACTTAAAAAATTGAAGTACCATTTTTGAGTATGAAAGTCTAATGAACAGAAATGCATACTTCGCCAAACTAGTCTTGTTTTAAATTAAGTAAATACTTTGTACTTCAATAATTTGTAATGGAAACGTGAATTTTTCAGTTTAACTGTGTATAATTTCAACTTAAAAGTCTGTCGGATAATTCTGCGGAACAGCAAGAGAATTATTTAAAAAGATATGTCCCCATTTCCTGCGCAGCCAATTTTGAAATTAAAGGCCGTCAAAATACACCAGTTTAACTCATGTGGAAATAATTGTCATGTGCTTGCAAATCCTACAATGTCTATGGCAGCATCATCTGTATTAAAGGGTTTAAGTGTAACGATCCGGTTTAGAAATACTTTTATTTTCATAAGCAGAGAATTGTTAGAGGTTTTATCTCCAAAAGTGTTTCTATTCGAAGTGTTTGAAACACTTGCTGTTAGAGATAATTAATACATGAACTAATGTGATCCTAGCCAAAATCGACACACTAGAACGGTTGAGAAAGGGATAAGCTTTTCTGTGCGAATCAGAGACTCAAGCACACAAGGGTTGTGGATCGAATGGTGACACACAAAAAAAATTGAACCTAGATTTGTTGGATATTACACGCCAACAGACCGAGAGAAAACTCAATAAAGAGAAGATGATAAAAGGATGGTTGTTATTCAGACTGATTTCAAAACACACATATAAAGAGAAAACCTTCACTACAAGAAAACATAGTAATTTCTGTGGGAAGAAATATTCGTCAGGAAATTTCTGACGAATTTACGAAAAATATGAAATTTTACCATTCAACGGAATTTCGTCGGATAATCGAAGAAATACCGACGACTCCGAAGGAAGATTAAACGATTTAGGGTATAGATTTGGGGTTTATGTTTTCGTCGGAACGGATTGCAAAATTTTCGTAGGAGATTCGTCAGAAATTTCCGACGAATTTCCGATGAACTTGAGTTTTAGATATGAAAACTTCAAAATAAATGTTAAACCGGATACCTACAAGATCACCATGACATATATTAAGTGATACATATGATGTGGGTTAATAATACCTCAATTATCTAAAGATATGTACATATTCGGATGCATCGACATATACATAACCTTTCTCGTTAACACTTATACACTCAAGCAAATATTTACGGTGATCCATCATACAATCTTTAATTTGTGTGTTTTCAAGTGTTTTCAAACATTATGAAGATTATAACCCCTGAAAATCATCAATATATTATCAATGGCTATTATCAGTTTATTTTTGCTATGTTTCAAAACTCCACTACGTAATTCGTCAGAAATTCGTCGCGAATATATTTCCGACGAATTTCTGAGGAATATGGTATATTCCAACGAATTTCCGACGAAAATGGTATATTTATCGGAAATTCGTCGGAAATTGAAATTTGCCCGGGAATAAAACCCGCCTAATTTTTCGTGAAGAGCGAAATAAAAAAATTCCGACGGATTTCTGACAAACTCAATCCATCAGAAATTTTTAATATAAAAACGTAAACCCCTTCTTCTTCCTCATTTCTCCTCTCTCATTTGACTTATGTTGCTTTTTGATTGTAAAATTGTGAATTTTAGGTTTTGAATGTTGGATTTATGTTAGGATGAAGAATTCTATGAATTAGATGTTAGATTGTGTTGTTAGGTTGTGGTTTACGTAGGTTTTGATTGTGATTTTGTGGTTTGTTTATTTAATTTTTTGTTTTGTGAAATTTATAAAGTTTTATTATTTTATAAAACGTTTTTCAAATTTTAAAACCTTTTTAGAGTTTATATATATATAACACTTTTCAAGTTTTTATTATTTTTTGTTGTCCGTCGGAATTTTGTTAGAAATTCGTCAGAAAACCGAACGAAACTTTTTTTTCCGACGAGATAGAACTGACAATTGTTTTTGTTAGAAATTTGGCAGAAATGGCTTATTCCGACGGATTTCCGACGAAATCTCCTTAAGAAACAAGCTGTTTTCTTGTAGTGCTTGCACATGCACAAGGTCTCAAAAATACAAAAGGAGTAAAAACACAAGGATCCTCTCGAAAATGCAACAAAGACCAAATTAAGACTAAATGTTTGACTTAGAAAACTTAGATAAAACATAACATAAGATAGAAATGATAACTCTTATTTTCGGACCGAAGGATCAACAACCATGTCATTCGAAATAACTTGTGGCCTCATTAAAAACCTTCTTTTGAAAAACTCAGTGGGACAAAACAAAAGGTAAGGAAAAGAGCAACACAAGCTACTTGCTTAGTTGTTGAGATCTTGAACTTGGACTGTCTTGGATGGTGGTTGAAGTATAAAAATGATAGTGCTTCCATCTCGAACAATGTATTATTCTTGTTGCATCCTCAGCTGCAAGATATCCATGATCAGATTCATGCATCCATTGTCTTGTGATATCCATGATCACATCATCCCCTGCCTCTTCAGAAAGATTTGACCTCTAATATGTTTTACCTGCCATAAAATGGACCAAATCAGCAACTTTAAAGTTTGAAATCAGATTACACTTACCTTGGAAGACTTGGTGATATGCATTGTTTCTGATCCGTTTGGTTATGGAGAAGGGACTGTCAAATTTTTGCGAAAGGTTGGTTCTACTTTCTCTTGATGCATTCCTCAAACATGATTCATAATCACATAACAAGTTAGCACATGAAAATTCATCATAGAGTAAATCTTATTCCAAATCTGTTTTTGCTTGGTTTTGTTTTGTATGCTGGATCTAGAGGTGCTTCTTTGCTGACAATGAATCCAGTGATGTCTTGGTGCTTATCCTGCTCAAAATCAGGTGGTCTGAACGGCTTGTCCTCCTCTTCTTGTAGTGTCTTCTTTTGTTCTTTAAGGCTTTTCTGAAATTTGTACTTGGTTCTTTTGACAAAAGCAAGTGCATTATATCATTGTATTTAGTGATAAGATAATCCTTGAAAACATAATTACTTACCTTAAAAAGCTCCTCTGGTCGCCATAAGTAAGTCTGCGGCCTTCCAACCCAATCAGATACACTTATTTCACCACATCAACCCAAAATGACATGTTTTGCCAAAATGGGAATATCTTGATGATCAGATGACCATTTCCTGTGTTCTCTAGTTCGTTGGATCCATAACTGACGTGGTTTCATTCTCCAATTGGCTTCATATTGAAGCCCTTTTTGAGCTGAGACGTGCAACACCTTTCTTCAAAGGATGAGAGATCAACAAAATCAAATGTTGATGCAGCTGATTTCTTCTCAATCAGTTTGATCTTGTTTATGTGATTCCACAACTCTCCTCCAGGCTCAAATATATTATGTTTCATACCCAATTTATTTCTTGACAGCTCCACTGTTATTTTCTTATTCCAAACAAAAGAAGTGATTAGAAAAGTATCCAAGAATGTCTTTTGGAAACCATATGGATCAAAAACATGCATATGATTCATCCTGCGAGCAGTCTGTGGTTCCCTGGGTGTCTAATTTTCTACCATGTATTGTTTCAAAGTAACCATGACGTCCTGAACTGGTTGCTCTTCTTTCTGAATGATAGGTGATGGTCCTTTGGCTTGATCTTCTTGAATAGGTCCAGCTGATTCCGGTTCTGCCAATTTAAGATATGAGACACAAATGAATGTCTCTTGGTTATATGCTTCTAAGGATGGATGTGTTGTTCTGGACTTTTTGAGTTGTTCCTCCACATCCTTAAACACTTGTGACAACTCTTTGATTTCCTCTTTAGTGAAACATAATCGTTTATCCATATATGGTTTAAAGACTGTTTTGTCTTAACTGAAACATGTATTTGTCTTGCAAGATGAACCAAATACAGTAGATGGACATGATCTACTCTTGTCATATGGTTTCTGAACTGATATACCATTTATTTTACCAGTTTTTAGCATGGCATATAAGTGTTTTAGATTCTATTTATTATGCTTTTGAGTCATTTTAGAATCTTTACAGGTTTAAGTATGTTTTAGAGCAATATGATGATTTTGGAGCATTTTGGAGATAAAGCCAGAAGAAACTCGCAGCTGTTCATCGAACCAGCCAGATCCGACATCTAAGTCAAACGTCGATCGACAAACATCTCTTTTCATCAATCGACAGCGAACCTCGAGAGCGGGCTGCTTGTCATGTCCCTGATCCTAGATAGGATCGTCTAGACGGACCATGGTGCGAGGAGACGCACCAGTCATGTCGTAAGACCTTGAGACAAGCGTATCATGGTCCAAAAGGGAAGTTAAGGTCATCAGGAAGCTGAGACTTAACCAGAATATGAGGGAAACAAGTAATAGGGAGCTGGACGAGTGAACCGGGAGCTGGACGAGGTCCGGATCAAGCTCAGTCAGATAGGTGCTGCTGGAAATCAGTTCACCTTGATTTAATCAGCTCATAGAAGCTGGAAGACTAGCTCACTCAGCTGGGAACAGTTGATGGTCAGCTCGCCTCAGCTGGGAGGAGTGTTCCGGTCCGAACCACTGTGGTCGGGTCCGAGCGGTTATGGACCGAGCCGGTGGTCCGAGTGTGACGGTTACTTCAAGTGCATCATAGGTCGGACCAGGAGTTGAGGAAGGGCTCCGGAATCGATTTGGGGAAAAGGAAGAAAAGGGAGAAACCACCAAGGGCGGTTACGGGGCGACGGTTATGGGGAAAACTGCCCCTTTTGGTTATCTTTTTGGTAACTGCTCGTCTAGGCAGTTAGGGGGCGGTTATGGTCGATTTCTTCTTGATTTTTCCTTATCTCTGTCGAAAATATCATTACAGAGAAGACAGAAATCTCAGACAAACTTTCAGAGAGAAAAGAGAGACAAACCGACGGTTAGGCGATCTGATCCGTGGTGGTTCATGGTTGTTTCCGGTGGAGTTTGTCTGTGATATCAAGAGGATGTATTAGGCAGAAAGACAAGGAGAAGGAGATTGAGAAGGAGAAGGAGACAGCCCCTGGAGTTCGTAACCCTACGGTGGGAGGTGTCCACGGCTCAGAGTAATGACAAGAAGAGAAAGAGGGACTCGGCCGAGGAGGCTAAAACCTCAAGTGGTAGGTCTGAGTGCCCTAAGTGTGGCCGAAACCATGGTGGTGAGTGTTGGAAGGCCATGGGAGCCTGTACTCGTTGTGGCAAGATGGATCATTCTGCTAAGGACTGTCCTAGTCCGGCAAGTGATTCCAGGACTTGTCACTACTGCAGCCAGAAAGGACATTATCGTAGGGACTGCTCTAAGATGCAGGGTGGTCAGAGTAAGGGACGTGCAGAGGCAAGCAAGCTGGTCCAGAGCCGGGGACAGACCTCAGCACCGCGTGTGTACGAGCTTTCCAAGGATGTGGAAGGGGCTCAGCCTTACAAGGCGATCACTGGTAACATTCTAGACTTATACTTTTTCAATTCCTGTAGAATTGCATGGTATGGAACCTAGGATGGATAGATACTTTGGTTGGGTCTTGTGTAGGGACCCTAAGTATTGGTGGTGTGGAAACACACGTACTTTTGGATACTGGTGCTACACACAGTTTTGTGAGTCCAAATATGACCGGAAAGGGTATGTTCCGGTATGGAACCTGGAATGGTCGTGACAAAGTGAGTGCGGCCGGAGGGCAGATTATGAACTTACTAGGTCTGGTTAAGGACATCCCAGTGATGATCTTGGACAGGCCGATGCCTGTAGATCTGATTGTTGTCCCCCTAAAGAATCATGAGGTGTTCTTAGGTATGGACTGGCTTGGAAGGAATCGGGCAACTCTTGATTGTCACCGGGGAAGGGTGCAATTTGAGAATGAGTTTGGACCGCTGATCAAGTTCCAAGGGATTAAGCCGACCTCTTGTTGTTTGGTGGTTTCAGCAATCCAGATGGAAAGGATGCTTGGAAATGGTTGTGAGGCCTTCTTGGCTACCATTTACACCGATGAGGTCGTAGGGGGTGGTGAACCGGATGGGATACCGCTGGTCCAGGAGTTCCATGTTGTGTTTGGAGCTTTACATGGCATTCCCCCTGATAGGACTGACCCATTCATAATAGAACTGGAGCCAGGGATGGCCCCATTGTCCAAAAGTCCATATTGAATGGCTCCGGCCGAGATGGCCGAGCTGAAGAAGCAACTTGAGAAGTTGCTTGATAAGGGTTTCATACGCCCTAGTGTATCAACTTGGGGAGCACCAGTTCTATTTGTGAAAAAGAAGGATGGTAGCTTCAGGTTGTGCATTGATTATCGGGGGTTGAATAGGGTGACTGTGAAGAACAAGTACCCATTACCAAGGATTGATGAGTTGTTGGATCAACTCCGTGGAGCAAAGTGGTTCTCAAAGATTGACTTTGGCCTCTGGATATCATCAGATTCCATTTGCGCAAAGTGATATAAGAAAGACCGCGTTCCGAACCAGGTACGGCCACTATGAGTTTGTGGTCATGCCATTCGGACTGACCAATGCACCAGCTGCATTTATGAAGATGATGAATGGTATCTTCCAAGAGTACTTGGATGAGTTTGTGATTATCTTTATAGATGATATACTCGTGTACTCTAAGCCCGAGGAAGACCATGAGAGGCATCTTTGGGCAGTGCTGGGACGCTTGAGGGAGCAGAAACTCTTTGCTAAGTTGAGCAAGTGTAGCTTCTGGCAGAATAGCATTGGTTTCCTTGGACACACGGTTTGTGATCAAGGAGTGTCGGTGGATCAAGAAAAGATCAAGTGTATACGGGAATGGCCTCGGCCAAAGAATGCTACGGAAGTACGAAGCTTCTTGGGATTGGCCGGCTACTACCGAAAAATTT
Organism: Brassica napus; assembly: GCF_020379485.1. Taxonomy (NCBI): domain Eukaryota; kingdom Viridiplantae; phylum Streptophyta; class Magnoliopsida; order Brassicales; family Brassicaceae; genus Brassica; species Brassica napus. The sequence goes on from NC_063451.1 coordinate 11,735,480, forward strand.
TCAAGGGGTTCTCGAGCATAGCTCAGCCCATGGCTAAGTTGACAGGCAAGGACGTGAAGTTCGGATGGTCTGAGGAGTGTGAGAGGAGTTTCTCAGCTCTCAAGGACATGTTGACTAGTGCACCAGTCCTGGTATTGCCGGAGGCGGATCAGCCTTATGTGGTGTATACTGATGCATCAATCACTGGACTCAGATGTGTCCTGACACAGCATGGGAAGGTGATAGCCTATGCTTCTCGACAATTGAGAAAGCATGAGGGAAATTATCCGACCCATGATCTGGAAATGGCAGCTGTGGTGTTTGCCTTGAGGATATGGAGATCATATTTGTATGGAGCCAAAGTTCAAATACTTACAGACCATAAAAGTCTAAAGTATATATTCACTCAGCCTGAGCTAAACTTAAGGCTGAGGAGATGGATGGAGTTTGTTGCAGATTATGATCTGGACTTAGCTTATCATCCAGGAAAGGCTAACCTAGTGGCTGATGCCTTGAGCCGCAGGAGAGCAGAGGTATCAACCGAGAGGGAGGCTGAGGAACTGGAAGAGATGGTTTGGTCACTGCACCTCAACACATTGGTTGGACAGAATGAGCCATTGGGGTTGGAGGCAGTGGATCAGGCTGATCTACTTACCAGGATTCGCCAAGCTCAAGGTTTAGATGAGAACCTTAAGAAGGTTGCTTCCAACGACAAGACTGAGTACCAAACGGCGAGTAATGGTACCATCTTAGTCAATGGAAGGATTAGTGTTCCTAACAACCATGAACTGAAGGAAGAGATTATGAGGCAGGATCATAAGTCTAAGTTCTCGGTTCATTGGGGATTGAACAAGATGTATAGAGATCTGAAGAGGTATTACCATTGGGTGAGAATGAAATCTGTTGTTGCTGAGTGGGTGGCTAAGTGTCCTACTTGCCAGCTTGTGAAAGCAGAGCATCAGGTTCCCAGTGGTCTATTTCAGAACTTACCTATACCGGAGTGGAAGTGGGATCACATCACAATGGACTTCGTGGCTGGGTTTCCCACGACCAGGAACCGGAAGGACGCGGTATGGGTTGTGGTTGATCGTTTGACCAACTCGGCACATTTCTTAGCCATTCGAAAAGGAGATGGTGTAGATCAGATTGTGCAGTTATACATGGATGAGATAGTACGGTTGCATGGTGTTCCAGCAAGCATTGTCTGGGATAGAGATCCAAGGTTTACATCTTACTTCTGGCAGGCTTTCTAGAAAGCTTTGGGAACCAGAGTAAACATGAGTACATCCTATCATCCTCAGAAGGATGGACAGTCCAAGAGGACGATTCAGACCTTGGAGGATATGCTAAGGGCATGAGTTTTAGACTGGGGAGAGTCTTGGGAGAAACACTTACCTTTGGTGGAATTTGCATACAACAACAACTTCCATACCAGCATTGGCATGTCGCCATATGAAGCTTTGTAAGGTAGGCCGTGTAGGACACCTCTATGTTGGACCCAAGTGGGGGAGCGTAGTATGTTGGGTCCTGAGATTGTGGAGGAAACCACTGAGAAGATCAGAATGGTGAAGGAAAAGATGAAGGAGGTACAGGATCGCCAGAAGAGCTATGCTGACAAGCGTAGGAAACATCTTGAGCTTGAGGTTGATGACTTAGTGTATCTCAAGATGGTCACCTTCAAGGGTAGGACCAGAGTTTTTGGATGAAAGAAAATGGATCCTAGATACTTAGGTCCGTTCGGGATCATAGAGAGGGTGGGTGCAGTGGCATACAAGTTGAACATGCCATCAGCAATGGATGCATATCACAATGTATTCCATGTATCCCAACTCCGAAAGTGCTTGACGGATCAGGACATTGTTTTGCCTGAGATTCCTGCTGATTTGGGTAAGAACCTAACCTTTGAAACGAGGCCGGTTCGTATCGTAGATCGGTCAGAGAAGGCAATGAGGAAGAAGACGGTTCCCATGATCAAAGTGGTGTGAGATTACAATGGTAATGACCTCATCACTTGGGAAACGGAAGCAAGGATGAAAGCTGAGTATCCAGAGTGGTACAGACAATTCCTTCTTGAGGAAACACTTAACTCGGATTCGAGGATGAATCCCATGTTAATGTCCCCGATCCTAGATAGGATCCTCCGGACGGACCATGGTGCGAGGAGACGCACCAGTCAGGTCGTAAGACCTTGAGACAAGCGTATCATGGTCCAAAAGGGAGGTTAAGGGCATCAGAAAGCTGAGACTTAACCAAAATATGAGGGAAACAAGTAATAAGGAGCTGGACGAGTGAACCGGGAGCTGGACGAGGTCCAGATCAAGCTCAGTCAGATAGGTGCAGCTGGAAATCAGTTCACCTTGATTTAATTAGCTCATAGGAGCTTGAAGACTAGCTCACTCAGCTGGGAACAGTTGGTGGTCAGCTCACCTCAGCTGGGAGGAGTGTTCCGGTCCAAACCAGTGTGGTTGGGTCCGAGCGGTTATGGACCAAGCCGGTGGTCCGAGTGTGACGGTTACTTCAAGTGCATCATAGGTCAGACCAGGAGTTGAGCAAGGGCTCAGGAATCGATTTGGGGAAAAGGAAGAAAAGGGAGAAACCGCCAAGGGCAGTTACGAGGCGACGGTTATGGGGAATACTGCCCCTTTTGGTTATCTTTTTGGTAACTGCTCGTCCATGCAGTTAGTCCAGGCAGTTAGGGGGGGGGGGGGTTATGGTCGATTTCTTCTTTATTTTTCCTTGTATCTGTCGAAAATATCATTATAGAGAATACAGAAAACTCAGACAAACTTCTAGAGAGAAAAGAGAGACAAACCAACGGTTAGGTGATCTGATCCGTGGTGGTTCATGGTTGTTTCTGGTGGAGTTTGTCTGTGAGATCAAGAAGATGTACTAGGCAGAAAGAGAAGGAGATTGAGAAGGAGAAGGAGACATCCCCTGGAGATCGTAACCCTAAGGTGAGAGGTGTGGCCGAGAACCACCAGACATAGCTGGCGGATGAACCGTCTGTGCGTATGGTTCGGTCTGGTTCGTTTGGTTACACCCATATCTGATCTTATACTCTGTTCTTCATCTATTTATTGTTGTGGTATTGGATGTTGATATTTCAGATATGGAGTCACTGATCCTAGGCCTTGGCCGGATCAAAGAACTGATGACAGTTCATGGCTTTGGCCGGACTGACCATGATCATGATCCATATGGTCTGGGTCGATTCATTGGATTCTGATTATGGGAATCTCTTAGTTGAGATTTATCATGAGTTTACATGAATTTTAGTCCATTTTTAGGAATTGATTTGATGATGTCAATTTGTGACCGATTGGACTGACCATGATCAGGATCCATATGGTCTGGGTCGATTCATTAGATTCTGATCATGAGAATCTCTTAGTTGGGATTTATCATGAGTTTTCATGAATTTTAATTAATTTTTGAAGCACTTTTGAAATAGGTCATATTTTGGCCTGATGAGTAATTTGATGTTTTGATATGATCCAGCCATGCAGTGTGATAGATTATTGTGTATTAATCTGATCATGTGTTGTGTTTGTGATGTGTTGGTCTCAGGCACATACATGGACCGTGGTAAAAGAAAGGGACTGTGAGGACTCCAGCCATGGGAAGATGTGTGGTGATTGGGTCATTGTTGATAGATGTGAAATACTGATAACCTATTGTGCTTGTTGTGAACTTATGCTAGCCTAATGTGCAACTTGTTTATGCTGAACGAATGAATGATGTTTGATTCTGTTTATCCATCTATGAAGTATCTATTTGCCTTATTGATTCTGACTGTTTAAGTGTGTAACAATGAACCTCAAAACACTGATAAATACTTAGAAAATATTGCTCTTGAATCGGGATTAATGGAATTAAACTGGTTAGGATTGTTTGGTGAGACTGCGGTCTGGTTGGATTGAGGAATCCAGGATCGGGTCTTACACTGCTTGTTCATGGCCGGCTTATAGCCCAAGTTCCACATATTACATAACTACCTGTGGTCGACTTTAACCTAATATTTATGTGCTCTACTATTGTATTGGGCAACATACACTTTCTTATATTCATTCCACAAAGTTTATGGTTTTTACTAGTTTGGAGAGAATATCCAAGACTCCTTCGAAGCTTTATATTGGAACTCCAGTGTTTCTACCTTATTCTATTTATGCAGTTTATTCAGATTATTGCTATGCTTGGCTTTGCTTTGTCTGAGTAATTCACTTGTTAGATTTAGGGTTTAGTTAAGGTTATTAAGGATTAGCCGAAACAATAGAATTTCTAAGGTGATAGACATTCTTCAAGGAATTGCTTTTAATGCTTGTGTTCTAAAGTAGCTAACTAGAACCATGATTTTAGGATTGTGGACAACTATGACGGTAGGTTATGCACCATAATAGATTCTCTTGAGCTAGGATTTCTAGAAACAAGAGACAATTGATTTAGTTAAGACTAATTAACCTATCGATCAAATCGCTAACACTTGCCCAAGCAAGCATCGATTGACGCTCGATCCTATCAAAAAGCGATAGCTGAGATATTTGACGTAGTCAATAGAATAGATTCACAGCAGAAGCTTGATACTTTCTCCATTAGACTTCGAGTTCAAAGATTGTAAACCTACGTATTCTATATCACTATATTCCTAATTACTTGAAACCCTAGATCTAGCTCTTTTCTCATATTGGTTAAAACCTCAAATCAACCAACTGAACAACTACCTTGTTGATATACCATGAATTTTACCCACTTTTAGCCATGGTATATAGATGTTTTTAGATACATTATAGTTGTTTTGGAGTCTTTTTAGTATGTTTTCAGGTTTTGGAGTGATTTGGAGGAAAGTGATGATTTTGGTGTATTTTGGAGATCAAATGAGAGAGACCCGTAGCTGACCATCGAACCAGTCCAGCGGTTGACGATTGAATATGATAATCGATCGTCACACACCTTCTGTTGTCAATCGACGGCGAAGCCCGCAAAGACCAGACTTGGTTCCAGCCGACTTAAAGCCCAATCCTACAAAAATTACCAAATTGCGTCTGGCGAGTTTTAACCTAATATTTATGTGTTCTGCCATTATTCTAGGCAACACACGCTTTCATACTTTATTTCACAGCAAAATACCTGTTTTAGGTTTGGAGAGAAGACTCCAAGACTCCTTCAAAGATTTGTATCGGAACTCTAAGTTTTTCTACTCCTATCTATTCTATGTAGTTTTATTACTATCTTGTTATGAATTGCTTAGCTATGTCTGAGTAGTTCTCTTTGTTAGATTTATGGTTCAGATATTCATGAGGGATTAGCCCAAAATATAGAATTGCTAAGTTGTAAGGATATCAATCAATTGAACTATTCTTTAATGCATGTGTTATAGAGTAGCTAACTAGGACCTTGTCTATAGATAATTGGGCGCATGATATACCATGGATTTCATCCATTATTAGCCATGGTATATAGGTGTTTTAATATAAATTTACTCCTATATAGAGTATATCTAGAGTATTTTCAGGTTCAGGGACGATTTGGAGGAATGTGGTGATTTTTGGTGTCTTTTGGAGCCTTTTGATGTGCAGAGCTGCACAGACGCGTCAGATGTTTAGCAATGGATAGAGACCTTCCCACCGTTAGATTGAGCCCATATTTTGATACAAAATAGATATTTGTGTTATCTTTCCAATTCCACCGGTTTTAGGTCAATCAGCATCTTTTAGCAGAAGTTATGCCCGTTTCACTGAAGAGTGGTCAGTCTGCCTCGCGAGAGGAAGCTATCGAGGAGATGAAGGACTGTTGATCGATGAAAAAGCATTGGTGTCAGTCAACAGTGATGCCAGAATATGAGCTGAGCATATTTTATGACCGACTGAAGCCCAGAAGCAACCACAAATTACCAGAATACCTTTGGACGGCCTAAAACCCTATTTATGTGTTTTCTTACCCATTGTTGACAGCTAAGCTTTCTATTATTCTTGTTCTAGGTTATGTGAGAAAGGAGGAACTCCTTCAGAGTCCTCCTGTAACTTCTTTGGTTTTTATTTTCTATTCTATTGCAGTTTTATATCTATTCATCTATGATTTTCAGTGACAACTTCATGTCTGAATAGATCCACCAGTTAGGTTTAGTGTTCAGATATGTTATGTGGGATTAGCCCAAAATATAGAATTGCTAAGTTGTGATATTCATCATTGAGTCTGTTCTTATTGCTTGTTCTTGAGTAATTAACCTGAACTTGATCTTAGATTTATTAAGCACAAGCGAAAGCTTGGTTTTTTTATTTGACTTGTCTTCTCTGAGCTAGGATTGATAGAAACAAACGAGAGTTGATCTTGAAACCCTAGTGAACATTTAATCAACCCGCGCTAAACGCTTAATAGAAGCGTGTCGATCGATTCTCCTAATGAGATATCGATCGACACGACGAAAGGCGTATCGGTCGATGCTCCTATAGAGACATCGATCGACGCTTTCTAAGATTCAACATCGAGAGTTGAAGGTCTTGAATCTAGTAATAGATAATCTAGAAATCGAGAGATGATCGGTTATTCTAATCGTTCAGTTCTAAAATATCATGCTTTAGTCTCTATAACATTATAATCCTGATTTTCTGAATAGAAACCCTAGATCTAGCAAACCATCTTTCCATCAAACAACTCTCTGTCAAGCTGAACAATTGTCTTGTTCAACTTGGTTACTACTTTATTTACTGCTTTGCTATCTTTATTTACTACTTTAAGCTTATTAGCCTAGCTTAATCATATAACTATTAGATCTTTTGTGTGCCCTAGCTCCCTGTGGATTCGATCCCTAAGTACTACAACTCGACCTCTTATTTGAGAGAGTATAAATCGCTCCTTAGGGTAATTTGAGTAATATCAAATTTGGCACCGTTGTCGGGGAGCTTTGATCGCCATTAGATCTTATCTAGTTAGATTTAGTCTAGGTTTTACTACTGTTCAAAAAAAAACTGATAAATTTTTTCTTGTGTTTCAGGTACATCCGTATGAGTACCAGAAGCAACAAAGAGATAGGGCTCTTACTAGTAGAGCCACTGGATTTGGAACGCGTGATCCATAAGTCTAAGGGGGCAGTCGACACCCTCGAAGCAGCGATTGACAGCGAAGAAATCTAAGCATCGATCGACATTGTTCACCTGACGTCGATCGACACTGTTTACCCAACGTCGATCGACACTATTCAAATGACGTCGATCGACACTGTTCATCAACCGTCGATCGACACTGTTCATCCGCCGTCCGACACCACTTGTTTGGAGGCAGAGAAGGTCGAAGTGCTCATACTTAAAGTTGACGAGAATGGGATGTTAAGAGACGAAGAAGGTCGCACTCGCAACAACACAGGACAATTGATTAATGCAGAGGGTGCTGTAATCCCTGATGTGATTGATGTTGCTGAGACAAACGACTTTAATCTGAACCGCGAATGGTATGATTGGGGAAGTGTGGACCCTTTCTGAGGTCTTCCTCATGAAGATCCCAGAGACCTTATCAAAGAACTTGAGGAGCTAGCCTCTGCAAGCGAGCAGAATGAAGTATCTTTAGACCACATTATCTGCAAGATCTTCCCCTATTCTCTATCTGGAGATGCATTTAGCTGGTTTAGTCAGTTGCAGCCAAGATCTTTAACCTGCTGGGAGGACATTAAAACCGCCTTCCTCAACAAATTTCTCTATGAAGCTACATCAACTCGACAGAAGGAGTTTGATGATATGTTGGACAAGATGATTAAAGGCCAGGAGAAGGAATATATGTCTAGTTTCAGTCAGATGTTGGGTATAGTCTACACTGAGCCGAATGAGGAATCTGAAACCATGAACGCTCAGATCGAAAAGCCATACATTGAGGTTCAATGGACAGATGAGTTTTCGCGAAGAGAAGAAGCTGACATTAGTGACACGACCTCCACGTCTACCAACGGTACGACCTCAACATCTACCGACAGCAGGACTTCAACATCTACCTACGGCACGACCTCATAATCGACCGACGACAAGACCTCAACATCGACCGAAGGCACGACCTCAACGTCGACCAACGGCACGACCTCAACGTCAATCGATAGTACGACCTCAACTTCTATCAACGGTACAACCTCAATGTCGATCGACGATATAGAAAAAGAGATCATCATGGAAGATTTCTTGGACCTAGAAGAGTTCTTGGAGTTGGAGTTAGAAAAATTCTTGGAGCTGGAGGAATGGCTTGAAGATATGGATCAGAATTCGAAGAAGAAGCTTGATGACGATCAGAATACTTCCAGAGGAGTTCTGGAAACTTCCCCAAAGGGTAGCATTGGTCGAAACCAACCTGATGAGATCGATCGACACCCACCCTGCATCATCGACCTACCCCCACCCAAGAGCATCGATCGACACCCGTTGTTGGACGAACCGCACGGTTTCATAGTTGAGATGGAACCAATTGAGGAAAGAGTGCACGAGTCTGAAGCCTCACACAATGCTGACTCCAAACATCTGAGACCACTTATATGCGCAGAAGAAGCTGTTGGGTTTCACAAAAGAGTGAAGAGGATACATGATCCTGTGAAGATTGTGGTTCCATGCGCTGTATTTGAAGCTGAATCTCCTATTCCACCTGATAGAAGTATGCAGTTCAGTTCTCACATTGAGGTATTGGATGATCATCGGCACGTAGAAGCTTCTCAGAGAGGGTTGCGATTGTTACTGATTAAAGTTTATATTTATTCAAGGTCAAAAAAAAAAAAGATCCGAGGAAGATGAGTTTGCATGAGGATCGACGATGGCTGCGCAGCATCGCTCGACAGAGCATCACAAGTATCGATCGCCACTTAACTGTGTTGATCGATACTCACATCAATGGCAGGTTTACTCGCAAAACCTTGTTAATATTGTCCTTATGATTTATTTTCTCACCAATCTTAGACTTTATAACACTTGTCATGGTGTTGTTTAAGTCTGGGGGAGGTTCTACCGATATTGTGTTTTAGTTAGATATATATATTAAAAAAAAGAGATCCGAGTAGACGACTCCTCCGCACATCGACCGATGAGACCAGCTCGACATGGATCGACAGCACTTCAGATCCAACGATCGATTGTCTCGTCATTGTGTCGAATGATTGCTCTAGCCATCGACCGATGAGACCATGTCGCTATCAGTCGACATCACTTCATCAACAACGTTCGATTGTCACTTCATTGTGTCGATCGACACTGAGCAGGTCATCGTTCTTACTTGTTAAATTATGTACTTATGATTATTTCTCACCGTATGTCCAATTAGATATACACTGGGGACAATGTAATTTAAGTCTGGGAGGATGTTTACTGATATTAGTGTGTTCATGAGTCTTATCAAAATGTTTTCAAAAGAGTTTTATTGAGTCAAAAAGAGGATAATGAACTTATTAGATTTTTGCTTGTTATCTAACCACTCTTTAGCACCATTCTAGACTTACAAGTTGCAGATAGCACTAAAGATACTTAAGTGGATCAACCTGTCAACTATGTAACACTTGCTGAGAATATTTGAAGGAACCAAAGCTGACATCCAACCTAATTGAGCTCAACTTTGTTTGTCTTGGGGCTTGGTATACATAGGATTAGATTCTTCAAACAATTCTGGAAGGTAAAGCCTTGTGTAGATTTATCACATTTTCTCTCTCTATTTCGACCCTAGATTTATAGGTAGAGATATTTATTTTCAAAAAAAAAAAAAAAAACGAAAAACAAAGAAAGAAAAAAAGAAAAAAGAAAAAAGAAAAGAAAAAGAAAAAAAAAATATATAAAAAAAAAAATATATATATATAATATGTGTTAGTTCAGTGGAATCCGAATAAGACTTGGTGGCTACAACCATTAAGGCTTGCTTCATAAGGATTCCAACGAAAATAATTCGAACGAGACTTGGTGGTGGCAATCATCAAGGTTCGATTCACATGAATTTTTGGATATATGTCAAAAAGAAGTGAACAGGACTTGGTGGCAACCACCATTAAGGCCTGATTAATGGAAGCCTGTCCAATCTTGGTCAATGATCCTGCAATGGAAGCAGACTTTGACAAAAGAGAGAAATTAGTAGAGAGAAAATCCAGATACTTGTTTGAAAATCCTTGCATCCTGTGATCGATACTCCCAAGGTAAAGCCTGCACTTTTATTTATGTTAAGAAATGAGGTTGGTAGAGGGGAATGTCAGACATGATTTGCTAAGTTGTTGGCTAGGTGAATTTGGTTGCTAAGCTAGAATATGGTATAATGTGCTTTTGTGATTAGGACTTCTTAGATGTGGATTGCAATATTGCAGAGGTGATGATTCTAAGTTTTAAATCATGTGAGTCCCTGCTGTTTTCAAACCTCTTTCAGAGAGACTGCCCGTCTGTTTTGCTTGAGGACAAGCAAAAGGGTAAGTCTGGGGAGTTGATATACCATGGATTTCACCCATTATTAGCCATGGTATATAGGTGTTTTAATATATATTTACTACTATATAGAGTCTATCTAGAGTATTTACAGGTTCAGGGACGATTTGGAGGAATGCTGTGATTTTTGGTGTCTTTTGGAGCCTTTTGATGTGCAGAGCTGCACAGACGCGTCAGATGTTTAATTCTGGATGGAGAACTTCCCACCATTATATTGATCCCATATTTTGACACAAGATAGAGATTTGAGTTAGCTTTCCAATGCCGCTGTTTTGAGGTCAATCATCATCTTGTTGCAGACTTTATGTCCGTTTTACTGAAGAGTGGTCAGTCTGCCTCGCGAGAGAAAGATGTCGAGGAGATGAAGGACTGTCAATCGATGAAACAGCATTGGTGTCGGTCGAAAGTGATGCCAGAATATGGGCTGAGCATATTTTATGACCGACTGAAGCCCAGAAGCAACCACAAATTACCAGAATAACCTTGGAGGACCTAAAACCCTATTTATGTGTTTTCGAAGCCATTGTTGACGGCTAAGCTTTCTATTATTCTTGTTCTAAGTTAGGAGAGAAAGGAGAAAATCCTTCAGAGTCTTCCAGGAACTCCTTTGGTTTTTATTATCTATTCTATTGCAGTTTTATATCTATTCATCTATGATTTTCTGTGACAACTTCATGTCTGAATAGATTCACCTGTTAGGTTTAGGGTTCAGATAGGTTATGTGGGATTAGTCCCAAATATAGAATTGCTAAGTTGTGATATTCATCACTGAGTCTGTTCTTATTTCTTGTTCTTGAGTAATTAACCTGAACTTGATCATAGATTTATTAAGCACAAGCGAAAGCTTGTTTTTTTTATCTGACTTGTCTTCTCTGAGCTAGGATTGATAGAAACAAACGAGAGTTGATCTAGAAACCCTAGTGAACATTTAATCAACCCGCGCTAAACGCTTACTAGAAGCGTGTCGATCGATTCTCCTAATGAGTTATCGATCGACACGACGAAAGGCGTATCGGTCGATGCTCCTATAGAGACATCGATCGACGCTTTCTAAGATTCGACATCGAGAATTGAAGGTATTGGATCTAGTAATAGATAATCTAGAAATCGAGAGATGATCGGTTATTCTAGTTGTAAAGTTCTATAATATCATGTTTTAGTCTCTATATCATTATAATCCTGATTTCCTGAATAGAAACCTTACATCTAGCAAACCATCCTTCTATCAAACAACTCTCTGCCAAGCTGAACAATTGTCTTGTTCAACTTGTTTACTGCTTTATTTACTGCTTTGCTATCTTTATTTACTGCTTTAAACTTATTAGCCTAGCTTAATCATATAACTATTTGATCTTTTGTGTCCCATTGCTCCCTGTGGATTCGATCCCTAAGTACTACAACTCGACCTCTTATTTGAGAGAGTATAAATCACTCCTTAGGGTAATTTGAGTGATATCAGCGCAAGCGGAAGCATGGTCCTTTGTCTGATCTAGTTTACATTGTGCTAGGATTGCTAGAAACAAGCCACAACTGATTTAGTTTAACATAGTGAACAATTCAAACCCGCGCGGTAAAGCTTGCTAGAAGGAACGTCGACCGAGAACTCAGTTGTTGCATTGGTCGACATGCTGAAAGGTGTATCAATCGACATTTTCACAAGACTAACAAGCGACAACTGAGGTCTTAGATCTAGACAATAGATAGTCTACAAAAACGAAAGTTGATCGACTATTCTTTACTTTGAGTTCTAGAATATCCAACAAACACTTAGTCTGTAAACCTCTATAATCCTGATTGTTTGAATATAAAGCCTAAGTCTAACGCCTTTCATATCTGTTTAAAAGCCTCAATTAAACAACCGAGCAACCGCCTTGCTCACCACTGCTATTTACTTTACACCTGTTTGCCTAGCTTAACCACATAACTAGTAGATCTTTTGTGTGCCTTAGCTCCCCATTAATGTGATATCTAAGTACTACAACTCGACCTCTTATTTGAGAGAGTAAATCACTCCTTAGGGTAATTTGAGTGAGATCAAATTTGGCGCCGTTGTCGGGGAGCTTTGATCGATTTATAGATTTAATTCGATTTAGACTACTCTTTCGTCGACGGATACTTCCCATCCGACATCGATCGACACTTCACATCGTACATTGATCGATACTGAGCCGCGAAACATGGTTGCGACTATAGTTCTAATTCAGGATGCGGATGGATACATGCATGACCAGGAGGGTCATCTGCGTAATGCAGCACGTCAGAAGCTAGATTATCAAGGGGCTGTAATCCCTTATACTGATGCTGATAATGCAGTCTCAAGCTATAGACGAGGCTGTTCGACCGAGGAGATTAACTGATTACAACAGGCCGGATCAGTACTACTGGAACAGATCTGCTATTCGTCCTCCAACAATTTAGAGGCAAGACTATGAGTTGAAGCCTCAGTACTTTACACTCGTAGGACAGACACCCTACTGTGGGTTATCACACGAGCATCCTATGGACCATTTGGAGAGGTTTGAAGATTTAGTTTCTGCTATCAAAGCCAATGGAGTCCCTGAGGACTATCTATTTTGCAAGCTATTCAAGTACTCACTTGCTAGAAAATCTTCGCACTGGCTCAAGCAGTTACCACCAGGATCTCTTACATCCTGGGCCGACATCAACAACGCATTCCTGCATAATTTCTTTGATGAGGCACACACTGAAGACTTAAGGAGCACGATTGCTACATTCACATAGGAGCCTACAGAGTCATTCTGAAGCTCCTGGATCAGATTCAAGTCATATCTGAGAGACTGTCCACACCATGGATTCAATGAAGTGCAGCTGCTCGACATTTTCTTCAGGGGCATCGCACTGGCATATCAGATGGTTTTAGACTCAGCTAGTGATGGAAACCTCAACACTAGGAATCCAAAAGAGGCTGTGAGACTTATTGAGAGGAGAAAATCGGCCACTACCCTAGGGAAGGAGCAGATGGACGATGTTAAGGCTAAGCTAGATAGTGTTCACAAGCTTCTCAAGAAGCAAGCCAGCTTTGCAAAGGATGTAGAAGCTGTAGATGTCGACAATGATAGATATTAAGAGGAGGCTGTGAACTTCATAAGTGGTACAGGTTTTCAGAATTGGAGATCTGGAAATCAGAGTGGATACAGAAACTCCTATGGTAATGGACAGAAGAGAGGATACAATCAGAGTTCACAGGAAAAAAAAACCCTTCAGCAGCAACTACAACAACATCAACAAAGCTTATGGAAATTCTTTCTACCAGAATCCACCACCACAGACTTGACAGAGCAAGATAGAATCCATACATGATCAAGTTCTTGAGGGTCAGCAGAAGTTGATGGTGAACTTCAATGGGAAGATAGATGCTATTTAGACAGAGCTCAACTTAAAGTTTGAGTCTTTGAGCACACATATGAAGAAATTGGAGACACAAATGGTTCAGACATGAGAAACTATTAAAAGTCAGGAGGCTTTCATCATGGGTAAAGGAGATGAATCACTAAAGCACCACGTGAATGCCATCATAGATAATGATTTCTTGCTAGTGGTTAAAGAGGAGAAGCTTCAGGAAGGGGTCTTCGAAGTTGAGAGCTCCATGAGTTTCGGCGGTTCACACTGGTGTCGGCCGACGCCAAGAGATGAACATCAACCGATGGAGACAAATGCATATTGATCGACACCTTTTACTCAACATCCATCGACAGAGGAAGTTGCATCATGCGCAACAGAAAGGATCCTAACTCACGAGGAGTTCGCAGCTAAACACCCTTATCCACCCAAACCCTTATGCATTAAGAAGTCGGATATCAATCGACGCCATGAGCCAGCTATCGATCGTGATCAACACAACTACTGCAGCATCGATCGACGTAGCACGAGTGCAGCTACTGAGTGCAGCTACCAAAGATAGATGTAGCACGACTGAATGCACTCAGAATTCCATCTCAACCTTCAAAAACTATTGTAGACAACTTCAGTCAACAATCTGATGATGCACCAGAGTCTATGCAAGTTGATCAGAATTCTGAGAAAATAACCTTGAGGAGAAGGAAGGAAAAGGTTCCTAACCATCTTAAGAGAGGAGCTAATGAGAAGGAGATGGATAGCTTCACTAAAAAGGTTCTCAGGATACCCTTGGACAATCTGTTTGAGGAAGCTTACTTTACCCACAGGTTGTGGATGTTCTTCAGAGAGACCAAGGAAACTGAACATGACATACATATGATGTTCAATCAGGTCAAAGAGAAGATGAAGCAGAGGATTACACTGAAGAAGAAGAGTGATCCTGTGAAATTTGCAGTGCCATGTTTGTTGAAGGGAATTTAGTTTCTGTGTGCGCTATGTGACACAAGTTCATCAGTCAGCATACTACCCAAGCCGATGGCAGACCACCTGGGTCTAAAGATAGAGCCTTCAGATGATTCGTTCACTTTTGTGGATTATTTTACGAGGAATTCAAGAGGAATCATCAGAAACCTTGAGGTGCAGATTGGTAATGCACTAGTTCCAGTTGACTTCCATGTCCTGGACAACAAGCTAAACATGAATTCTTCTCTACTACTTGGGAGAGCCTTCATGGCTACTGTAGGAGCAGTTTGCAACATGCAGACTAATCAGTTGTGTATAACAATGATAAACCTTGATGTCTACTATGATCCAGTCAGAATTGACAAGCCACAAACGTCCAACACTAGAGTTGATACATGATTCATAGCAGCATGCTACAACGAATTTGAAGCTGAATACGAGACAGAGTATGAAGCATCGATCGATAGCCAGACTCAACCATCAATCAACAATGCCATTCAGCCAATGATCGATAACCATTTCAAAAGATCGATCGACAGTAGCCCTGAGAATGAGACTTTTGCTTTTCCAGAACACTGCTATCCACGTTTTGTAGTTAATACAGCCTCAGACATCGATCGATTACCATTACAGTGACACAATCAACAGACAAGGCAACTATTCTATTGGCAATTGGGCAAACGATAGCCATCATGAGAGCTTTGCAGTGGACACTGCACTACCTGAGATGCGATTTGGTGAGTGTTAGGGTATTTTTGTGTGCAAGCGATTCGTGGTCAGCTCTACGGAATGATAGGAAGAAGGAGACAAGTTGTCATAGTGCTTTCTCCTGCTTCAGTTGTTGATAAACCATGAGATCTTGCTCTTAGGATACTGCCATATGGGTATGGGCCAGTATATGTCGTCAATATCTTGGTAGTAGCTGGAGATATTGGTCGTTAGGAAGTAGCTGCCTGTCTACAATGAAGGCCGCATGGTCTTCATGCTCTATAGTCGACGGTTCCTGCTTCTAAAGGTATCTTTTGGGAGCTATGTTGTGGAACCATGGAAGGTGTTTGGATTTATAGCTGCATCCTTCAGTGGGGATTGCCTACGTACCCTTCAGTGAGGGATCAAGCCGTTCGTAGTTCATGTATAGGAGGCGCGTAGCCTAGATGGGCACGTGGCCTAGTGACACGTAGGCTAGTGAGCACGTGGCTTTGTAGTTGATAGGAGACATCTGTTCTAGAGGGCAAATGGCCGGAACAGATTGTAAACTTGTCGACATGCTACAGTGATCAGGATGTGTCGATGTGCTTCAATTAGCATAGAGTATTCCTACTGTTGGGCAGGATATCGTGGAGTTGTAGACGTGCTCCAATGAGAATAGAGCTTCATCCGGTTGATACAAATCGCCGGGATAGACCTATCATAGGCGTGTCAAAGAATAAGGTCTTCTAGGTGTGGAATAATTCCTTGGCGGCTGTGGAGTTGGTGAGCTCTGATGATGGACGTCTTGGACCTCTCTCTTTACGTTTAGAAACCTTATATTTATAGTAGAAGTCGTGCCTCTCTCTTATAATTTGGAAATATTCATTATATCTTTAGATAATAGAATATTTCCATTTTTCTTAAGGACGGCCATGTATATTGATCTCACTCAAATTACCCTAAGGAGTGAATTACTCTCTCAAATAAGAGGTTCAGTTGTAGTACTTAGGGATTGAATTCACAGGGAGGTAGGGAACCTAATAAATCTAATCAGAGTGATTAAGCTAGGTTGATTATGATTAAATGTAAATAGCAGGTTTGTGAGCAAGGCAGTTGCTCGATTGATTTGATTGGGGTTTTGGTACTTAGATGAAAATAGCTAGACTTAGGGTTTTTATTCAGGTAATCAGGATTATAATCCTACAGATGCCTAATAAGATGTATGCATGATATTATAAAGCTCAACACTTATAAACAAACCAATCGGCTCTCGCTTTCTAGGTTTGTCTATTGACCAGATATAAATCTCTATTAATGATTCTATAGGAATATCGATCGATACACTTGCTGAACCGTCGCCGATTATTCGATTGGAATATCGATTGACGCGTTTAGTCAAGCTTTATGCGCGGGTTGAATTTGCTCACTAATCTTCCTAGATCAGCTCTCGCCTTACTCTAGCAATCTTAGCTCAATTAGGATGGATTCAGGGTGAGATGGAAGTGATGACCTATACCTCAAACTCCTAGATCAAGTGCTAGCTAGCTAAACTAGAAACATGTTTTAATGACAATCCTAATGATGAATATTAGCAGTCTATAGTTGGGCCTAATCCCTCATAGCCTATTTAAACCCTAAACCTAACAAGAGAACTACTTAGACATGGCTAAGCAATTCATAACAGCAATTAGGTATAAAAACTGCATAGATAAATAGATAGATATCATTGGAGTTCCAATCACAAATATCTTTGGATCTTCTCTCCAATCTACTAAAAATCCTATAAAACGTTTTCTGTGAAAATAGTAAAACAAGAAAGCACACTTTTCCTCTAACATGTTGGCAAGCTATATATAATTAGGTTAAAACTCGTCAGGGTAATCTTGTAAATTGGTGAAGTCTTGGGCTCTAGGTCGGCTTGAACCAAACGAGCTTCTGCGCTTCGCCGTCGATTGATTTCACAGGATGTGCTTCGATCAATTATTGTCTCTGAATGTCGACCAATTGTCTTGCTCGATGGTCTGCTCGGATGTTTTCTCCAAATATCTCCAAAATGCTCCAAATCATCACTTTCTTCCAAATCACTCCTGATCCTATAAATATACTAAATAGACTCTAGAATATAGTAATTTGTTATAAAAACACCTATAAACCATGGCTAAAAATGGATAAAATCCATGGCCTATCAACTCCCCCAGACTTACCCTTTTGCTTGTCCTCAAGCAAAACATACAGACAGTCTCTCCGAAAGAGGTTTGAAAGCAGCAGGGACTCAAAAATTTAAAACTTGTAATCAACACCTTAGAAAGTCCAAATCTCAGAAGCACACTATACCATATCCTAGTCTAGCAACCAAGTTCATCTAGCTAACAACGTAGCAAATCATGTCTGACAATCCGCTTTACCAACCTCAATTCTTGCATAAAGAAAAGTGTAGGTTTTACCTTGGGGGTATCGATCACATGATGCAAGGATGCTCAAACAAGTATCTGGACCTGCAGGTAAATAAGAGTTTCTTTCCTCTCTCTCTGGTAATTTCTCCCTCAGTCAAAGTCTGCTTATATTGCAAGATCATTGACCAAGATTGGACATGCTTCCATGAATCAAACTTTAATGGTTTTAGCCACCAAATCATGTTCACTTCTTTTTGACCTATATCCTAGGATTATTCGTGAATCAAGCCTTAATGGTTGTAACCACCAAGTCATGTTCTAATCCTTTACCTATAGAATTCTTATGAATCAAGCCTTAATGGTTGTAGCCAACAAGTCCTGTTCGAATTCTTTTCCTAAGTTATTATCTACAACTATATATTTATATATATATATATATATATATATATATATATATATATATATATTTTTCCTTTTTTTTAAAATCTAATTTTCGAAATAGAGAGAGAGATGGTGATAAATCTACACAAGGTTTTAACTTCCAGGCTTGTTTGAAGAATCTGATCCCATGTATACCAAGCCCCGAGACAAGCTAAGTTGAGCTCAGTTAGGTTGGAGGTCAGCTTTGGTTCCTTCAAACATTCTCAGCAAGTGTAACATAGTTGACAGGTTGATCCACTTTGGTATCTTTAGTGCTATTTGCAACTAGTACATCTAGAATGGTGTGGTTAGATGACAAGGAAAATCAACAAGTTCATCATCCCCTTCTTGACTCAATAAATTTTTTTTTTTGAAAACTTTTTAATAAGAGTCATGAAATAAACTAATATCAGTAAACCTCCCCTCAGACTTAAACTGCACTATCCCCTGTGTAAATTCAGTCGGATTTATGGTGAAAACTAAAGCATAAGGACTCAATTGAACAAGTAAGAACGATATACCAGACCGAAATATATGTCGATCGATGTGAAGGTGTTGACATCGATCGCGGCATGTGATGTTCTGTCGATCGATGTCGGCAGTGTTTCGTCGGTCGATACTCCTAGCAAACGTCTACTCAGATCTTTTTTTTTTTGACCTGCAAAAATTCAAAAACTAGCATAAGTACTAAACTAATGAAAACCAATTCGAAATTACCTAATAGTGGGTTGCCTCCCACTCAGCAGCGCTTTGTTATAATCATTTAGCTTGACTTTTGAGGTGATTTGGCTAGTAATGTGGAAAGCTGGGACTTGCTGGGAAACAAGTTTCCATCTCTTCTCTGCTCTTGTTGAACCATGTACCAGTGAAGCTTCGTATTGCTTCATCTTCTCTGGGCCATTTATCCTTCATTGTTGCAGTTGTACTCTCTTTCTTCTGCAATCTGTCTCCGAGACTTTCAAGTCTGAACTGATGTCTCACAAGTGTGGTGTATGGGTCAGCTGAGATCTCCTCTCCATGGTTGTTTGTATCAGACATGTCTGATTTCACCTTTGGTACTAGCCTTCCTCGGTTTGTTGGTGTAGCTTCGTCGATCGATGTCCTTCTGTGCCTGTCGGTCGATATGTTGTTGCGTCTGTCGATCGATGTTGATGCCTCTGGTCTACGAGCGATGTATCTCTGAATCTCTACTATCTCCCTCTGCATTGCTTCTATCTGAGATGTCAAAGAACTGATCGTGAGGTCCATTGGGAAATAGATTTCATCACATCTCCTATCAAGCCTCTCTTCTGCTGTTCCCAGATTTCTGTAGATCTCTTCTATCATCCGATCAACCTCTGCTCTGGTGTAAGAATCTGGTTGAGACCTCATCGGATTTGAATGTGACAGCTCATCGTCGATTGATGTCGAGAGGTTTCTGTCGATCGATTCTGGTGCAGTTGCTTCGGCCGCACGCTGTGTCTGTATTTTCGCTATCTCCTGCCTCATCTCTTCCATGCATGTAGTCAACCAACTGATGCTATCATTCAGTGGGTAGTAGACACCATCAAGCTTCATCTGGAATTCATCTTCATTCTTTTCTTGAGCTCCACAGACTCCATAAAGCATCTCGTTTATCTCATCCTTGGTGTAGATCTCTGGTACTAGCTTGGTCTGTGTGAATGACCTACCATGTTCTAGAAGACATAGGTAGCTCTGCTCATCCATTGAGGCTCTTTCTAGAAGACTTCTGATATCATCCTTGGATACGCAGATGACGTGTCCATCTACATCTCCGGCATGTCCCTGATCATCTATTTAGACCCCATACTCATCCTTCTTCTCCCAGTGGAATCTCCTAGTTCCATCACGGTCATTGGCTCTTTTTCCAAACTCGGGGCGTCTGTCGATCCATGTTGGGTCTCCGATGTCGATCGACGGTTGAGTATGATGTCGATATTTTGGCTTGAAACGATCATCTACTACACCAGGTGTGTCATAGAACTTGTTTGTAACTCTCTGCTGGTGCTCTCGAATGTTGCGTTGTTGCATGAAGAGAATTTCTGCTCCTGGCTCATGTACTGCTGTTTCTACTGTATAGCTCTCATGATAGCGATCATCTGCCCAACTGCCAATTGAGTAGTTTCCTTCTTGTGCACGGTCGACTCCGGTGTCGATCGATGGGTAGCAGGCAATGTCGGTCGATGCTCGTTTGCGGTTTGTCTGGTGATGATGAGTGTCGATCGATGCTGGGACAGTTTTTTCGATCGACGGCACATTCCTTGTCCAAAAGGAACGATAGAGAAGTCTATCTTCCTCATTATGGATTCCTTTATACTCTATAGCTCGTTCCTCCTCATTATCCTCATCATACTCTTCTGTATGCAGGGTATCTCTGGTGGGTATCGCAGTGTGTGCCGCTATAGTGGGATTGTAGTAGTCATTCTCCCAATCGTCTGGACTACTGTCGATCAATTCTTCCAGGTGATTGTCGATCGATTTCTGGTTGGCACTGTCGATCGATGTGGCCGTGTGTGTTTCGAATGACGCAGAATACTCTGTCTCGTACTCAGCTCTACAGTGGCATGCTGTTACGAGTCTTGTATCATTAATTCTTCTGGAGAACGTTTGTGGTTTCATGACTGGAATAGGATCATAGTAGACATGTGAGTATATGAGCGTCAGGCACCACTGGTTGGTTTGCATGTTGCACACTGCTCCTACTGTTGACAAGAAGGCTCTTCCAAGCAACAGAGAAGAATTCCAGTTCAGCTCGATATCCAAGACATGGAGATCTACTGGAACTAGGGCATTACCAATCTGCACCTCTAGGTCTTTGACAATTCCTCATGAGCTCCGCTGAGAACAATCCACAAAAGTGAATGATTCTTTGGAAGGCTCCACCTTCAGACCTAGATGGTCTGCCATAACCCTAGGTAGGATGTGATAGACCATTGATTTGACCCACCTTTAACCATGGTTTATAAGTGTTTTAACTACTAATTATTATATTATAGAGTCTATTTAGAATATTTATAGGATCATAAGTGATTTGGAGAAAAGTGATGATTTTGGAGCATTTTGGAGATATTTGGAGTAAGCACTTTAGATGACCATCGAGCTCGTCCATCGGTCGATATTGAAGAGGAATAATCAATCGATGTTCACATCTTGACATCGATCGACAGCGAAGCGCGCAGAAAGCCCATTTGGTCACAGCCGACTTGGAGCCCAAGTCTTCACCAATTTACTAGATTACCCCGGACGAGTTTTAATCTAATTATATAAGTTTTGCCAACATGTTAGAGGCAAACAATGCATTCTTGTTTTATTGTTTTAGACAGCAAAGGTTTTCTAGGATTTTTATTAGATTGGAGAGAAGATCTAAAAAGATTTGTGATTGGAACTCAATTAATATATATCTATTATTCTAATGCAGTTTTTATACCTATTTGCTATTATGAATTGCTTGGCCATGTCTGAGTAGTTCTATTGTTAGATTTTAGGGTTTAAATAGGATATGAGGGATTAGCCCCAACTATAGATTGTTAAGTTGTGATAGTAATCTTTAGGATTGTCATTAATACCTGATTCTAGATTAGCTACCTAGAACTTGTCCTAGGATTGTTAGATTTAAGTGATAACTTTCATCTCATCATGAAACCATTCTAACTGAGCTAAGACTTGCTAGAGTAAGCGACAGCTGATCTAGTAACCTTAGTGAGCATATTTAACCCGTGCATTAATGCTTGACCAAGCGCGTCGATCGATATTCCTATCAAATAATCGGTCGACGTTTCAACAAGTGTATCGATCGATATTCCTATAGAATAATCGATCAAAACTGGTCAATAGACAAACCTAGAAAGCGAAAGCCTGAGGGTTTGTTATTAAGTGTTGAGCTCTATAATATCATGCACGCAACTTGTTAAGCATCTATAGGATCATAATTCCAAATTTCCTGAATAAGAACCCTAAGTCTAACTATTTCATTTTTAGCACCAAAACCCCAACCAATCAATCAAGCAATTTTTTGGTCACAAAACTTGCAACTCTACATCAAAAACATTAAACAAACTAGCTTAACAAATCTAATTAGATTTATTAGGTTCCCTAGCTCCTTGTTGATTCGATCCCTAAGTACTACATTTGAACCTCTTATTTGAGAGAGTAATTCACTCCTTAGAGTAATTTGAGTGATATCAAATTTGGTGCCGTTGCCGGGAAGCTTTGATCGCCTATTAGATTTAATCTTGTTAAGTTTAAAACCACTTTCTGACACAAAATTTTTCTTCTTGGCTTTTCAAGTACATGCCCAGCAGTACCAAAAGCAACAAGGAAACTCAGCTGTTATTCTCATTAGATCCTGCAAGCTTGGAGCGTTCCATCTGCAAGGAAATACGTTCCTCATCGATCGACAACAACACCTGTTCGTCGCTCGATTTTCGTCAGCCACCGTCGACCCAGACGCTAGCCTCGTCGACCGACACTCACTCACCACCATCGACCGAAGACACTAATCTTTCGTCGACCGACATCTTCCATCCAACATCGATCGATACTTCAGTCCGAGCATTGATCGATACTGAGCCGCGAGACATGGTTGCGACTTTGATTCTTGTACGTGATGAGAGGGGAGACCTGCATGACCAGGAAGGTCATCTGCGTAATGCAGTAAGTCAGAGGATAGATGCTCAGGGGTCTGCAATCCTTGAGTCTGATACTGATGCTACAAGCACTGCTCTACCTGTAGATGAGGCTGCTCGACCCAGAATGTTGGCTGACTTCAACCGTCCAGATCATTTCTACGCCAACAGATCAGCCATTCGTCCTCCAACTATTCAGAGGGGGAATTTTGAGTTGAAGCTGCAGTACTACACACTCGTGGGATAGACACCCTACTATGGGTTATCTCACGAGCATCCTATGGACCATCTGGGGAGGTTCGAGGATATTATATCTGCTATCAAAGTCGAGGGAGTCTCTGAAGACTACCTCCTATGCGAGCTCTTCAAATACTCACTTGCTGAAGATGCTTCGCATTGGCTTAAGCAGTTACCACAAGGATCTCTCACATCTTGGAGCGACATCAAGAATGCATTCTTTTGCAACTTCTTTGATGAGGCGCGTGCTGAAGACTTGAGGAGCAAGAATGCTACATTCACTCAGGAGCCTGCAAGAGTCATTCAGAAGCTCCTGGATCAGATTAAAGTCTTATCAGAGAAACTGTCCACACCATCGATTCAATGAAGTACAACTACTTAGTACTTACTACAGAGGCATCGCGGTGCAGTACCAGATGGCTGTTGATGCTTCCAGCAATGGGCACTTCAACACCAGGAATCCAGAGGAGGCAGTGAAAGTTATTGAGAACTTAGCATCCAGTAGCAGCACCAAGAACACTGATTTTGAGAGGAAGAAATCCGCCACCATTCTTGGGAATGATCAGATCCCGTCATCGATCGACACAAAGAGACCGCTATCGATCGACAACCTCCAACACCCATCGATCGATGAGCACCTCTTAAATACCGATTGCATATGCAAAAGATAGATGTTGCACGTCTCAATGCACTCAGGCCCAAACCCAAACCTTCAGATAACCCACCAGAGACCATTAGGATACCTTCAGATGATGCAACAGATCCTATGGAAGTTGATAGGGTTTCTATGGGAAGAACCCTAAGGAAAAGAAAGGAAAAAGTGTCGAAACATCTGAAGAGGGGAGCTAATGAAAAGGAAAGGGAAAGTTTCCAAAAGAGTGTCTTCAGGATCCTTTTAGAAAAGCCATTCGAGGAGGCTTATTTTACCCACAAATTGTTGATGTTCTTCCGAGAGACCAGAGAGACCGAAGAAGACATTAGGAGAATGTTATGTGAAGCCAGAGAAAAGGTGAAGAAGAGGATTACGCTGAAGAAGAAGAGTGATCCTAGGAAATTTGCAATACCATGTACGATGAAGGGTATAGAGTTCCCACATGCTCTGTGCGACACAAGAGCATCAGTAAACATTTTACCTAGGGTTATGGCAGACCATCTGGGTCTGCAGATGAAACATTCCAAGGAATCATTCACTTTTGTGGATTTTTCTCAGAGGAGCTCATGAGGGATTGTGAGAGACCTAGAGGTGCAGATTGGTAATGCCCTAGTTCCAGTTGATTTCCATGTCTTGGTTATCAAGCTAAACTGGAACTCTTCTCTATTACTTGGGAGAGCTTTCTTGGCAACAGTAGAAGCTGTGTGCAGCCTACAAACCAACCAGTTGTGCATGACGCTCATAGATCCTCATGTCCACTACAACCCTATTCCAGTGAAGAAGCCACAGACGTCCTCCAGAAGTATTAATGATCCAGGACTCATCGCAGCATGCCACTGTGGAGCTGAGTACGGGACAAAATACTCGGCGTCGATCGAAACTCACACTGCAACATCGATCGATAGTATTCAGAAGAAATCGATCGACGTTTCTGAGAAAGAATCGGTCGACAGTATGAAGAAGATTATGAGAAGGAGCGAGCTATAGAGTACAAAGCCGTTCTTGATAAGGAAGATAGACTTCTCCACCATTCCCCTTGGAAAAGGAATGCACCATCGATCGACAGAACAGTCTCAACATCGATCGACACTCATCCTCATCAGACAAGCCGAAAAGGAGAATCGACCGAAATTGCCTACTACCCATCGATCGACACTGGAGTAGACCGTGTACGAGAAGGAGACTACTCGATTGGCAGCTGGGCAGATGATCACCATCATGAAAGCTATGCAGTAGAAATGGAAATTCAAGAGCCAGGAGCAGATGGACTTCATGAGGCTTTCACATATGAGGAACCTCTCAACATGCAAAGACGTGATGAAGCAGATCAACAATGAGCATAAGCTACTGGGGAAAGGACACGTTTGAGCCATCCTATCGTCAGAGCCAACCAACCATCGATCGACAACAGCCTTCCACCGTCGATCGACATCCGTCCAAAACCAATATCCACTGTGGGAAAACCCTAAAATTGATAACCAATATCTAATACAGAAATAATTTGGTATTTTCAGGGACCCAGATTGCTACGCAAGAGCAATAGATGGCCATACACTGCAAGTATCCAGAGAGGACATTGCACACATTCTTCAGATGGCTAATGGAGCAGATAATCTCTTCATGCAACAACGCACCGTCCCAGCAACTCAGTAGAGGGTTACAAAAGAGCTCTGTGACACAGCTGGTGGCATAGACAATCGCTTCAAGCAGAAGAATTGACATCACACTCGACCGTCGATCGACGTTGACGTCCCACCGTCGATCAACAGACGTCCAGAATTCGGCAGAAGAGCTTTTGACCTTTTTGGAACCAGAAAATTCTACTGGAAGAGAAGGATGAGTGTGGAGTTTACAGAGATGATCAGGGATATGCAAGAGATATGAATGGTCACATCATAAGTGTGTCCAAGGATGATATCAGAAAGCTAATGGAAAGAGCTTCGAGAGATGAGCACATCTACATATGTCTTCCAGAACATGCTAGCTCATTCACACATACCAAGCTGGTACCAGAGATCTACACCAAGGACGAGATCAATGAGAAGTTCTACGGAGTATGTGGAGCCCAAGAGAAGTATGAAGGTGATTTCCAGATGAAGCTTGATGGTGTCTACTATCCACTGAGTGATAGCATCAGTTGGTTGACTACATGCATGGAGGAGATGAGGCAGGACATAGAAAAAATTCAGCATACGGCCGACAAAGATCGACCAGCATTGAACGACAGACACCATTCAACATCGATCGACGACGACCCAAAGAACTCACACCCGATGAAGTCTCAACCAGATTTTCACACCAGAGCAGAGATTGATCAGTTTGTAGAAGAGATCTATAGAACTCTGGAAACTACATAAGAGAGGCTTGATAGGAGATGTGATGACATCTATTTCCCAATGGACCTTAGCATGAGTGCTTAGACTTCTCAGATAGAAGCAATACAGAGGGAATTAGTGAAGATTCGGAATTACATTGCCCGTCGACCAGAAGCATCAGCATCGATCGACAGACGCAACAACAAATCGACCGACATTCATAGATAGAAATCGGTCGATGACGCTACAAACCGAGGCCGGCTAGTACCAAAGGTGACATCAAACATGTCTGATACACACAACCATGGAGAGGAGATTTCAGCTGACACCTACACCACACTCAGAAGACATCAGTTCAACTTTGAGAGTCTTGGAGAAAGACTGCAGAAGATGGAAAACACAACTGCAACAATGATGGAAAGATGGCGCAGAGGAGATGAAGCAATGCGAGACTTCACTGGTACATGGTTCAACAAGCGCAGAGAAGAGATGGACACTTGTTTTCCAGTAAGTTCTAGCTTTCAACACTACTAGCCAAATCACCTCCAAAGTCAGGCTAAATGACTATAACAAAGCGCTGAGTGGGAGGCAACCCACCATTAGGTAATATTTAATTGGTTTTATTAATCTAGTACTTTTGTTGGTTTTTATTTATTGCAGGCTAAAAAAAATGATCCGAGTAGACGATTGCCGTGAGTATCGACCGACGAAACACTGCTGACATCGATCAATAGAAAATCACCTGCCGCGACCGATATGAACACCTTTACATCGGTCGACATCCATTCCGGTCTGGTATATCGTTCTAACTTGTTACATTGAGTCCTATGATTTAGTTATCACCATAACTCCGACTGAATTTACACTAGGGACAGTGTAGTTTAAGTCTGGGAGAGGTTTACAGATAGTAGTTTATTCATAAATCTTGTTAAAATGTTTTCAAAATTTTTTTATTGAGTCAAGAAGGGGATAATGAACTTATTACATTTTTGCTTGTTATCTAACCACTCTTTAGCACCATTCTAGACTTACTGATTGCAGATAATACTAAAGATACTAAAGTGGATCAACCTGTCAACTATTCACACTTGTTGAGATTGTTTGAAGGAACCAAAGCTGACCTCCAACACTAAACTTGACACAACTACTTGTCTTGGGGCTTGGTATACATGAGATTGGATTCTTCAAACAAGTCTGGAAGGTAAAGCCTTGTGCAGATAGACTTATCACCCTCTCTCTCTCTATTTTCGAAATATAGATTAAAATTATAAATATAGTTATAAAAAAAATATTTATTATATTTATTATCTTTTAAAGATTTATTAGGAAAGGATTCGAACAGGACTTGGTGGCTACAACCATTAAGGCTTGCTTTATAAGAATTCTATAGGTAAAGGATTAGAACATGACTTGGCGGTTACAACCATTAAGACTTGCTTCACAAATAATCCTAGGATATATGTCAAAAAGAAGTCAACAGGATTTGTTGGCAACCACCATTAAGTCTTGATTCATGGAAGCCTGTCCAATCTTGGTCAATGATCTTGCAATATAAGCAGACTTTGACTGAGAGAGAAAATTAGTAGAGAGAGAGGATAGGAACTAATTTTTACCTACAGGTCCAGATACTTGTTTGAAAATCCTTGCATCCTGTGATCGATACTCCCAAGGTAAAGCCTGCACTTTTATGCTAAGAAATGAGGTTGGTAGACTTGCTTCACAAATAATCCTTGGTTGCTAAGCTAGGATATGGTATAATGTGCTTTTGTGATTAGGCCTTCTTAGATGTGGATTGCAATATTGTAGAGGTGATGATTCTAAGTTTTAAATCATGTGAGTTCCTGCTATTTTCAAACCTCTTTCAGAGAGCTGCCTCTTTGTTTTGCTTGAGGACAAGCAAAAGGGTAAGGCTGGGGGAGTTGATATAACTACTAATTATTATATTATAGAGTCTATTTAGAATATTTATAGGATCAGGAGTGATATGGAGAAAGTGATGATTTTGGAACATTTTGGAGATATTTGGAGTAAGCATCCGAGATGACCATCGAGCTTGACCATCGGTCGATATTGAAGAGGAATAATCGATCGATGTTCACATCTTGACATCGATCGATAGCGAAGCGCGCATAAAGCTCATTTAGTCACAGCCGACTTAGAGCCCAAATCTTCACCAATCCACAAGATTACCCTGACAAGTTTTAACCTAATTATATAAGCTTTGCCAACATGTTAGAGGCAAAAAGTGATTTCTTGTTTTATTGGTTTAGATAGCAAAACTTTTCTAAGATTTTTAGTAGATTGGAGAGAAAATCCAAAGAGATTTGTGATTGTAACTCCATTAATATCTATATATTATTCTAATGCAGTTTTTATACCTAATTGTTGTTATGAATTGCTTGGTCATGTCTGAGTAGTTCTATTGTTAGATTTTAGGGTTTAAATAGGTTATGAGGGATTATCCCTAACTATAGATTGCTAAGTTGTGATATTAATCTTTAGGATTGTCATTAATGTCTGATTCTAGATTAGCTACCTAGAACTTGTCCTAGGATTGTTAGATTTAAGTGATAACTTTCATCTCATCCTGAAACCATTCTAACTGAGCTAAGACTTGCTAGAGTAAGCGAGAGCTGATCTAGTAACCTTAGTGAGCATATTCAACCCGTGTATTAACGCTTGACCAAGCGCGTCGATCGATATTCCTATCGAATAATCGGTCGACGTTTCAACAAGTGTATCAATCGATATTCCTATAGAATAATCGATCGACACTTGTTAATAGACAAACCTAGAAGGCAAAAGCCTAAGGGTTTGTTATTAAGTGTTGAGCTCTATAATATCATGCATGCAACTTGTTAAGCATCTATAGGATTATAATTCTGAGTTTCCTGAATAAAAACCCTAAGTCTAACTATTTCCTTTTAAGCACCAAAACCCCAACCAATCAATCGAGCAATTACTTGCTCACAAAACTTGCAACTTTACATTAAAAACAATAAATAAACTAGCTTAACAAATCTGATTAGATTTATTAGGTTCCTTAGCTCCTTGTGGATTTGATCCCTATGTACTACATCTGAACCTCTTATTTGAGAGAGTAATTCACTCCTTAGGGTAATTTGAGTGATATCAGGATGCTGACTGATGCTCCTGTGTCACACAATGCATGTGGGAACTCAATACCCTTCACCGTACA
The DNA here is from genome assembly GCF_020379485.1 of Brassica napus. Classification (NCBI taxonomy): domain Eukaryota; kingdom Viridiplantae; phylum Streptophyta; class Magnoliopsida; order Brassicales; family Brassicaceae; genus Brassica; species Brassica napus. The sequence continues at coordinate 11,764,725 of NC_063451.1, forward strand.
TGGTATTACAAACTTCCCAGGATCACTCTTCTTCTTCAGTGTAATCATATTCTTCATCTTTTCTCTGGCCTCATAGAACATTCTCCTAATGTCCTCTTCAGTCTCCTTGGTCTCTTTGAAGAACATCCACAATCTGTAGGTAAAGTAGGCCTCCTTGAATGGTTTCTCCAGTGGAATCCTAAAGACTCTCTTTCGAAAACTTTCCATCTCCTTCTCATTAGCTCCCCTCTTCAGATGCTTGGCAACCTTTTCCTTTCTTTTCCTCAAGGTTCTCCCCGTAGGAGCCTTATCAACTTCCATAGGTTCTGCTGCATCTTCTGAATGTGTACTGGTGGTCTTTGGAGGGTTAGCTAAAGGTTTGGGTTGTGGCCTGAATGCATTGAGACGGGCGACGTCTATCTTTGGCAACTGCACTCGGTATGTTAGAGGTGCGCGTCGATCGATGGGCGCTGGAGGTTGTCGATCGATAGCGGTCTCTCTTTGTCGATCGATGGCAGGGTCAGTTTTCCGATCGATGTTGACATAAACAGGGCTGGGAGGATGTGGGTGTCTTGCTGCGAACTCCTCGTGAGTCATAATTCTCACGGTAGTGCATGATGCGGTCGATTCCGTAGGTGTCATTGAACGATGCTTTGGAGAGGCTGTCGATCTGTTCTGATTGAAGTCCGTCCATCGGTGTTCAATGTTCGACGTCTGGCGTCGATCGACACCAATGTGATGCGCCGAAGCTCATCGAACTCTCTACTTTGAAATCTCCTTCTTGCAGCTTCTCATGCTTCACCAGTTGCAAGAAATCATTATCTGTGGTGGCATTCACGTGGTGCTTCATGACATCATCTCCTACCCCCCTTGTTAAGGCTTTTTGCCGTTTAAAAGCTTCTCCTTTCTGAACTACCTGCATCTCCAACTTCTTCACATGAGTGCTCAAGGTCTCAAATTTTGTGTTCAGGTTGTTGTAGACAGAATCGATCTTCCCATTGAAGTCCACCGTCATGCTTTGTTGTCCCTTAAGAACCCTATCAAGCATTCCTTCAAACTTGCCCTCCTGAGTCGGTGGTGGTGGCGTCTGGTAAGATGAGTTTCCATAAATCCTATTGTTGTTGCTGTAGTTGTGGCTGTAGGGCTTCTGGTACTGCGAACTCTGGTTGAAATTACTCTTTTGTCCATTGCCATAGAAGTTTCCATTCTGGTTTCCAGACCTCTGAATTCCAGTTCCACCGATGAAGTTCACATCCTCCTCTACTCTATCCTCTGTGTCTACAACATCTGCATCTTCGACTAAGCAAGCCTGCTTCCTCAGAAGCTTGTGAACATTGTCCAGCTTTACCCTCACCTCATCCATCTGGTCATTCCCAAGGATGGCTGCCGATTTCTTTCCCTCAAAATCAGTGTTCTTGGTGCTGTTGTTGGATGCCAAGTTCTGAATAACTCTTATTGCCTCTTATGGATTCCTAGTGTTGAAGTTCTCATCTCTGGAAGCATCAAGAGCCATCTGATACTGCACTACGATGCCTCTGAAGAAAGTACTGAGCAACTGTACATCATTGAATCCATATTATGGGCAGTCCCTCTTATAAGACTTGAATCTGATCCAGGAGCTTCTGAATGATTCTGTAGGCTCCTGCGCGAATGTAGTAATCTTGCTCCTCAAGTCTTCAGCACGTTCCTCATCGAAGAAGTCACGCAAGAATGCGTTCTTGATGTCAGCCCAGGATGTAAGAGATCCTGGTGGTAACTGCTTAAGCCAATGCGAAGCCTCTCCAACAAGTGAGTACTTGAAGAGCTTGCAAAGTAGGTAGTCCTCAGGGACTCCATTGACTTTTATAGCATATATAAGATCCTCGAACCTCTCCAGATGGTCCATAGGATGCTCGTGAGATAACCCACTGTAGGGTGTCTGTCCCAGAGTGTGTAGTATTGCGGCTTCAACTCGAAATCGCCTCTCTGGATAGCTGGATGACAAATAGCTGATCTGTTGGCATAGAACTGGTCTGGACGGTGGTAATCAGCCAACGTTATGGGTCGAGTAGCCTCATCTACAGGTTGAGCAGTTCCTGTAGCATCAGTATCAGAATCACGGATTGAAGCCCCCCTGAGCATCTATCCTCTGACCTGCTGCATTACGCATATGACCCTCCTGGTCATGCAGGTCTCCTTTATCATCTCGTACAAGAATCAAAGTCGCAACCATGTCTCGCGGCTTAGTATCGATCGATGTTCGGACTGAAGTATCGATCGATGTTGGATGGAAGGTATCGGCCGATGGAAGAGTAGCTTCGGTAGATAGTGGTGAGCGAGTGTCGGTTGACGAAACTGGTGTTTGGGTCGACGGTGGTTGACGAAAATCAGGCGACGAACAATTTTTGTTGTCGATTGATGAGGTGTGTCTTCCCTTGTGAAACTTGCAGGATCTGATGGGAATAGCAGTTGAATTTCCTTGTTGATTCTGGTACTGCAGGGCATGCACCTGAAAAGACAAGAAAAAAAAATTTGTGTCAAAAAGTGGTTTTAAGAAGTAACCTAGACTAAATCAGACTAAATGTATAGGCGATCAAGTTTCCCCAGCAATGGGAAATTTTATCTTACTCAGATTACCCTAAGGAGTGAATTACTCTCTCAAATAAGAGGTTCAGTTTTAGTACTTAGGGATCGAATTAACAGGGAGCTAGGGAACCTAATAAATCTAATCAGAGTGATTAAGCTAGGTTGATTATGATTAAATGTCAATAGCAGGTTCGTGATCAAGGCTGTTGCTCGATTGATTTGATTGGGGTTTTGGTACTTAGATGAAAATAGCTAGACTTAAGGTTTTTATTCAGGTAATCAGGATTAAAATCCTACAGATGCCTAATAAGTTGTATGAATGATATTATAGATCTCAACACTTATAAACAAACCGATCGACTCTCGCTTTCTAGGTTTGTCTATTGACCAGATCGATGATTCTATAGGAATATCGATCAATACACTTGTTGAACCATCGACCGATTATTCGATTGGAATATCGATCGACGTGTTTAGTCAAGCTTTACGCGCGGGTTGAATTTATTCACTAAGCTTCCTAGATCAGCTCTCGCTTTACCCTAGCAATCTTAGCTCAATTAGGAAGGATTCAGGGTGAGATGCAAGTGATGACCTATACCTCAAACTCCTAGATCAAGTTCTATAGCTAGCTAAACTAGAAACATGCTTTAATGACAATCCTAATGATGAATATCACAACTTAGCAATCTATAGTTGGGGCAATCCATCATAACCTATTTAAACCCTAAACCTAACAAGAGAACTACTCAGACATGACTAAGCAATTCATAACAACAATTAGGTATAAAAACTGCATAGATAAATAGATAGATATCAATGGAGTTCCAATCACAATTCTCTTGGATCTTCTCTCCAGTCTACTAAAAATCCTAGAAAACCTTTGCTATGAAAATAGTAAAACAAGAAAGCACACTTTGCCTCTGCCAAGCTATATATAATTAGGTTAAAACTCGTCAGGGGTAATCTTGTAAATTGGTGAAGTCTTGGGCTCTAACTCGGCTGGAACCAAACGGGCTTCTGCAAGCTTCACTGTTGATCGATGTCACAGGATGTGCATTGATCGATTATTGTCTCTGAATGTCGACCAATGGTCTTGCTCGATGGTCAGCTCAGATGCTTTCTCCAAATATCTCAACAATGCTCCTAAATCATCACTTTCTTCCAAATCACTTCTGATCCTATAACTATACTAAATAGACTCTAGAATATAGTAATTAGTTATTAAAACACCTACAAACCATGGCTAAAAGTGGGTAAAATCTATGGCCTATCATATGTTGGAATACTTCCTCTTTCTCTTGGATTTAGGAAGATTCCTTCTTGTCTAAGATGGTTACCTTATATTAAGGAAGATTTCCATTTATCCTTAGGCAGGAGAAATCACTCGGCCTGGAAGCCGGAAGCCGTAGGCCGTAGGTAGGACCCTCACCCGGGGGCACGGCCCTGGAAGTTAGAGGAAGGAACCTAGAAGCTGGAGTAATCTTTTCATGGATTATTTTTCCTCAACGGTTTGCCCCTTATTTTCTGGTTTCATTTTTGAAGGCAGGAAATAACATGATTTTCTTCATTGGACGTCGTGAGTTGGACCATGGTATCAAGCTACTTGTTGAATTTGGAGTAGGACGTCGGCTCGTAGCATGGGCCATCAAACTTCCTTGTCGGTAGTGCTCAGATGTACTTGCGCTCTGTATGAAAGGATTCACAGCCTGATTGGAGATGTATGGTGGCCTGGAGAATGGACAATAATCTTTGATCCAACGCAGACACGTGGTCTGGATCAAGTAGTATATTCGTCGATAAACCCTGTGGGCATGATGTCGTGGCCTGAGTTATGATGGTCACGTGGATGTAGTTGTACTCTTGATTCTGATGACTCTCACATGGGAGTCCCAATGTGGAGTAGGCGAGGAACTTCCTGATGGGGGTGACTTGACCGCAGGCGGATCCATACACTGTCGCGCTGGATCAAACCCATCTTGTAAGACTCTATTCTTCTCATTTTTGAAGATGAGATGTTGTCCCAGAGATGCTTGTGCTGTTCCTGTAGCAACCATCGGCCTTAGTTCAGGCCATGACTTCAGTTGTCATTTCTCCAGGATTCTCTGGCTCCGCAAATCAAGTGGAAGACTATTATAAGGGTCAGGACCCAGAATTTTTGAGAAGGAGAATCTTGGCGAGGTTAAGGATCAGGAGGACGAGGTGGTTTAATAAGACCCAGAGGCGAAAATTGAGGATCCTAATGCTTGATTCTGCTGGCTGATAGACCATGGATTTGACCCACTTTTATCCATGGTTTATAAGTATTTTAACTACTATTTAATATATTATATAGTCTATTAAGTATATTTTAAGGATCATGAGTGATTTGGAAGAAAGTGATGATTTTGGAGTATTTTGGAGATATTTGGAGCAAGCACCCGAGATGACCATCGAGCACGACCATCGGTCGCCATTGAAGAGGAATAATCGACCGATGTTCACATCGTGACATCGATCGACAGCGACGCGCGCAGAAAGCCTGTTTTGTCTCAGCCGACTTAGAGCCCAAGTCTTCACCAATTTACAAGCTTACCCCTGACGAGTTTTAACCAAATTATATAAGCTTTGCCAGCATGTTAAGGGCAAAGTGCGCTTTATTGTTTTACTATTTTCAATAGCTAAAGGTTTTCTAGGATTTTTAGTTGATTGGAGAGAAGATCTAAAGAGATTTGTTATTGGAACTCCATTGATATCTATCTATTTATCTATGCAGTTTTTATACCTTATTATTGTTATGAATTGCTTAGCCATGTCTGAGTAGTTCTCTTTGTTAGATTTAGGGTTTAAATAGGTTATGAGGGATTAGCCCCAACTATAGATTGCTAAGTTGTGATATTCATCTTTAGGATTGTCATTAATGCCTGTTTCTAGATTAGCTACCTAGAACTTGCCTTAGGAGTTGTAGACATAAGCGATAGCTTGCATCTCACCCTGAATCCATCCTAACTGACCTAAGATTGCTAGAGTAAGGCGAGAGCTGATCTAGGAAGCTTAATGAGCACATTCAACCTGCACATTAACGCTTGACCAAAAGCGTCGATCGATATTCTAAACTAATAATCGGTCGACGTTTCAACAAGTGTATCGATCGATATTCATATAGAATCATCGATCGACACTGGTCAATAGACAAACTTAGAAATGGTTTGTTATTAAGTGTTGATCTCAATAATATCATGCATACAACTTATTAGGCATCTGTAGGATTATAATCCTGATTACCTGAATAAAAACCCTAAGTCTAGCTACTTTCATCTATGTACCAAAACCCCAATCAATCAATCGAGCAACCACCTTGCTCACAAGCCTGTCTTCTACATTTAATCATAATCAACCTAGATTAATCAACCTAATTAGATTTATTAGGTTCCCTAGCTCCCTGAGAATTCGATTCCTAAGTACTACAACTGAACCTCTTATTTGATAGAGTAATTCACTCCTTAGGGTAATTTGAGTGAGATCACTGGCCTTGCTCGATCCTCTTTTATCTCTTGTTATTTAAGATAGTGATCTTCGTTGAGCTCGTAAAAGCACCAATGGCCTTTCAGCAGGTCTTCGTGCTGGTCCCTTTTTTGCGTTTAGCATACTTCATGCTCCTTGAGGTTTTGAAGCTTTAGCTGTAGCTTCTTGCCTCGTCTCGGGATTGTACCTTGACATTTGGCAGGGGGACGTTCGGCATGTTCGTCTTAGTACCTGAAGATAACCTAGTTAAATCTTGGTACCAGAGTAGATCTCTTGGACATGTTTTCAGTGGCGAGCAGTAGTGTCCATGTTGGGGTCAAAAACGGTTATCTCGAAATCAACGTCTAAAAGTTACATTTCAGTGCGAAAGCTTTCTCGACACACTCTCGACAAAAGTTCTCGAAGCAAAGGACTCGATAAAAATGGATCACGGAGTCAAACGAGCAATCCAACTTGCCCGTCCAACTCGCCAAACGGGCGAGTTGGATCGACCACGCTGTCCAACTCGCCCGTTCGGCGAGTCAGACCAACTCCATTTACGGGCGAGTTGGACGGCGTGGTCGATCTAAGTCAAAAAACGGGACAAAGAGGTCTAGAACGCGGCTAACAAACCACTTACGATTTCATACGAATTTGAGCCCATCAGTGCTATGACGGTTTATCTTTACTTGCGGAAAAAGATAAATCTAGAGAAATCGGAAGATAAATGTCATGTTTCCAAGATAGTGATGAAGATCGAGAAGAAAAGGAATATTTCCGCAAAATGATAAACTCGACCTAGGGGCAAGAAAGGAAGCAGGAACCGACTTAGAAGGCGTATATAAGGGGAGCTAAATCCAAGGGCGCAAGGAGGGATTTTAGACCTAGAAAAACTCTGCTATCTTAGGAAAACGTAGAATTTAAGCGGCTCAATTTTACTTAGACTCTTTTCGTTCTTGTTCAAAGATTAACTTGGCTAGCGAAACTCTGTTCGTCTTGTCTCTCGGAAATCCTGTAACCTTGTTCTTTTATCAATCAATAATACACCACTGTGCAATTTACTTTCGATATTCTGTTATCTCTGTCTCTTTCGTTTTTTGTGTGTTTACGCAGATAATCCGGGGCCTCAAGGAAATTTAGGGTTTCCTATCTTTCCTTATTTTACGGAAAATCGACAATGCGAATTTTGGTTCCTACAGTTTGGCGCTAGAAGGAGGGGGGGGGGTCGGATTCTCTAACTCAAAGACACCGAACGTCTGAGACACGATATGTCTAATCAAACAGGCCGCGATGTCATCTCCTTCAAGGAGAAACCAACGACCGATCCGGTCTAACCTCTCAACGATCTCCTTGTCGTCGAGCTGACAATTCAGAATATCGATATCGCAAGGATATTGGTCGACACCGGAAGCGCGGCCGATATCATCTTCAAAAGCACCCTCGAAAGAATGGAAATCAGTCCATCCGAAATCGCGGAAGATCCGAATCCGGTAGTAGGACTTTGGGGGAGGCAACCATGACTCTCGGCACAATCGACATCTCGGTTAAAGCCGACAGCATGACAAAAATCATGGAGTTCTTGGTCATCGATTGACCTGCGTCGTATAACGCGATCATATGAACTCCATGGCTGAATTCAATGCAAGCAGTCCTGTCAACGTACCACATGTATCCCAAATTCTGAACCCCTCGCGGAATCGAAAACATCTGGGGGGATCGTAGAATCTCGCGAGTATGCTTCTCTGCGGAATTAAAGCGAAAAACCCTTCAGCGGAGGTTTCGCCTAAAAAGAAAAAGAAATCGTCTGCCGTGGACAACGCCCTAGAACAAGACAAAACTAAGATCTTTTGGCAGTCACGAGTAGCCGAAGCTTTGGAGAGAAAACGCGAACCGACCTGCGAGCCCGTTGTCTCGGTATGCTTAGACAAAGCATTCCTAGATCGCTGAGTCGAAATCGGCACAAACCTGAGCGAGTCTCTGAAAGTCGAGCTTATAGCTTGTCTGAAAATAAACTTGAACACGTTCGCATGAGCCGCAGAGGACATTCCAAGGATTGATATCAACATCACATGTCACGAGCTCAACGTCAATCTGACTTTCAAACCTGTCAAACAAAAGAAACAAAAGTTTTGACCAGAGCACGCTGGAACAGTTAACGACGAGGTCGAGAAACTTCTCAAAGACGAATCCATAACGAAAGTAAAAGCCCATCTTTTACGTAAGAAAGACCTTGCTCGATGCAGAGACACGTTATCCAATGATGGAAAAACTGGCGCTCGCGGTCGTAATGTCAGCACAAAAGCTGAGGCCGTATTTTCAGTCCCATATAATCGTAGTGCTCACATCGTTCCCACTGCAGACAATCTTGCATAGCCCAGTCAATCTGGAAGGTTAGCAAAATGGGCAATCGAGCTGAGCGAGAACGACATCGAGTACTGAGCAAAAGCTTGCGTGAAATCGCAAGTACTCGCTGACTTCTTAGTAGAACTCCCTACATGGTGCACGACTAAACAAGAACCTGATTCGACCTGGACCCTCCACGTCTACGGATCCTCATCCAAAAAAGGTTCCAGGATCGGGATCAAACTCATGTCGCGAACGGGGAAAGTGCTGGAACAATCATTCTGACTGGTTTTCCAAGCCTCAAACAACGAAGCAAAGTACAAAGCCCTAATCGCGGGTTTACGATTGGCTCACGGCCGAAAAACATGAAACATTCACGCCTACTGTGATTCCCTACAGTGGGGAATACGAAGCTAGGGACCAGAGAATGGATGCTTACTCAAAACACGTCCAAAAATTGGCTCAAAATTTCAATCAGTTTGCTCTCACTCGGATTCCTCGCGCCGAAAATGCCCAGGTCGACGCCTTTGCAACCTTGGCGTCCATTTCAGATCCAAGCCTGAGCAGGGTAATTCCCGTGGAGTTCATAGAGCATCCTAGCATCGGGCCGCCTGTCATCATAAACCTGATGGACTCATCGGACGGCGACCCCGACGAAATCAACGTCCAAGCAACAAAAGATTCCGACTAGTCCGAGTACGGATTCAGCAAACCCTGGACAGAGACAATCCTTGCGTACATCACCGACGGGAAACTCCCAACAAAAAAATGGCAGCCCGAAAAATTAAAACCCAATCCGCACGATATGTCCTGGTTGGCCGAGAACTCTACAAGTGGAGATTTTCTGGACCACTCATGACCTGCGTACAAAGGGAGAGAGCACGAATGATAATGGAAGAGGTCCACTCTGGATCCTGCGGAAACCACTCTGGTGGAAGGTCCCTCACAGTCAAAATCAAACGCCACAAACACTATTGGCCAACCAGCCGAGGCACTAGATACCCGCAATGTGATAGGCTATGGAGTCTATTTAAGTGTTTTAATATATATTTACTACGATATAGAGTCTATTTAGAGTATTTACAGGTTCAGGAACTATTTAGAGGAATGTGGTGATTTTGGTGTCTTTTGGAGCCTTTTGAATGCAGAGCTGCATAGACGCGTCAGATGTTTAGCTATGGATGGAGACCTTTCCACCGTTAGATTGAGCCAATCGTTTGACACAAGATAGAGATTTGAGTTAGCTTTCAAATGCCATGGGTTTGACGTCAATCAGAATCCTATAGCAGAGGTTATTCCCGTTTTACCGAAGAGTGGTCAGTCTGCCTCGCGAGAGGAAGATGTCGAGGAGATAAAGAACTGTCGATCGATGGTGCACCCTTGCCATCGATCGACGGTGATGCCAGAATATGGGCCAAGAATATTTTATGACCGACTAAAGCCCAAAAGCCACACCAAGTTACCAAAATACCCATGGACGACCAGAAACTGTATTTATGTATTTCTAAGCCATTGTTGACGGCTACACGCTTTCTTTTATTCTTGTTCTAGGTTAGGAGTGAAAGGATGAACTCCTTCAGAGTCCTCCTGGAACTCCTTTTATTATCTATTTTATTGCAGTTTTATATCTATTCATCTATGAGTTCTATGATAAACTTCATGCTTGAATAGATCCACCTGTTAGGTTTAGGGTTCAAATAGGTTAGGAGGGATTAGCCCCAAATATAGAATTGCTAGGTTGTGTTATTCATCAATAGGATGTTCTTACTGCTTGTGTTCTAGAGTCGCGACCTAGAACCCTGATCTTAGAATCATTAGGCACAAGTGGTAGCTTGGTCTTTTCTCTGAATAGATCCTCACTGAACTAGGATTGCTAGAAACAAGTGATAACTGATCTAGGAACCCTAGTGAGTACTTTATCAACCTGCGCGCAAAGCTTGCTAGAAGCGTGTCGATCGATATTCCAATAGAATAATCGATCGACGTCGTGAAAGGTGTATCGATCGATATTTCTCTAGAATCATCGATCGACACTTTCTAATTGATCGACAAACGATAGTTGAGATCATTAGATCTAGTCAATAGACGAATCTAGAAAGCGAGAGCCGGTCGATTTGTTCTTAATTGTTGAGCTCTTTAATATCTTGCATACAACAATTAGTCTCTATATCATTATAATCATGATTACTTGAATAGAAACTCAAGACCTAGTAACCATCCTTCCACCAAAAAACTCTCGGTTACATAAGAACCACTACCTTGTTCGCCCCTGAAATTTACTGCTTTATAATCTATTAGCCTAGCTTAATCATATAACCATTAGATCTTTTGTGTGCCCTAGCTCCCTGTGAATTTGATCCCTAAGTGCTACAACTCGACCTCTTATTTGAGAGAGTATAAATCACTCCTTAGGGTAATTTGAGTGATATCACAATGCAACGGCCAAGCCGAAACCATTAACAAGACCATCCTCCATGGGCTTAAGAAACATTTGGATGCCAAAAAGGGTAGCTGGGCCGAAGAACTCAAAGGGGTTTTATGGTCGCATCGCACAACTCCGAGATGCGTAACGGGAGAGACTCCATTCGCTCTCATTTACGGAGCAGAATGTATGATCCCAGCGGAAGTTGAATTCCCCGGAGTACGCAGAAGATTACTCCTAGAACGAGAAGATTCAAACAATATAATGTTGCTTGACGAGCTTGATTTGATCAACGAACGATGGGACCGAGCCCTTATACAGATCCAAAACTATCAACAAGCGGCCGCAAAGTACTACAACACTAACGTACGCAGCCGCAAATTAAAAGAAGGTGACATGGTCCTATGAACGGTTTTCAAGAGCACCGCCGAGCGGAACGCAAGAAAACTCGGAGCGAACTGGGAAGGACCTTACAAAATCATAAAAGTAGTCCGACCAGGCACGTAAGAAATCGCTAACTTGCAGGACATCAAAATTCCGAGAACTTGGAACGCGATGCACCTCAAGAAATACTACCACTAAGCAACACTTCGCACTGAACTACGAGACGGCTTGATCCTTGAAGATGGTACGTAGGCAATTCGTCACATGACGAGCTCAGTTGTCCCCCCTCATTTAAAAGGGGGGGGGGAGTGGGTACATATACGTATACTCGTATACTCCCACAAAAATATTCGAAATAGCCGATCTCAGACTTGATATTTTTAAAACTTTTTTAAACACAGCGAAAAACATCCTAAAATCTGTACATCATCCGAACATTCCATCCCTTAAAAAACAGCATAAAAAGTTCAACCTTCGGCACAGCGAGACGTCGCTAACGCCCAAGGGACTAATTTTTCGTCGAAAACTTTCCAAAATGTAATACTCACTATCAAAACAGTCCGCCAGCGACTATAAAACACACACTCCTTCTTAACACGTATCCTTCGCGAAGAGTCAAAAATGGTAATATCTACTGTTAGGGGATTTTTGTGTAGGAACTTTGTGAGTACCACGGAACGATGGACAAGGCTGGTATTTGTATAGATTTCGTATATAGTTTTAGAAAGATAGAATTGAAGAGATGTTTTATTAGATGAACAAGCCGGAGCTACAACAAATTGGTGTATAAACCATAGTTCTAGTCGCCTAGCTCTAATCTCTAAGTCTTGAAGTGTCAATCCCTTGCTCTAGGGTTTAGGTTCCCTTTATATAGTCTTCTTAAGGCGGGCCTTAGTAGGTTGGAGTAGGTTAAACTCTTCCATATTCGGAAATATGGAAGGTTCTCTTTATCGGAAGTTTTCCTTTTCCCGGGGGAAGGGGCGGTCTCTGGGACCAGAACCGGAGTACTTCGTAGCGGGGAACGGGGGTGCCTCCTAGCGGGGACCCAGAGGCCGGTGTCCTGCCTGGGGTCTGGAGAAATTCAATACCTGAGTATTTTTCTCCAACAGATTGCCCCTTATTGCTTGATTTCGTCATCGAACTCGGGGAATAACCTGTGCACTCAAGTAAACCGGAGTTGCTCATTCTCAACAGGCTTTCCTTAAGCGGGACACCGCTTCAGTAATCCTGCGATCCCGGGTTCCCCTCAGGCAAGAGCCACGCTCTGAACCCGTGGGAGAACCGGTTCCCTTATACCAGACTGGGGCCTGGCGCTATTTTTCGAACCGCTGATGTCTTGTTGAAGATGGAGAAGCTCTGGGCTTTTGATGGCATCTTAGAGACGGTAAAGCCTGGAGCTCTGGTTATTTCCGAAGAGGAGCGTATGCATTTGTGAAGCGTAGAGGCAGGCTAGATGCTTAGCATGAATTTTGTGGAGAGGTTCTGGATGGAGTTCTGGATCCCATGGGGTTTCCATTTTTGGCGTCTAGGATAATTCGCGCCGATTCTCGCCTAACTTTGGAGATTTTATTCCCTTAAATGAAGGAGATCCGCTGAGATCACAATTTTGTTGATAAGGAAATGATTTGAAATTCAAATCTCCCTCGAAATCCGAAAGTTAATAGGCTCGCGGCTTCCTCAGGAATCCTCCCAACGGCTTCTTCTTTATAGGCTTTCCCTTTCCTTCTTCTTTCTTTATTTCTCGCTCTTTTGTCGCCGATACCCCGAACTCAGGTAACATTTTCTTTTGCCCTTCTTCTAGTTCTTCGGATTCCTATTAGGTAGGTCGAGCCTCTTAGCTTGTTAGGTTTTTGGGTGTGAGCTTTCTTATGCCATGATCTATTGGATAGGAACTATCATTATCATGTCTAAGCGTCCCACCTCTTCTGTTCCTACGGCGGCTGATAGGGCCAGGGTGAAGAGAAGGATGGATTCTCCGGTTTCCCGATCGGACAGCTCTTGGGAGCCATGTGAAGGATCTGACTGCGATCTGATGGCTACCCTACCGCTATCTTGTGTTTATGCGGCTCCTCCATTGGTGGGTCCGGGCTCGTCGGTCGGTGAGGACGAGATGGCGGAATGGCGGAGTAGATATTTGCTTCCTTCTTATGTTATCCTCCGAGCCCCTACTGCAGAAGAACGTGCTTCCAGCTACATCCCAGGGGAGATCGCCGTTTATGAAGCTTTCTTTGAGTCCGGCCTCAGGGGGGGGGTGATTCCAGCTCTAATTGTTGGTTTATGCAACCTTTTCGAGATCTCGCCTTCTCAGCTGAACCCCCCAGCTTGGAGAATCCTCATAGCTATCCAAAATTTGGGCGACTTGGAGTATTTATCTCTTGGTATCAATGAGGTCATGTTCGCGTATCATCTTTCTCCCCTTAATGGAGGAGAGGGGCGATTTCATCTCCTCGCAGCGGCTTGCCGATCGTGGACGAGCTTCCAAAAAGTGACCGGAAGGGGCCAATTTTTAATAAAAAATAGCAGGAGAGATACGCTTTTTTGATGTTCCTCGGATCTTCTTATCGATGGAATTTTATAGGTAGGACTTGGTTAACCCTTTTGCTGGTTGATCATCCTTTTGACCGTATGTTTTTATGCAGCCGGGACTCACCCTGCTCCAGCAGAAGGAGAGAGAGTTGTTATCCGGGCACGACAGCTTCTTGTATATCGTCGCCAGGTGAACTTCTTCGTTAACGAGATGGTACTGTGACGTAGCAGCCTTTGGAGTAAGTGTCCCCTTGCCCTGTCTACTTTATTTCATCTAAACGCCTGACGATTGTTTCTATTCAGGAAATATGGCAGGAGGCGTCGCCAATGATCCTTTTACGGCCTACCAGGAAGCGGCAAAGGTGATGTCCGCGAAGAAGGGGTCCAGTAGTAGGAGCGCCTCCGAAGATGAGGAGATCATTACCGGTAGCCGTTGCTCGAAAGAAGTTAAATTGGAGCCTTCTCCATCTCTTCCAGGAAAGAGACCCAAAAGCGGCGGTGTGACCACTCGATCGGCGCAGCAGGCGGCTGACATGGCTCGCTCTGCAGGGAGTTTAGCTGTGGATTTGTCTACTCTAAACTTGAATGTGTTCCCTCAGGATGGTACCGTCTTGCCTATAGGGGATCCATTAGAGGTGGTCCAAGTTCTTCAAGGAGGGCTCCTCCGGGTAAGTTTTACTACATACCTGCTTTCTCTTTCAGTTTGGTAGCTTGATCGAGATCCTTGTTTCGTGCAGACCGTATCTCAACTGTACCATCTCGGGGAGTGACTATCCGGTGAAGGCTTGCCGACCCTCCAAGAGAAGATTGAGGACCTGAAGCGCCAGTTGTCAGGAGAAAGGGATCAGCGTGCGGCCCGGGAATTGGAGATCCGTGATCTTAAGGACAAGGTGAAAGATCTGGAGAAAGTGGCCGAGGCATCTTCAGCTGATGACTTGGCTACGAGCCAAAAGAATCAAGAGCTGGAAGAAGAGATTGATGCCCTCAAGGCGGCGGCAGAGACCTTTAAGTTTGAGATGGTGATGGTCGTGGACGGAGCGAGGGTCGTTGTTTGCTAGGAGTTTATGAGGGAATGGTTAAGGAAACAGAGTGCCCGATGGGATTTACTCACAACGCTGGAGCAGTACAAGGCTGTGGTTCAAGAGGAGGCCAGGAACAAAGGTGCTCCCCCTCCTACATTCAAGGATGAACCTGCCATTCCGCCGGTTTCTGAGATGGACGTGGATTCGTTTGTCAAGCCGAGAGGGTCTCCGACCTGAACTCATGTCTCTATTTCTTTTCCTTTTTCTGAATAATGGCTTTTGTTTGAACCTTGGTCCTTTGCGGCCTTTATTATTTTTTTGAACAACGGCCCTGATGTGGCCTTCTTTTTAATCTTATCCAGACTTTTTAGTTGTTTGACGAGCTGCGTCTTTGTATCGGGGTTGCCCAAGACCTGGAGATTACGAAGGGATCATGAGATAGCCTGGGAACTGTGAGGTTACGGTTATGACCTTATAGATGGGCTATGAACCCGAGGGTTTCAAGCTAAAGTATGGACTCTTGGAGTCTGGAGATTGCTCTTGTAACCCGGAGGTTGCGTGAGGACCCGGAGGTCGTCTGGGGACCCAAAGGTCGTAGAGGAGCCCGGAGGTTCTTCCTTAGATCCTGAGATCGCATTCGGGACCCGGAGATTCACCTAGACCACGAGGTCTTATTCGGGACCCGAAGGTCCTTCTCTAGATCCTTGGATCATGACTGGAACCCTGAGGCGGTATAGGAACCCAGAGATTCTTTGATAGGTCCGGAGATCTTAGTTGGAACCCGGAGGTTTTCGAGATCGTGATTGGACCTTGAGGTCGTGTGAGAATACAAGGTTTTCCCTTAGATCCAGAGATCGTATCGGGACCCTGGTGTTTGGACCCTGAGGTCGCATGGGAACCCAGAAGTTCTTAGGGATGTAATGACCCCGATGCACTCTAGGCTGCACAAGAGTTCTATCCTCTTTCTAAAATCGTATTTAGGCCTCTGAGGCCGTATGAGAACCCGGAGGTTTCTTCCTTAGATCCGGAGATCTTCGATTGGAACCCGATGGTTCTTGAAGTTGTAATGACCCCGATGCGCCTTAGGTTGCACAGGGGTTCTAGCTTCTTTTTAAATTTATCTTTGGAACCCTGAGGCCATATAGGAACCCGGGGGTTCTTCCTTAGGTCGTGAGATCTTTGATTGGAATCCGAAGGCTATAGGGGAAACCGGAGGTTCATCCTCAGATTTTATACATAGGACCCGAAATCGTATGGGGATCCGTGGGTTTCCTCTTTAGATCGGGGGCTTGCATAAGGACCCGGAGTTCCTTGGGAACCTGGAATATTTGCTTTTGCAGGGACCGTACTCCGCCTTCCTAGGCAAGACTACTACTGGTACCTGTTTGGATTTTGCATTCTGCCGCTCGGAAGCTGGCCACTATCGAGTTCCTATGATGTATTCTACTTCTGCATGAAGTCACTGATATGCTTAGAGGGTGCTGGTGTTGGTGTTATGACCCAAGTTCCAGGCTTCGCTGTATTCCACGTCTGGAGAAGCAGTATTTTGATTGCTCCCTGTATTTCACAGTACTTTTGCAATAAATATACCATGTGTTTCCTGTATTGTGTAGCTCGTAGCGTTTTAATACATGTACTTTTCACATTGGTACTTTAGGGACCCCAATTCGCCTTAGGTTGCACAAAGGTTTTAGGTAGTTTCGACAGCATACTCAGGCTTGCGCATATTGCGCATACCCATTCATGCTTTATGTCTCATACCCGTTTTTATTTTATGGACGTGCCACTGTGGACGTGCCACTGTGGACGTGCCACTTTTTGCAAGGGTTGGCCAGGATCAGAGGTCTCTGGAGACCTGATCCAGCTCGTATGCCCCTTTAAGTATAATGATTTCCCATTTGCATTTATAGTCGGAACTATTTTATTATAAGCTTTGTCCGGAGACGTTTAGTATACATAGGAGTAGGAAATCATTGATATCAGTCAAATTATCCTAAGGAGTGATTTATACTCTCTCAAATAAGAGTTTGTGTTGTAGTTCTTAGGGATTGAATCCACAGGGAGCTAGGGCACACAAAAGATCTAATCATTATATGATTAAGCTAGGCTAATAGGTTTAAAGCAGTAAATAAAGATAGCAAGCAGTAAATAAAGCAGGAAACAAGTTGAACAAGACAATTGTTCAGCTTGGCAGAGAGTTGCTTGATGGAAGGATGGTTTGCTAGATCTAGGATTTCTATTCAGGAAATCAGGATTATAATGATATAAAGACTAAAGCATGATATTATAGAACTCAACGATTAGAATAACCGATCATCTCTCGATTTCTAGATTATCTGTTACTAGATCCAGGACCTTCAACTCTCGATGTCGAATCTTAGAAATCACTGATCGATGTCTCTATAGGAGCATCGACCGATACGCCTTTCGTCGTGTCGATCGATATCTCATTTGGAGAATCGATCGACACGCTTCTAGTAAGCGTTTAGCGCGGGTTGATTAAATGTTCACTAGGGTTTCTAGATCAACTCTCGTTTGTTTCTATCAATCTTAGCTCAGAGAAGACAAGTCAGATAAAAAATCATGCTTTCGCTTGTGCTTAATAAATCTATGATCAAGTTCAGGTTAATTACTCAAGAACAAGCAATAATAACAGACTCAATGATGAATATCAGAACTTAGCAATTCTATATTTGTTGCTAATCCCACATAACCGATCTGAACCCTAAACCTAACAGGTGAATCTATTCAGACATGAAGTTGTCACAGAAAATCATAGATGAATTGATATAAAACTGCAATAGAATAGATAATAAAAACCAAAGGAGTTCTAGGAGGACTCTGAAGGAGTTCCTCATTTCTCTCCTAACCTAGAACAAGAATAAAAGAAAGCTTTGCCGTCAACAAGGGCTTAGAAAACACATAAATAGGGTTTTTGGTCGTCCAAGGGTATTCTGGTAATTCGTGGTTGCTTCTGGGCTTCAGTCGGTCATAAAATATGCTCAGCCCATATTCTGGCATCACTGTCGACCGACACCAATGTTGTTTCATCGATCGACAGTCCTTCATCTCCTCGACAGCTTCCTCTCGCGAGGCAGACTGACCACTCTTGAGTAAAATGGGCATAACTTCTGCTACAGTATGCTGATTGACCTCAAACCGGTGGCATTGGAAAGTTAACTCAAAGCTATATCTTGTGTCAAACCTTAGGCTTAATCTAACGGTGGGAAGGTCTCCATCCATAGCTAAATATCTGACGCGTCTGTGTAGCTCTGTAAATACTCTAGATAGACTCTATATAGTAGTAAATATATTCTAAAACACCTATATACCATGGCTACTAATGGGTGAAATCCATGGTATATCAATCGTAATGCTTAAATAGTATATAGTAGTATAATAGAAATCATGGTCCGGGGACCGTATTAAAAATTATAGGCTTCGAGGTGCAAGGCGTTCCAGCAGTTGGGTTGTATTTTACCTTTGATTTCTTCCAGCCTATAGGCGGCGCCTGCTCCCCGCACCTCGATGACCTTATAGGGTCCTTCCCTCCCGAGGGTGTGTTTCCCCGTTGTTTTTTCTGCTCGTCGTTGAACCCAATCCCGTTGCTGGAAGGTCCTGGTTCTAACTTTCTTTTTGTACGTCCTGGCGACGTCTTGCTGGTAGGACCAGTTTCTTAGCCGAGCGGCCTCTCTTTTTTCGTCGAGTAGGTCGAGGCTCAGCGTCATTAGTTCGTCATTCTCCTCTTGAGAGGTAGACCCTGAGACCGTTGTTCTCACGTGCATCTCCGTGGGTATTATGGCCTCAGAGCCGTAGACCAGTGATAGACCATAGATTTGACCCATTTTCATCCATGGTATATAAGTGTTTTACTATCTGTATATTATATATTCTATCGTATTATGTATGTTTTCAGGTTCAGGAGTATTTTGGAGTAAAGTGATGATTATGGAGCATTTAGGAGATTAAAAGAGATTTCATCCGAGCTGACCATTAGAGGTCGATACGAAGAATACACAATCGATCAAAGCACATCCAGTGCCGTCGATCGATACAGAAGAGAGGCCTCGACGATTGAAGATTATGATCGATCGATGAACATCCTGTACCATCGATCGATGTCGAGACGCGAGACGCGCGACTTGGTTCCAGCCGACTTTAAAACCAAGGCTTCACCAAATTACAAGATTACCCCTGACGAGTTTTTAATCTAATAGTTATATACTTTCCTAAGTGTTAGGAGGTAAGAGAGCTTTTGGCCACCATTGTATTCTTATTTTCAGCAAAGAGTTCTAGGAGAGAAGATCATCGAGAGATTTGTGATTGGAACTCCATTGATTCATCTATTCTATTCTATGAAGTTTTTATCTACATTTTGTGTCATGAATTGCTTAGCTATGTGAGAATAGTTCACTTGTTAGATCCAGGGTTCAAATAGGTTAGAGGGATTAACCCCAACTATAGATTTGCTAAGTTGCGATATTCATTGATTGATTGTTCTTAATGCTTGTTTTAGCCTTGCTAACTAGAACATGAACCTAGGAATTTGCATGTGTCAAGCATCCTTGACCATCCAGTCCTGAATCTAATATGTCATGCTAGGACTGCTAGAGAGATGCTAACCGCTGATCTAGGAGACTAGTGAGCATTATCAACCTGCGCCTAGGGCTGAACTAGTAGCATCGATTGATATTGTCTTCTGACAATCGATCGATATTTGCGAAAGGTGTATCGATCGATATCCCTATAGGACCATCGATCGACACTTTCTTGTGATCAAAAGACGACAGTTGAGATCCAAGATCTAGTTAGTTAACCAGTGAAACATTGCCATCGCTGATCACTGTGATTAAGGAGTTGAGCTCTAATATATCATGCATGCAACTGTTAGGCATCTATACGATTATAATCTCCAACACCTGAATAGAAACCCTGCATCTAATATCTTCCAATAAGTTACACCCCCAATCATCTTGTTAGTCGAGCAATAGACTTGCTCAATTAGAACTGCTATTTACTTTTAAACCATAAAACAACCAGCACTTAGAATTAATAATTTACTAGATTTCATAGGTTCCCTAGCTCCTTGTGGATTTGATCCCTAAGTACTGCAACTGAACCTCTTATTTGAGAGAGTAATTCACTCCTTAGGGTAATTTGAGTGGTATCAAATTTGGCGCCGTTGCCGGGGAGCTTTGATCGCCATTAGATTTAGTGTTATTGATTATTATTCTTTTCTCTTACCCCATTCTGACACAAAAAATTTTCTTGTCTTTTCAGGTGCATGCCCAGCAGTACCAGAAGCAACAAGGACAAACACCTGCTATTCTCAGAAGATCCTGCTCACTTGGAACGCATGATCCGCAAAGACCAACGTTCCACATCGCTCGACGCAGCAGCTTTTACGTCGACTGATTCTCGCACCCAACCGTCGACCGACACCTGACCTTCATCGTCGACCGATCTACATCGTTCGACATCGATCGATACTACACCGCGTACATCGATCGATCATCAGTCACGAAACATGGTTGCGATTGTTATTCTCAGACCGGATGAGAATAGAAACCTGTATGACCAGGATGCTCATCTGTGTAATGCAACAGGTCAGAAACTAGACACTCAGGGGATTGTAATCCCTGACACTGATGCTACATGAGCTGCTCAATCTGTAGAAGAGACTACTCAACCAAGGGCACTGGCTGACTACAATCGTCCAGATGAGTACTACACTAACAGATCAGCTATTCGACTTCCAGAGATTCAGAAGGAGAATTTCGAGCTGAAGCCTCAGTACTACACACTCGTGTCGCAGCTACCCTACCCTGGGTTACCGCACGAGCATCCTATGGACCATCTAGAGAGGTTCGAGGATCTTATCGCTGCTATTCGTATGGATGGAGTCCCCAAGGACTATCTATTGTACAAGCTACCCATAGGATCTCTAACATCTAAGGCGGACATCAAGAATGCTTTCTTGCGAAACTTCTTCGATGAGGCAAGCGCTGAAGACTTGAGAAGCAAAATTGCTACATTCGCGCTGAAAACTAGAGAGTCTTTCAAAGATGCGTGGATCAGATTCAAGTTCTTCCAGCAAGACTGCACACACCACGGATTCAACGAAGTGCAACTGCTGAGCACTTTCTTCAGAGGTATTGCCTTGAGGTATCAGATGGATCTTGATACAGCTAGCGAGGAAAACTTCAACACCAGGAATCCGGTGCAAGCTGTGAGACTAATAGAAAATCTAGCAAACTGCAGCAGCACCAAGAACATTGGCTTTGAGAGGAAGAAGTCTGTTGCATCCCTAGGGAAGGAGCAGATGGACGAAGTTAGAGCAAAGTTAGATGTGGTTCATGAGATTCTGAGGAAGCAAGTCTGCTCAGCTGAAGGAGAAGTAGCTGTAGACATGTAAGGAGAAGAAGATGTGAACTACATTGGAGGTACTGGATTTCAGAAGTCTGGAAACCAGAGTGGAAACAGAAACTTCTATGGCAATGGTCAGAGGAGTAACCAGAGTTCACAGTTCCAGAAACCTTTCAGCAACAACAGCAGAAGTTATGGAAACTCATTCTACCAGAATCCACCACCACAGACTCAGGAAAGCAAGATTGAAGCAATGCTTGACAGAGTACTGGAAGGACATCAACAATCACTGTGGACTTCAATGGGAAGATAGATTCCGCCTACAACAGTCTGAACACAAGAATTGAGACCTTAGGGACTCAGGTGAGGAAGCTTGAAATGCAAGTGGTTCAGACTAGAGACACTGTAAAGAGGCAAGAAGCCTTGGCTAGAGAGGCAGGAGTTGAGAAAGAAAAATACCACGTAAATGCCATCTTAGATGATGATTTCTGGCAAGTGGTGAAGCATGAGAAGCTTGGAGAAGGAGACTTCGAAGTCGAAAGCTCCATGAGTTTCGGCGGATCACAGTGGTGTCGACCGATGTCAATGGATACACATCGATCAACAGACCATAGCGAAGATCGATCCACGGATTACTCTAAACATCGATCGACGTCATCTGCTGAATCGACTGCGGAGTGTAGTACAGTTCGAATCATGAATCATGAGGAATTCGCATAAAAACATCCTCACCCACCCTCCCCTTTCTACGTCAAAATCGATCAACCGCATGAGCAAGCCGTCGACCGACAGAGAGAGACCGATATCGATCGACCCTCTTCACCTCCCATCGATCGACGGGCACGTCTCACCTACCCAGTGCGGTTACCTTCTATTGATAGTGACCAAATCAACGCACTCAGACCACCACATAAACCTTTAGTAAACCCACTAGAACCTACAACCAACCCTTCAAACACTACACCAGAGCCTATACGAGTTGATGAAGCAACTGAAGGAAGAAGGTTAAGGAAAAGGAAAGAGAAGATTCCTAAGAACCTTAAGAGGGAAGCTAATGAGAAGGAGATGGATGGTTTCACTAAGAGAGTCCTCAGAATCCCAGTGGAGAAACCTTTTGATGAAGTTTATTACACACACCGGTTGTGGATGTTCTTCAGAGAGACTAAGGAGACTGAGGAGGACATTAGGAAAATGTTTCATTACGTCAGGGAAAGGATGAAACTAAGGATCACATTGAAGAAGAAGAGTGATCCTGGGAAGTTTGCAATACCATGTGTGGTGAAGGGTATTGAATTTCCCCATGCACTTTGTGACACAAGAGAATCTTTCACTTTCGTGGACCTTTTAGAAAGGAGCTCAGGAGGCATCATAAGAGACCGTAAGGTGCAGATTGGTAATGCCCTTGTCCTAGTAGATTTTCATGTCCTCGACATCAAGCTTAACTGGAACTCTTCACTTCTGCTTGGAAGAACTTTCCTGGCTACAGTAGGAGCTGTATGTGACATGAACACCAACAAACTGTGTCTGACACTGATAGATCCAGACGTCAACTATGACCTAGTTCGAGTTGTGAGACAACAGGTCAACCTCGTGGAGCTTGAAAATGATCTTGGCTACATTGCAGCATGCCATTGTGGATCAGAGTACAAAATAGAGTACTTGAAATCGATCGACACTCACACTGCTTCATCGATCGATTCCAATGAGTCACCGACGACCGATGAACACTATCACATATTGCTCGACGGTAAGCATCCAGTAGACCACTTCACTTTACCAGATCAGTGTTATCCAGACTTTGCCTTTCAACAACCCAACAAGAAAGGACGTGATGACTATTAATAGGCAGCTGGGCAGACAGTGGATTCGATGAAAGTTTTGCGGTAGAGACTGTGATTCTTTCATCCAATGAGGATCCTACTAAGGAGTATGATGAGAATTACTGGAAGGAAAGAGCTATAGAGATTGGTATGCATGATGACAAATATTCAACCCATTCCTTCAGCAACACGCCTCCACCGTCGATCGACAGCAACTACTCAGCATCGGTCGATACCCACCCTCATCCAGCAAAACGATCTTATGCATCGATTGATACCACACCTGGCACATCGATCGATATCAAAGACGCCGCCTTCGAAAAAGAAAAAGGGAATATTCCAATTCCAAGTAGGTTTACCAATACCTATATAAGGAGTTTTGCACCCCAGATTACTTCTCACGACACAGAAGCAGAAAAGATGAATGCTCCCACAAACCAATCAGAAGGAACTATCAGAAAGAGCATTCAATCCAAAAACCCTAATTCTTTATTTACTAAGAAGAATATGAGTATTGTTTACGATTTTCTAACTCCTGATGAATTTGGTATTTTCAGGGACTCAGATGGCCATGCAAGAGCTATGGACGGAATGATTCTACAAGTATCCAGAGAGGACATAGCATATATTCTTCAATTGGCCAATGGACCAGACAACTTGTTTATGCAGCAACGTTTATGCAGCAACGCAGCATTCCAGACAACAATCTAGCTGTTCCAGACGAATATCCAAGGGCCAACACAACAGAAATTGGTTCACACCAATCGTGCAGACAAGTTGGCCAAGCATCGATCGACAAGGTTTCTTCTACATCTTTCGACAGGGTAACACCAACGTCGCTCGACAAAGCACCTTCACCATCGATCGATAGACATTACGAATGTGGACGTCGCGCTTATGACATCTATGGAGCCAGAAAGTTCAGATGGGAACAGAAGGACGAATATGGTGTCTACAGAGATGAGTCTGGATATGCAAGAAGCGTAGCTGGTGAGATTGTCATGTCCCCGATCCTAGATAGGATCGGGGGGACGGGCCATGGTGCGGGGAGACGCACCAGTCAGGTCATTGGACCTTGAGATAAGCGTATCATGGCCCTAAATGAAGGTTAAGGGCATCAATCAGCTGAGACTTAACCAGGATAGGATGGAAACAAGGTTAAAGGAGTTGAGTGAGTGTTTAGGCAGCTGGACGAGTGTTGGTTTGAGTTCAATCAGCTCGGTTCAGCTGGTATTCAGTTCAATAAGATCTGTTCAGCTCACGGGAGCTGGTGGACTAGCTCACTCAGCTGGGAACAGCTGGAGGTCAGCTCAATCCGGTGAACGGTGCGTTCTGGTTCGGATCAGTGTGGACGAGTCTGGGACGGTTACTGGGCGAGCCAATGGTCCGGTTGCGGGACGGTTCGACCAAATTGGTCTTAGGCTTGGGAAAAGGAGTGGGCAAGCTTCCAGAGTGTGAGCTAAGGCTCAGGTTTCGTTTAAAAAGGAAGGAAAAAGAAAAATAACCGCCATGGGCTGTTATTTGGTGGCGGTTTTGGAAAAAACTGCCCCTTTTGGTACCTTTTTGGTAACTGCTCGTCCAGGCAGTTAGGGGGGAGGTTATGACCGAATTCTTCTTCATTTTTCTGGTCTCTGGTCGAAAATATCATAACAGAGAAGATAGAAAACTCAGACAAACTTCCAGAGAGAAAAGAGAGGCACACCGACGGTTGGACGATCTGATCCGTGGTGGTTCCTGGTTGTTTCCGGTGGAGTTTGTTTGTGAGATCAAGAGGATGGATACTAGGCAGAAAGACAAGGAGAAGGAGATTGAGAAGGAGAAGGAGACGGCCCCTGGAGATCGTAACCCTAAGGTGAGAGGTGTGGCCAAGAGTAACCGGACGTGGCCGCGGATGATGGCCGTGTGAGTCTGGCCGGTTTGGATCGATTGGCCACTCCTTACTCTGACTGCTTCTACTCTTTTTCTTCATATATATTTTACTATGGATTGTCTTATGATATTACAGGGAAGGATCTATCGATCTTAAGGCCTCGGCCTGATCAAATCCCCATGAAAGCCCCTTGTTCTTGTGTGGGCTGATCATGGCCGAGATCACTATGATCTGAGCCGGTTCTTTTGAATCTGATTGTGGGAATATTTTTCTTTTGAATTGTCATGATTTATCATGAGTTTTATTTCGTATTTGGATCTCTTTTTAAAGGGGTCAGATTTGACATTTTTGATGATTGTTCTTGACTAGATTGGATCCGACCATGCAATGTGAACTGATTCTTGTTTTGTAATCTAACCTTGTGATTGTGTGTTTGTCTGTGTTGGATCCAGGACCAGAAATGGACCGTGGTAAGGGAAAAGCACCATGAGGACTGCGGCCATGGGAAGATGTGTGGTGATTGGGTTGATTCGGAAAATTGTGTAATTATTGTTGCCTATTGTGCAACTTATGAACTTATGTGATTCTAGTGTGTGATCTATTTATTAGGATGATGAATGATGTATGAACCTTGGTTATTATCTATGAAATATCTATTTTCCCTAGTCGATGTTGGATGGTTTGAGTGTGAATGTTGGAACCTCAAAACTCTGAAAAAGACTTAGAATTATTTAACACTTGAACTTGAATATGTAAATGAAACTGGTTGCATTGTTTGGTGAGGCTGCGGTCTGGTTGGATTGGGGAATCCAGGATCGGGTCTTACAAGTTGGTATCAGAGCATACTTGATTCTAGGATTTGTTGGGTTATTGGTTCACCACACACTTGGCCGTTTGGACTCATGGTGAGATAGTTGGGTTCTAAGTAATCTTTTGTACTGATTAACTTAGGAGTGATTGAGGTTTGTGTGTTCAGTTGTGGACTAACCTTTTGTTTGTGTTGGTAACTCCTAAGGGTACAAGAAGGTATAAATCTCGGAAAGGAAAGGAGGCAACTGGAGCGTCTGGAGCAGTGGGGCAGGATGGTGCTGAACAGACCAGAGTGTTACCAGCTGGAACCATTCCAACCACAGTGCTACCCGCTCTGGTGGGGCAGGTGGACAATGTAACCGGACTTCCAGTGGGTCCAACTCTTCCTACTGAGGTTAATGAAACTAATGTGGACGAGCAGCAAGAGCAAGTCCATGGAGACGATACTGGGTCGTCCAACGTTGGTGCTGGGAGTGGCCAGAACGTTGATGCAAACAATGTTCTGGTCACTGGTGCCGAGGAGGTCATTGAGCCGACCATAAGGGGCTTGGTGGAGGCTATGCAGATCATGGGAGCTCAGATAGCCTCCTTGACACAGGCGTTCACACCATTGGTGAACTCATCCGTAGGACAGGCTAATCCCCCGGTTCGGGTTGCTGCTGGAGTGGCTGATGTTGGTGCTGGCCGTGTGGCTGAGGAGATTGAGATAGACCCACCAGTCAGGCCAGTGAATGGTATGGACTACCTGAAGGTGCTGAAGCATATCTCCAAGTTGGGGACCAAACACTTTGCTGGAAGTGTTGATCCTATGGAGGCGGACGAGTGGAGAACCAGGTTGGTTCGAAACTTCAAGTCCACACGATGTCCTGGGGATTACCAGATGGACATAGCAGTGCATTTCCTGGAGGGAGATGCACATAATTGGTGGTTAGCCTTGGACAAGCGTACCAATGGCACCATTGAGCACTTTGCTGACTTCGAGGTTGAGTTCAACCTTAAGTACTTTCCTGCTGAGGCGTGGGATCGTTTGGAGTCCAAGTTCCTGGACTTGACTCAGGGACGGAGGACTGTTCGTGAGTATGAAGAAGAGTTCAACCGACTCAGGAGGTATATGGGAAGAGAACTGGAGGATGAGAAGGTTCAGGTCCGAAGGTTCATCCGAGGCCGAGGCCTAAGGGTGGAGCTTCGAACCTAATGTTATGTTTATAAGTTCCACACGGTTTCTGAGTTGGTTGAGAGGATGGCCTTGCTGGAGACCAACCTCACCGAGGAGGGTAAGCAGAAGCTGAAGAGTGTGGTGGTATCCTCGGGTCAGAGTGGTGACAAGAAGAGGAAGAGGGACTCGACCGAGGAGGGTAAAGCCTCAAGTGGTAGGTCAGAGTGCCCTAAGTGTGGTCGCTACCACGGTGGAGAGTGCTGGAAGGCCATGGGCATCTGGACTCGATGTGGTAAGATGGATCACTCAGCCAAGGATTGTCCAAGCCCGTTGGGTGAGTCCAGGACCTGTCACCACTGCGGCCAAAAGGGCCATTACCGCAGGGATTGCCCTAAGTTGCAAGGCAACCAGGGTAAGGGTCGTGGAGAGGCTAACAGGCCAGTCCAGGGACGAGGCCAGACCTCAACACTTCGTGTGTATGAACTATCCAAGGATGTGGGTGGGACTCAGCCTTTCCAAGCAATCACTGGTAATATTCTAGACTACTACTTTTACAATTCCAGTAGAATTGCATGGTATGGAACCTAGGATGGATAGATATACTTTGATGGGTGTTGTGTAGGGACCTTAAGTATTGGTGGTGTGGAAACACACACATTATTTGATACTGGAGCTACACATAGTTTTGTGAGTCCAAGTATGATTGGAAAAGGTTTGTTCCAGTATGGAACATGGGATGGTCCTGAACGAGTGAGTGCGGCCGGAGGGCAAGTTATGAACTCACTCGGTCTGGTTAAGGACATCCCTGTGGTGATCTTGGATAGGCCGATGCCTATAGATCTGATTGTTGTCCCCCTCAAGCATCATGAAGTGATCTTGGGCATGGACTGGTTGGGAATGTATCGGGCAACTCTAGATTGTCACCGGGGAAGGGTGCAACTTGAGAACGAGTTTGGACCCCCGATTAAGTACCAATGAATCAAGCCAACCTCTTGTAGTTTGGTGGTTTCAGCAGTCCAAGTAGAACGGATGCTTGGAAATGGTTGTGAGGCCTTTTTGGCTACCATTTACACCGATGAGGTTGTAGGGGCCTGTAACCCAGGGGGTATACCGTTGGTTCGGGAATTTCAGGATGTGTTTGGGGCACTATAGGGCATCCCCCCTGATAGAGCTGACCCATTCATCATTGAATTGGAACCTGGAACGTCCCCATTATAAAAAAGTCCATATAGAATGGCACCAGCTGAGATGGCAGAGCTGAAGAAGCAACTTGAGGAGTTGCTTGAGAAGGGGTTCATACGCCCTAGTGTATCACCTTGGGGAGCACCAGTCCTATTTGTTAAGAAAAAGGATGGTAGCTTTAGGTTGTGCATTGATTATAGGGGTTTGAACAGGGTGACTGTGAAGAACAAGTACCCTTTACCCAGGATTGATGAGTTGTTGGATCAACTACGTGGAGCCAAGTGGTTCTCCAAGATTGACCTGGCCTCTGGGTATCATCAGATCCCCATTGCACCAGATGATGTGAGGAAGAAAGCATTTCGAACTAGGTATGGCCACTATGAGTTTGTGGTTATGCCGTTCGGACTGACCAATGCACCTGCTGCATTCATGAAGATGATGAACGGCATCTTCAGGGAATACTTGGACGAGTTTGTGATCATTTTCATTGATGATATACTGGTGTATTCCAAGACAAAAGAGGACCATGAAAGACACCTTAGGGCGGTGTTGGGCCGTCTGAGGGAACAAAAGCTCTTTGCTAAGCTAAGCAAGTGTAGTTTCTGGCAGAAGAGCATTGGGTTCCTTGGACATGTGGTGTCTGATAAAGGAGTCTCAGTGGATCAAGATAAGATCAAATGTATTCAGGAATGGCCACAGCCAAAGAATGCTACGGAAGTTAGAAGCTTCTTGGGGTTGGCTGGTTATTATAGGAAATATGTCAAGGGGTTCTCGAGCATAGCTCAACCTATGACTAAGCTGACAGGCAAGGACGTGAGGTTCACATGGTCTGAGGAATGCGAGAAAAGTTTTGCAGCACTCAAGAACATGTTGACTAATGCACCTGTCCTGGTGTTGCCTGAGACTGATCAGCCTTATGTGGTGTATACGGATGCATCCATAATTGGTCTTGGTTGTGTTTTGACACAACATGGGATGGTGATAGCCTATGCTTCCAGATAGCTAAGGAAGCATGAGGGTAACTATCCGACCCATGATTTAGAGATGGCTGCAGTAGTATTTGCATTAAAGATATGGAGATCATATCTTTATGGTGCCAAGGTGCAAATACTCACAGACCATAAGAGCTTGAAGTACATATTCACTCAGCCTGAGTTAAACTTAAGGCAGAGGAGATGGATGGAGTTTGTTGCAGATTATGATCTGGACATAGCTTATCATCCTGGGAAAGCTAACCTTGTGGCTGATGCTTTGAGCCGCAGAAGGGCTGAAGTGTCATCTGAGAGGGAGGCGGATGAACTGGAACGAATGATCAGGTCCTTGAACCTCAACACCTTGGTTGGTTCAGATGAGCCATTGGGGTTGGAGGCAGTGAACCAGGCCGATCTCCTGACCAGGATCAGGCAAGCACAGGGCCTGGATGAAAATCTAAAGAAGGTAGCCGCCAATGACAAGACCGAGTACCAGACAACTGACAATGGTACCATCTTGGTCAATGGGAGGGTCAGTGTTCCTAATGATAAGGAACTCAAAGAAGAGATTATGAGACAGGCTCATAAGTCTAAGTTTCCAGTTCATCCTGGACTGAACAAGATGTATAGGGATCTGAAAAGGTACCACCATTGGGTGAGGATGAAATCTGATGTTGCAGAGTGGGTGGCTAAGTGTCCCACTTGTCAACTGGTGAAGGCAGAACATCAGGTTCCCAGTGGTCTACTTCAGAACCTACCCATACCAGAATGGAAATGGGATCACATCACAATGGATTTTGTGACTGGGTTTCCCCGACCAGGAATAAGGAAGATGCAGTACGGGTTGTGGTTGATCGGCTGACCAAGTCGGCTCATTTCCTGCCTATCAAGAAAGGGGATAGGGTCGATAGGATTGTGCAAGTGTACCTAGACGAGATAGTGATGTTGCATGGTGTTCCAGCAAGCATTGTCTCGGACAGAGATCCAAGATTTACATCTTATTTCTGGTAGGCTTTCCAAAAGGCCTTGGGAACCAGAGTGAATATGAGCACATCTTATCATCCTCAAACGGATGGGCAGTCTGAAAGGACAATCCAAACCTTGGAGGATATGCTAAGGGCGTGTGTGTTAGACTGGGGAGAGTCTTGGTAAAAACACTTACCCTTAGTGGAGTTTGCTTACAACAACAGCTTCCACACAAGCATTGGTATGTCGCCGTATGAGGCTTTGTATGGTAGGCCGTGCAGGACACCGCTATGCTGGACCCAAGTGGGGGAGCGTAGCATGTTGGGTCCTGAGATTGTAGAACAGACCACTGAAAAGATCAGGATGGTCAAAGAGAAGATGAAAGAGGCACAGGACCGCCAAAAGAGCTATGCAGACAAGCGTAGGAAACATCTTGTGTTTGAGGTCAATGACCAGGTGTATCTCAAGATGATTACCTTTAAGGGTAGGACCAGGGTTTCTGGATGAAAGAAACTGGATCCTAGGTACTTGGGTCCATTCAGAATCATAGAGAGAGTGGGTGCAGTGGCATACTAGTTGGACTTGCCATCAGCAATGGATGCATACCACAATGTGTTCCATGTATCCCAACTCCGGAAATGTTTGTCTGAACAAGACATTGTCTTGCCCGAGATTCCTGCTGACCTTGGTAAGGACCTGGCTTTGGAAACCTTGCCGGTTCGGATTGTGGATCGGTCAGAGAAAGCTATGAGAAAGAAGAAAGTTCCCATGATCAAAGTGGTGTGGGATTACAATGGTAAAGACCTCATCACTTGGGAAACAGAAGCAAAAATGAAAGCTATGTATCCGGACTGGTACATACAATTTCTTCCTGAGGAAACACTTAACATGGATTCGAGGACGAATCCCAAGTTAGTGAGGGAGACTTGTCATGTCCCCGATCCTAGATAGGATCGGGGGGACGGGCCATGGTGCGGGGAGACGCACCAGTCAGGTCATTGGACCTTGAGACAAGCGTATCATGGCCCTAAATGAAGGTTAAGGGCATCAGTCAGCTGAGACTTAACCAGGATAGAATGGAAACAAGGTTAAAGGAGTTGAGTGAGTGTTTAGGCAGCTGGACGAGGGTCGGTTTGAGTTCAATCAGCTCTGTTCAGCTGGTATTCAGTTCAATAAGATCTGTTCAGCTCACGGGAGCTGGTGGACTAGCTCACTCAGCTGGGAACAGCTGGAGGTCAGCTCAATCCGGTGAACGGTGCGTTCTGGTTCGGATCAGTGTGGACGAGTCTGGGACGGTTACTGGGCGAGCCAATGGTCCGGGTGCGGGACGGTTCGACCAAATTGGTCTTAGGCTTGGGACAGGGAGTAGGCAAGCTTCCAGAGTGTGAGCCAAGGCTCAGGTTTCGTTTAAAAAGGAAGGAAAAAGAAGAATAACCGCCATGGGCAGTTACTTGGTGGCGGTTATGAGAAAAACTGCCCCTTTTGGTACCTTTTTGGTAACTGCTCGTCCAGGCAGTTAGGGGGGAGGTTATGACCGAATTCTTCTTCATTTTTCTGGTCTCTGGTCGAAAATATCATAACAGAGAAGATAGAAAACTCAGACAAACTTCCAGAGAGAAAAGAGAGGCAAACCGACGGTTGGACGATCTGATCCGTGGTGGTTCCTGGTTGTTTCCGGTAGAGTTTGTTTGTGAGATCAAGAGGATGGATACTAGGCAGAAAGACAAGGAGAAGGAGATTGAGAAGGAGAAGGAGACGGCCCCTGGAGATCGTAACCCTAAGGTGAGAGGTGTGGCCAAGAGTAACCGGACGTGGCCGCGGATGATGGCCGTGTGAGTCTGGCCGGTTTGGATCGATTGGCCACTCCTTACTCTGACTTCTTCTACTCTGTTTCTTCATATATATTGTACTATGGATTGTTTTATGATATTACAGGGAAAGATCTATCGATCTTAAGGCCTCGGCCTGATCAAATCCCCATGAAAGGCCCTTGTTCTTGTGTGGGCTGATCATGGCCGAGATCACTATGTTCTGAGCCGGTTCTGTTGAATCTGATTATGGGAATATTTTTCTTCTGAATTGTCATGATTTATCATGAATTTTATTTCGTATTTGGATCTCTTTTTAAAGGGGTCAGATTTGACATTTTTGATGACTGTTCTTGACTAGATTGGATCCGACCATGCAATGTGAACTGATTCTTGTTTTGTAATCTAACCTTGTGATTGTGTGTTTGTCTGTGTTGGATCCAGGACCAGAAATGGACCGTGGTAAGGGAAAAGCACCATGAGGACCGCGGCCATGGGAAGATGTGTGGTGATTGGGTTGATTCGGAAAATTGTGTAATTATTGTAGCCTATTGTGCAACTTGTGAACTTATGCGATTCTAGTGTGTGTTCTATTTATTAGGATGATGAATGATGTATGAACCTTGGTTATTATCTATGAAATATCTATTTTCCCTAGTCGATGTTGGATGGTTTGAGTGTGAATGTTGGAACCTCAAAACTCTGAAAAAGACTTAGAATTATTTAACACTTGAACTTGAATATGTAAATGAAACTGGTTGCATTGTTTGGTGAGGCTGCGGTCTGGTTTGATTGGGGAATCCAGGATCGGGTTTTACAGAGATGATCCCTGTTACCAAGGACAACATCAGAAAAATTCTGGAGAGAGCATCCCTATTTGAAGAAAGTTACATATGTCTTCCACAACATGCCACTTCTTTCACACCTACAAAACTGGCACCAGAGATCTATACCAAGGATAAGATCAATGAGATGGTGACTGGTATTTGTGGAGCTCAGGAAAAGCTAGGAGATGAACTCAAGACATTGGTAGATGACACTTATCATCCTTTGGACAGAGGTTACAATGAGCTTTTCAGAAGTATGGAAGAGATGAGAACAAAGATTGAGAGTATGCAGCACATTCTTGACAAAGAAGCTACGACATCACCATCGATCGACACCAACAAAGCAACATCGATCGACGTCAAGCCACAGACATCCCAGATTCCTGTAGAACCGGAAAGTTTGGCAGAGAAGAAGGATGAATGGGAGATCGCATACATCAACACGAGGATTAACGACGTATACAACCCTCTCAACAACAACATGGACTGGTCAAGCACGAGAATTGATCTGCTAAAGCAAGATTTGGACACCATTCGCAAGAAGGATCCTCAACCAGCCACATCGATCGATATCTGCACCATCACATCGATCGACAGCAAGTTCGCAGCCATGGAAGATAGGTTAAAATCTTATGAGGATATGCACGACCGTTTCACCTCACCTATCATGCGATACTTGGACACCTTGTCTACACAGATGATTAATGTCCAGAGGGACATTGGTAAGCTTAATGATCAACATGATTTTCAGGAAGAAGGTTCCACATCGACCGATAGGTTCCGCAGGAAATCGCTCGACCACAAGAACCGTACAGAACATCTTCCCTACACAGCAGCAGAAGTTGATCAGATCACATCAAAGCTTTACACAGCTATAGACACCATGGATGACCAGTTTGAGAAGCTGTGTGATGATATCTACGTTCCATTCGACTTCAGACTCAGTGGACTGGATAGCCATGCAGAATGGTTACAGATGGAAGTCAAAGCCATTCAGAGGCAACTCGCATCTCAACACCAGATATCAGCGTCGATCAACAGAGAACACTCCAAATCGATTGACAGTAAGGAACCAGCATCGACCGATAGACACTTAGTCGCATCGATCGATATCACGTCTACACCAGATGACGAGCAGCTGATACAAAACAAAATGGAGTCAATGCATGAGGAACTGAACGAGCTATCAGCATACGCCTACGACAAGATAAGATGGCATCAGATCAGCATTTAAAACATCCTAGAAAGGCTACAGAACATCTCAAATGCAATTCAGAAAATGGATGAGAGATGGACTAGAAATGATGAGGCCACAAGAAGATTCATTGCAGCTTGGTCCAGAATGTGCAGAGATGAGGTTGATGCTTGTTTCCCAACAAGTAGCTGTCTTTCCACCAACTAGCCACACACCTCCATAGTCAAGCTAAATGACTATAACAAGCGCTGAGTGGGAGGCAACCCACTATTAGGCAATTTTAATTGGTTTTCTTTGTTACTAGTATTTACTTTCGCTTTCATTCTTTCAGATTTATTACAAAACCTAAGTAGGATGATTACCAACATATCGACCGTGGATGACATGTCGACATCGATCGACCTACACATACCACGATCAATGCATACTGATGCACATCGATCGATTCCCACTCCGGTCAGGTTTATCTTTCTAACTTGTTACATTGAGTACTTATGATTTATTTCCACCATAACTCCGGTTGTGTTACATTGGAACAGTGTAATTTATGTCTGGGGGAGGTTTACTGATATAATTTATTCTGATTCTTATAAAAAGATTTTAATAAATTATGCTTAGCTATGTTAAAGGGACTATGATCTTATTACTTGAATTTCTAACCACTCTTTAGCACCATTCTAGATTTACTGATTGCAGATAGTACTAAAGATGCTAAAGTGGACCAACCTGTCAACTATACACACTTGCCTTGATTGTTTGAAGGAACCAAAGCTAACCTCCAACACTAAACCTGACATAATCGATTGTCTTGGGGCTTGGTATACATGGGATCGGATTCTTTAGACAAGTCTGGAAGGTAACGCCTTGTATAGATTCATTTATCACATTTTCTCTCTTTATTTCGACCCTAGAGTAGTTAGTTATTAGATCTAAAAAAATAAAAATAAATCCGAAATTTATTATTTAAATTGGACTTAGGATTTAGTTAGGTGGAATCTGAACATGACTTGGTGGCTTCAACCATTAAGGTTTGCTTCATAAAGATTCCAATAAAAAGAATTCAAACGGGACTTGGAGGCGGCAATCTTCAAGGCTCGCTTCATATGAATTCTTGGATATAGGTCAAAAGAAGTGAACAGGGCTGGGTGGCAACCACCATTAAGACTTGATTCATGGAAGCATGTCCAATCTTGGTCACTGATCTTGTAATATAAGCAGACTTTGATTCAAGAGAGAAATTAAAGAGAGAGAAATTAGGAACTAACTTTTACCTGCAGTTCTAGATACTTGTCTGAAAATCCTTGCATCTTGTGATCGATACTCCCAAGGTAAAGCATGCACTTTATATTTATGCTAAGAAATGAGGTTAGTACAGGTGAATGTCAGACATGATTTGCTGAGTTGTAGACTAGTTGAATTTGGTTGCTAAGCTAGGATATTGCATAATGTGCTTTTCAATTAAGACTTTTTAGATGTGGTTTGCGAAATTGTAGAGATGATGATTTCTATGTTTTACATCTATAAGTCCCTGCTGTTTTCAAACCTCTTTCAGAGAAACTGCCAGTTTGTTTTGCTTGAGGACAAGCAAAAGGGTAAGTCTGGGGGAGTTGATATACCATGGATTTGACCTATTTTCTATATAAGCAAAACCTTGCTGGATGCTGAATCCAAGTATCCCTAATGGATAAATTAGCATGCGCAGTCGTAACATCGGCGCGGAAGCTAAGACCGTATTTCCAATCCCACACGATCGTCATCCTCACGACCTTCCCCCTACGGACAATTCTGCATAGCCCGAGTCAGTCGGGCCGACTAGCCAAATGGGCAGTCGAGTTGAGCGAGTACGATATCGAGTACCGGCCAAGAACGAGTGCAAAATCACAAGTGCTCGCAGACTTCTTAGTCGAACTACCAACGGGGACCGTAACCAACGAGGAACCAAACTCCACCTAGCTCCTTCACGTCAACGGATCCTCATCCAAGCAAGGATCGGGCATCGGAATCCGCCTCACATCTCCGACCGGTGAGATCTTGGAACAATCGTTCATGCTGGAATTTCACGCCTCCAACAATGAGGCCGAGTATGAAGCACTCATCGCAGGGCTGCGTTTAGCTCACGGCTTGAAGATACGCAACATCCACGCCTACTGCAATTCCCAGCTAGTTGCAAGTCAATATAGCGGAGAATATGAAGCACGGGACGAAAGAATGGACGCCTATCTCAAACTGGTCCAAAATCTAGCCCAAGAATTTGACTGCTTCGCTCATAAGCGAATCCCCCATTCCGAAAACGTCCAGGCCGATGCTCTCACGGCCCTGGTGTCAAGTTCCGAACCAGGTCTTAAAAGAGTAATTCCGGTCGAATTCATCGAACACCCAAGTATCGGACCACCAATCGTCGTCAACCTCATCGGGGATCAAGACGACGAGGTAGAGGAAGTTGCAATACGGCCGGCACCGGAGTAATCTGAATACGGCTACGATACCCCATGGCTGCAAACGATTCGAGCCTACATCACCGACGGAAAATTAACTCCCGAAATATGGGCGGCACGCAAAATCTGAACGCAGGCCGTGGGCTACATAACGGTCGACGGCGAAATTTACAAATGGAGATTCTCCAGACCACTCATGACATGTCTGGAAGGAGGGTGGCGAGAAACGTTATGGAGGAAGTTCTTTCTGGGTCCTGCGGAAACCATTCCGGTGGAAGGTCACTAGTAGTGAAAATCAAACGCCATGGATACTACTGGCCAACGATGATCGGAGATTGGAAGAAATTCGAACGAAAATGCGAAAAATGCCAAAGGCATGCTCCAACCATCGGACAACCAGCCAAAGTCCATTCCTCCATCACGTCGCCATATCCCTTCATGCGCTGGGCCATGGACATCGTCGGACCTCTTCACAATTC
Organism: Brassica napus; assembly: GCF_020379485.1. Taxonomy (NCBI): domain Eukaryota; kingdom Viridiplantae; phylum Streptophyta; class Magnoliopsida; order Brassicales; family Brassicaceae; genus Brassica; species Brassica napus. The sequence continues at coordinate 11,801,331 of NC_063451.1, forward strand.
AAAGCAAAAGCGTTTCCTCTTAGTCCTCACCGATTTCTTCTCAAAATGGATAGAGGCAGACTCATACGCGAGTATAAAAGATGTCCAAGTTGAAAATTTCGTATGGAAAAACATCATCTGTGGACATGGAGTTCCTTACGAGATCATAACCGATAACGGGTCTCAATTCATCTCCACCCGATTCGAAGCATTCTGCGAGAAATGGAAGATACGACTAAACAAGTCAACTCCCAGGTATCCGCAATGCCGCGGACAAGCCGAGACAATCAATAAGACCATTCTTGATGGACTTAAGAAATGCCTAGAGGCTAAAAAAGGCCGGTGGGCCGACGAACTCGAGGGAGTCCTTTGGTCGCACCGCACCACCCCGAGGCGAGCAATGGGAGAAACACCTTTCGCTCTCGTATACGGAACAGAATGCATGATTCACGCAGAAGTCGACTTCCCCAGTGTTCGAAGAAGATTACAACCCGAACGAGAAGAGCTTAATAACGCCATGCTCTTAGACGATCTTGACCTCGTTAACGAGCGCCGGGACCGAGCACTCATTCGAATCCAAAATTACCAACACGCAGCCGCAAAATATTATAATTCCAACGTACGGAATCGCAGATTCAATGAAGGGGATTTGGTCCTTCGCAAAATCTTCCAAAAAACTGCCGAGCGAAACACGGGAAAACTTGGAGCATACTGGGAAGGACCCTACAAGATCGAAAAAGTCGTTCGACCAGGTTCCTAAGAAATAGCCAACATGCAAGGCGTAAAAATTCCGAGAACCTGGAACGCAATGCATCTCAAAAAATACTATCACTAAACAAACCGCTTCACAACTACCGAACTACGAGACGGCTTGATCTCCATAAGGAGTACGTAGGCAGTTTGTCGAAAGACGAATTCAACTGTCCCCTCTCACTAAAAAGGGGGGGGGGGAGTGAGTACGTATACTCATATACTCTCAATTTCAAAACTGTGGGACCACGTCCTCGATATTTCTGGAACTTTTTAACCAAGCAAATCATCTTCATCCACAAATTATTTTCGAGTCCTGAAAAAACTCAAAAATAAACCAGTCGTTAGGAAAAAAAGAAATCAACCTTTGGCATTGCGAGACGTCGCAAAAAATGCCTAAAGAGTTGTTTCCCGGCTGACAAAACGAAACCCTCGTCACGAAAAACAATATACACATAAAACGTCTCAGCAAAACACATATTTTTCGCAAAGATCCAAACGGCAATATCTACCACCAAGTTCGTTGCTGATCACATCGAACTCTTAAACGTCCTAAACAAACATAGCCATCTCACGAAGATGACTCACGTACATCCGACCTACGGATAATAGCGCTATAAAATAAATCCGAAATTTTGGTCTAGCACTTCCAGTGGGCTTAAATATTGTCTCTGGAGAGATGCTCGATTCGTATCAGACAAGTCGTATAAGCCGAGAACCTATTGCGGACTCTAAATCGGTACGAATCATGTTAAAATCGCAACAGATAAATCGATAGCCGGCTAGTCACCGCATAAATCTTAAAACCGAAAGTAGGCCTGGGCATTTTAACCTGGACCCGAAGACCCGAACCAGAACCGACCCAAAAATACCCGACCCGGAACCGGACCGAAAATTTACAAGTACCTTTTGGGTCTAAATTTTTTTAACCCGAAAGAACCGGAACCGAAAAGGAACCGACCCGAATAGACCCGGACCCAAAAAGAACCGACCCGAATAGACCCGACCCAATAAGAACCGATTTGTACCCGACTTAAAAACATGTATATCTAAAACTATGATGTTTTTGTGTTCTATTTTATATATATTATTTTATGATTTAGTTGAAATATCTTTTGTTAACAACATTTGTTATTATTTTTTAACATTTTTAAAGTAATATAAAGCTTTAAAATGTAAAATTTAGAGTTTTAAAATGTTTTATTTTAATTATTAATAGTTTCATTTAAATTGTTTTGTAAAATTTTAGATATATATGAAAAATATTCAACTAAAGTTGATGGAATTGGGTATATCATGTCCTTTTCAGATCCTAATTACCCGAACCCGACCCGGACCCGAAAAATTACGGGTATTTTATGGGTATTTTAATTATAGACCCGAACCGACCCGGACCCGAGAAGAACCAACCCGAACCCGAACCAAAAATTTCTAAGTATCTATTGGGTCTAAATATTTAGGACCCGAAAAGGCCCTGACCCGAAAGGAACTGGCCCGAACCCGACCCGAACGCCCAGGCCTAACCGAAAGTAAACCTAGTTCTTGCCCTAAACCCACCGCACTGGTCTCTAACATCTCAAGGCTTGATATCAAAAATATACGAGATCCTAATCCATGCCTCTATGCTTATATTTAACATCTTCAGATATCCCGCGAAATCTAGATCTCGCGGAAAAACTCTCGAAACAGATCGCGAACAAAGCATTTCACATCGAAGAAGGATATGAGACGACAACTCATCATCTTCCTTCCACACCGTACGCTAACTCACAAAAACGCAAATTGATCATCCTTTCATAAAAAGAAAGCCGCAAAGCGGCAGAGATTCAAAGCCACAAACGGCCAGTCCCGAAACATGAAATGAATCCATCTAAGGCCAAAACATCAACACAAAAAAAAATCTCACACAAAAGATCGAAACCAGGGTCATCTTCTGAACTCAAGCCTCCTCGTCGCCCATCTCCTTACTCTCAATCTGACGCTGAAGTCAACACACCTCCGAAGACTTGGCCTTCCTGGCTTTCTTCTCCTTAAGCAGAGAGCTCGCCGTCTTCCCAGGGTTCCTCTCGAGCTCCCCGATCTCGACCTCGAGCTTGGACACCTTTGCGGAATGAGAATCCTTGACAGCTTTCAGCATGGCTTCAGTTTCAGACCATCTACCTTGCATCTCCGTCAACTCCCCCGCAAGACAACTGGCCTCAGAACCGCACTCGCTGATCATCTCGTCGATCAGCGACATGAACTGCGAGACAAGAGAACAGTTAGAAATACGAAACGAAGAAAGGCTAAAAAAAAAAAAATGGAAACATCCATCGAGCAAATCGTAAAAATCCAAAGTGAGGGACGAACCTTTCCGCGAAGTTCCGACGCCGGATTCAAGCCTCCTTGCTGCGAAGATTCCCCATCACCGCCCTTGGTGAACTTCCTCTTCCGGCCCTTAGGCTGAGCGACCGGAGCAGCGCTGGGAGCACGCAGCGCTGGGAGCACGCAGCGCTAGGACGATCTCTTTCCTAGCCGGAGGAGGAGGCATAGACTCGGCGGCCCTCTCTTTGCCCTCGACAAAAATCGGAGTCGTAGACGATCCGGCGGGATGAACCAAAGCATCCGGAACACACGGAACGCTCGCGTCAACGAGAGTTCCTGCATTATGCGGAACCTGAACCAAGCTCCATGATCCGGAGCAATGGCCAGAGCAGAAGAGGATGGGAACTCGGCACCAGCTCGAGGTGGAAGCCGGAACCGGAGCTTGGGAGGTGGCCTCGCCCTTCTCAACGGAGGAAGCCGAGACCGGAGCTTGGGAGGTGGCCTCGCCCATCTCAACGTCGGAACTTCTCTTTTCACCTTGGGAAGAAGACATTTTGAAAGCTAGAGTGTAGGAGAGAAGCTAGAAAGGATTTGAAGGAAGGAAAGTGTGAAAGAAATGAAAGATAGCAGCTCACTACTTATAGAAGTAGGAGCATTTGATTTCGATTTTTATAATATATATTTTTCCGATGACTTTCCTCCGTGGAAGTCAGAATGTGAACTTCGTCCGGTACGCCTATCTTTGCCTAAATCGCTAAACCGCACGCTAGAATCTCGTCCTGACCCACGATTCTAACGAGCTGCGGGGCTAACTATTGGGGTCAAAAACGGTTACGACGAAATTAACATTCAAATGTCCGAAGACGTAAGTGAGAATATTTCTACGACAAATATTCTTTCAAAAAAGATTTGTTTTCACAAAGAGCCTTGCGGAGAAAACACGTTCGCGAAACATCGGAGGAAGACCCGAATAAGGTCGCTGCGTAACGACTGAACACGCATATTGCTCGGTCGCGCACCGCTCGGTCGCTACGTATGACCGAGCTCGAGCCAAGTTCTGTCGCTGACCGAGCACGCGTCCCGCTTGGTCGCTATGTAGCGACCGAGCGCGCGTCCCGCTTGGTCGCTATGTATCGACCGAGCTCGAGCCAAGCTCGGTCGCTACGTAGCGACCGAGCACGTGCACGTTTCGATCGTTACGAAGCGATCGAGCTTTCCCGAAACGTCGATACGACACGAATCCATGCATTCTCGTCTACTATTTAATTCTATCTCCCGAAGACTGTAGCAAGCCCATTTCATGTTTCTCGTCATTTGAAGTCATCAATCGGACTTTACGATAAAAACCGCGGAAAGTTCGTTTTTATCGAAAGAAGCCGTAATAAACGTTTCGAGTCAAAAGACGGCCCAAAGAGACCTAAGACGTGACTCGAAGCCCACTTACGATTTCTTAACCAAAAGCCCATAAGCCGTAGGACGGTTTATGCTTGGTTCGCAAGGAAAGATAAATGTCAAGTTTCTGCGGATATATACGAAGTTTTCGAAGATAATTACGAAGATCGGGAAAATGGAATATCTCCATTTTTAAGCTATGACGGCTTAAGGGCAGAAGAGAAAAAGCGTAAACCAACCTAGGAGTGAGTATATAAGGAGTCCAAGGCTAGAGGAAAAAAGGGGAGAACTTTTACACATCAAACTTAGCACTTAGAGCAATTAGGCAACTTTCCGTTTTTGTTATTTCCAGCTTTGACTCAACTAGGTTTTGCAATCTTAGGTTGTTAGAACTAGGGATCTCGCCGACAGCTCTCATAGCCGAGGCTTCTACCTTGTTGTAACGCTCATACGCGAATTCGGAATAAGACACCTTTTGCTCTTTTTACGATTTCTTATTTTATTACTGTTCTCGTTTCGTGTTCTGATTGCTTGGCATGTGGTATTAGTAGATATCCGGGACCTCTGGGAAACTAGGGTTCTCCTACTTTCCTAATTTAAACGAAAATCGACAGTGCGAATTTCGGTTCCCACAATTCCAGCATCAAGAAGTTTGATAATTTCCTTCTTAACAACTTCTTTGAAGTTCGGTTTTAGCCATCTTTGATGTTCCACTGACGATTTGGAATCGTCTTCTAAGTGAATTCGGTGCATGCACAGATCTGGAGAGATACAAGGAATATCCTCGAGAGAGTATCCGAGGAATTTCCTATACTTGCGCAGTTTATTCAATAACAACGCAAGATCTCCGTTGGTTAGGTTAGCATTTACGATTACGGGGTAAGAATTATTGTAGAGAAAAGCATACTTGAGTCCTGTGGGCAATTGCTTGAACTCAATTTTTGGTGCTTTTTCGGGATCCCAATTTTCTAGAGGGGATGGTTGTCGATCGACGGCGGCCTTTAAATATCGATCGATGTTGATTTCTGAATCATCATCCTCCATGTTATCGACATTTGCTATTTCTACACTTGCGTCCATTAATCGTGCGTATTCATCAGCTCTGATGTCGATGCTAAATGTTTCCTCTTCGGTAGATGTGAGCACTTTTTCCAGTGGATCATCTGAGCATAGGTCCATGAAGGATTCTTCAGTCCACCTAAGAGGCTCGTTTATCGATTAAGGGTCGTTTTATCAGTTTTTCCATATCGAAGGTCATTGGAATGTTTCTAACGTTTAAACATATCCGACCTTCCTTGACGTTGATGATCGCACCAGCAGTAGCTAGAAATGGTCTACCTAAAATGAGAGGATCTTTTGGTTCATTCTGGTATTTCAACACAACAAAAAACGTTGGTACGTGACAGTCGTTAATCCTTATCGGCATGTCATCTAGTACTCCCTTAGGTAATCTAACGGATCTATCAGCAAGAACCAAAGTTATTTTAGTGGGTTTGAACTCGTCGTATCCTAGGGATATCGCGACAGAGTGCGGCCTGATATTTACACTGGATCCTAGGTCACAAAGGGATCGAGGAAAACTCTTGTTTCGTATGTTGCAATGTAGAACAAAACTGCCCGGATCAGGTCTCTTGATCGGGGTTTTGCCTTGGATTATTGCACTTACTTCCTCTGAAACCATCATGACGCTGTGTTCAGCAGCTGGGAGGCTGTTGGATACCATGTCTTTTACATATTTCTTAATCGAAGGTGATACTTTTATGGCATCACTTAGTGGCATTTCCAACGTAATTTTATCGAATGCTTTCTTGCATATCGCTTAATCCAATTCTCGCTTAGTTTGCGTCTTGTTAGGAGGAAAGGGTGGCAGAGTCATATACACTCTCTCTACTGCCGGCTTGGCAGGAGCCGAGTGTCAATCGACATTGTTTTCATTCTGTCGATCGATATTTACCGTAGTCAGTCGATCAACATTATTCCCTTCTTGTCGATCGATTTCCACATCTTCTTCCAACTCATCCTCTCCTTCATCTAGGTTAATCGTTACCTTCTCAGCTTCAGGGGTTTTTTCTGCAAAAGTGATTTCTACAGTGCTCGGGGTAAGGCGTTTTCCGGTTCTTAGTAACACATCACAAACTTGACCTCTCGGGTTGGTGTCAGTTCTTCCAGGAAGGAATCATTCATCCCTTCTGACAAACCCAGGGTTATGCGCAACTTGGCTATCCAATTTCTTGACATGGTCACTCAAAGTTTCAAACTTATCATGTAAATCAGAATACACGAAATCTAATTTTTCATCGAGAACCGCACTCATTTTCTGCTGCCCTTTTAGAACTTGTCCAATCAAAGATTCCAGCTTGTTCTTATGAGTCTGTTTTGCCTTGTAGGTTCTTGTGAAGCTCATGTTTTGCTGCTGATGGGCAAGCCTTTGTTTGCGAAAGCCAGTTTCATCGATGAGGTCTACATGCTCTTCTCCATCTCGTTCACGTAGAAAGGTCTGACTCTCATCGGTAAACCGAACTTGCTTATCTCCAATCATAAAAGCATGAACTGAATCTGACGTTTCCTTCACCTCAGATATCTGATCTCCATTTGAATTCTCGGCCATCTTCCTCCTCTAGAGATCAATCTTCTTGGCACTAGAGCTAGACGCCACATTTTCAATGAGCCTCGTAGCTTCTTCAGGGGTCTTGGTTTTGTAGTTTTCTTGATTCGCCTCGTCCAAAGTGGCTTGGTATGTCCAGTCGAGACCTCTAAAGAAAATATTAAGTAGTTGAATTTCGGGAAAACCATGGTATGGGCAGTCTCGCTAGTAGGCTCTGAATCTCAACCAAGAAGCCTTAAAAGCTTCAGTAGTGCCTTGAGAAAAATTATAGATCTTATTCCTAAATTCCTCGGTTCGTGCATCAATGAAGAAGTTGTTGAGGAAGTCGCTTTTGATATCACTCCAGCAAGTGAAAGATCCTGGCTGCAATTGTTCCAGCCAGTGCGTCGCATCTCCAGCAACGGAGTGCGGGAAGAGTTTGTAAAATAGGTAGTCTTCAGAGACTCCATGCACCTTGATGTTAGACACAAAGTCCTCAAGTGCTTCGATATGGTCTATGGGGTTTTCATGAGAAAGACCATGAAAGGGGTGCTGACTTACTAGAGAGAAATATTTGGGTTTCAGTTCAAAGTCTTTTTTTTTAATTGCTGGAGGACGGATCGCAGACCTGTTAGTGTAGAACCGATCAGGTATGTTGCAATCTCCAAGTGTTTGGTGATGCTCCGGTCCAGCATTCAAAACAACAGCTATTCCAATAGGAATTGGAACCCTATGTCTATAATTAATTTGGTTTGATGCGTTGCATACTCGACCTTTTTTATCTCCTAGAACTGCTTTTCCATTATTGAAATAGGTAAGAATATACTTACCTGCTTCCGGCAGGACGGCGTCGATCGATATTGGTAGTGGAGTGTCGATTGATTTTTGTGTCGACCTGTCGCTCGATGTTTTTGTCTGAGCGTCGATCGATTTCCGGCCGAAATTCATGTCTTCCATCTGAAGTACCTGTGTCAGCAGGGAAAGATGGAAAACTTAGCAAATTCAGTAACAAAACCTAGACTATATTCTAAACTTATTCTAATGGTAATAAGAAAGAGTTCCCCGGCAATGGCACCAGATTTGATATCAATCAAATTACCCTAAGGAGTGAATTACTCTCTCAAATAAGAGGTTTAGATGTAGTACTTATGGATCGAATCCAGATAGACTCTAGGATTACACAATAGATTTATAGTCTTTGAAATAAGGCTAGATTAATGGTTAATAGGTTTTAAAGCAGTAAATGAATTGGTGAGCAAGGTTATTACTCGATTGGTTTGATTTGACGTTGTTAACAGTTGTGAGAATAGCTAGATTCAGGTATACTCTCAGGTGTGATAAGTAAATAACTTAATTTGGGCTTTTAGGGGTTTATTGATATTAATTGTTCTTGAATTCAAACTCAGATATAATCAATTTGATTATCTAATCTGGATCTCGGATTTCAACTATCGTGTGTTAATCGCGAGAAAGTGTCGATCGGTGATTCGTTAAGAATATCGATCGATACACCTTTCAAAATATCGATCGACATAACTATCGCTGCGTCGATCGATGCTTCTTCCAGAATGCTTTACGGACAGGTTTGATTTATATTCTCTAACTTACTAGATTAACTCTCGTTTGTATCTAGTCAGTTAGATCATACTAGTTTATTTTCAGGTATTGAGTCAAGCAATGGCTTGATCTCAATTAATCCTAAGATCTAAGTTTAAAGGGAAATCAATCACAAACTTAGCTTTAAGAACAACAAGATGATGAACTATATTTTTAAACACCCTAGCAACAGTCAAAATCAGTAATACATTTATCAACTTATTGAGAAACCTAAATCTAAGAGTAAGAACTACTCAGACATATTCATAAGAGACATAGTTATGATGGTCTGAATAATACTTAAATAAATGAATAGCAAGAGAAACAATAAATAGAGTAATGAAAGCAAGGGAGTTCAAGATCTTCCCTCTCTCAAGGTGTACAGATCTTTATCTCCATTCCTAAGCTATCTCTCTCTAGAATAGTATGAAGTATAGCCGTCAATAATGGCTTAGAAACAGTAAAACAGGGTTTCAGGTCGTCCAGGGGTATATTGGTAACATGAGGTGACTTCTGGGCCTAAATTGGTCACGAAACAGGCTTGGCCTGTTTTCTGGGATCACCGTCGATCGAAATTATGCGTGCACCGTCGATCGACATTCCTTCATCTCCTCGACAGCTTCCTCTCGCGAGGCATACTGACCACGCTTTAGTAAAACATGCATAACTTCTGCTACTGGATGCTGATTGAACTCAAACCGGTGGCATAGAAAATCTAACTCAAATCTCTATCTTGTGACAAACGATGGGCTTAATCTAAAGGTGGTAAGGTCTCCATTCATAGCTAAACATATGACGCGTCTGTGCAGCTCTGCACTAAAAAGGCTCCAAAATCACCATATTTCTCCAGAACATACCTGAACCTGTAAACACTCTAAATAGACTCTATATAGTAGTAAATATATATTAAAACACCTATATATCATGGCCAATAATGGGTAAAATCCATGGTATATCACTCCCTCGACGCCGGCCAAGGCCAAATCCTTGACATGGATGGCCGCTAGGGAGTCAAGGGAATCAGCGATCCTCGCCAGACGGGTCTGAAACTCAGCGCGCATGGGTTCCTTGGCCTCTCTGATCACGCAAACCGATGATCCCTCCCCACTCTTGACCTTGCGCTTTAGCCGACGCAACTCCGAAGACTTGGATGCCTTCGCCTCTTTTGCCTTAAGCAAACAGATCACAGTCTTCCCAAGATCCCGCTTAAGCTCACCGATCCGAGAGTCAAACCGAGCCTCTTCAACAAAATGAGCATCCTGGATGACCTTCAAATTCCCTTCGAGCAGCGACGACATTTCTCTCGACTCATCTAACTCCTTAGCGAGACGCTCGATCTCCGATCCGCATTCGCTGATCATCCCGTCAATCAACAAAACAAACTGCAAGACAAAAGGGGTTAATCAAGAAGCGATCGACACACACGCACTAAGAAAGAGAGAAGTTTTTTGCTCGAAACAATCGTTGGCGCGATGTCGCGACGACAAACCCAAACCTGACGTCTTGGTAGGCAAAGGACCAGCCTCGGTGCATCTCTTCCTCTTAGCCGCATCAGGGTTAGCGCTCGGCCTCTTTCGACTCTTCGGCACAGCAGCCGGAGTCGCGCTTGGAGCAGGCCGCCCTAAGACGATCACTCTCTTGGCTGGGACATGAGGCATCGACTCGTGAGCTGGTTCGGCATCAACAACACGAACCGGAGTCGTAGAGGAACCCGATGGCTTAACTTTGGCCTCAGGCGCCAACACGTCCATGGAAACCGACACCAATGCTGTTTCATCGATCGACAGTCCTTCATCTCCTCGACAGCTTCCCCTCGCGAGGTAGATTGACCACTCTTCAGTAAAACGAGCATAACTTCTGGTACAGAATGCTGATTGACCTCAAACGGGTGGCATTGAAAAGCTAACTCAAAGCCCTATCTTGTGTCAAAATATGGAATTAATCTAACGGAGGTAGGGTCTCCAGCCATAGCTAGACATCTGACGCGTCTGTGCAGCTCTGCACTCAGAAGGCTCCAAAATCATATTTCTCCAGAACGTACCTGAACCTGTAAATACTCTGAAAAGACTCCAAAACATAATAATTATATCTTAAAACACTTATATACAATGGCTGAAAGTGGGTAAAATCCATGGTATATCAACTCTCCCAGACTTACCCTTTTGCTTGTCCTCAAGCAAAACAGACGGGCAGACTCTCTGAAAGAGGTTTGAAAAAAGCAGGGACTCACATGATTTAAAACATAGAATCATCACCTCTGCAATATTGCAATCCACATCTAAAAATTCATAATCACAAAAGCACATTGTACCATATCCTAGCTTAGCAACCAAATTCATCTAGCCAACAACTTAGCAAATCATGTCTGACATTCCCCTCTACCAACCTCATTTCTTAACATAAATAAAAGTGCAGGCTTTACCTTGGGAGTATCGATCACAGGATGCAAGGATTTTCAAACAAGTATCTGGATCTGCAGGTAAAAGTTAGTTCCTATCTTTTCTCTCTACAAATTTCGCTCTTTAGTCAAAGTCTGCTTCCATTGCAGGATCTTTGACCAAGATTGGACAGGGTTCCATGAATCAAACCTTAATAGTGTTTGCCACCAAGTCCTGTTCACTTCTTTTTGACCTATATCCAAGAATTCATGTGAATCGAACCTTGATGATTGCCACCACCAATACCTGTTCGAATTCTTTTTGTTGGAATCCTTATGAAGCAAGCCTTAATGGTTGTAGCCACCAAGTCATTTTCGGATTCCACCTAACTAACACCTATTATATATATTTTTTATTTATATATATATTTTTTTTCTTTTTCATTTTTTTTTTTGACAAATAAATATCTCTACCTATAAATCTAGGGTTGAAATAGAGAGAAAAGGTGATAAATCTACACAAGGATTTACCTTTCAGACATGTCTAAAGAATCCGATCTCATGTATACCAAGCCCCAAGACAAGCAGTTCTGTCAGATTTAGTGTTGGAGGTCAGCTTTGGTTCTTTCAAACAATCTCAGCAAGTGTGAATAGTTGACAGGTTGATCCACTTTAGTATCTTTAGTATTATATGCAATCAGTAAGTCTAGAATGGTGCTAAAGAGTGGTTAGATAACAAGCAAAAATCTAATAAGTTCATCATCCCCTTCTTGACTGAATAAAACTCTTTTGAAAACATTTTGATAAGACTCATGAACACACTAATATCAGTAAACATCCCCCCAAACATAAATTAACTGTCCCCAGTGTATATCTAGTCGGAGTTATGGTGATACCATAAACATAAGTACGCAATTTAACAAGTAAGAACGATAACCTTACCGGGTTAAGTGTCGATCAATGGAAAGGAGTTACCATCGGTCGCTGCAGGTGTTGTATTGTCGATTGATATCGACATGCTCTCATTGGTCGATTTTATAATCGTCTACTCGGATCTCTCTTTTTTTTTAATACCTAACTAAAACACAATATTAGTAGAACTTCCCCCAGACTTAAACAACACTGTCACCAGTGTTATACAATCTAAGACCGGTGGGGAAATAAATCATAAGGACATTATTTAACAAGGAAAAACGGTATACCTGATTTTGATATGAGTGCCGGCCAACACACTTAAGTGGCGATCAATACTTTTGAAGCTCTGTCGATCGACACTGTTAAGTAGCGATCGGTCGATGCTAGTGATGCTCTGTCGATTGATGTTGCGCAGCAATCGTTGATCCTCGTGCAAACTCATCTTCCTCGGATCTTTTTTTTTTGACCTGCAATAAATAAAGACTTTAATCAGTAACAATCTAAACTAAATTGAAAGAAATTACCTAATAGTGGGTTGCCTCCCACTCGGCGCTTTGTTATAGTCATTTAGCTTGACTTTAGAGATCTGATTTAGTCCGGATGAGAATGAGAACATGCTCCAAAACAAGTCTCAATGTCTGCTCTCTGAAGCTTTATCATTCTTGTGTGAAAGCCTCCTCCATAGACTCTTCTCCTTTGTTTATCATCTCAGCAATAAGGAGCGCTCGAAGCTTTACAAATGGTTGTAAGAAGCATCTGCTGCGCACTCGGGATTTCTGACACCATCTGAGAAGCTAGGGATCAATGATACCTGAGGACCGTCCTTGATCCTTTTTCTCTTCTTCCAATTCCTCCTCTTTTTCCCCCAGACTTGTCTGATCGCGTGGTGGTATCTCCTTCTGCTCTGATATCCGTCCAGTGTCAATCGATGGTGAAGTGGTAATGTCGATCGATGCCGATTTATGGTGTCGTTCGATGGTATCTGATCGGTGTCGACCGATGCTGCTTCTGTTGGGCCCTTATCGACTTCATCTCTACATCGCAACCCTTTCTGAGAAGCTTCTACGTGCTGATGATCATCCAATACCTCAATGTAAGAACTGAACTGCATACTTCTATCAGGTGGAATAGGAGATTCAACTTCAAATACAACGCATGGAACCATAATCTTCACAGGATCATGTATCCTCTTGACTCTTTTGTGATGCCCAGCGGCTTCTTCTGCGCATATAAGTGGTTTCAGATGTTCGGAGTCAGCATTGTGTGAGGCTTCAGACTCGTGCACTCTTTCCTCAATTGGTTCCATCTCAACTATGAAACCGTGCGGTTCATCCAACAATAGGTGTCGATCGATGCTCTCTAGTGGGTGTAGGTCGATGCTATCTGGTAGATGGCGAACGATGATAGAGGGTGGGTGTTGGTCGATGATGCAGGGTGGGTTGTCGATCGATCTCATCAGGTTGGTGTTGACCGATGGTAGCCTTTGGTGAAGTTTCAAGATCTCCTCTCGAAGTATTCTGATCGTCATCAAGCTTCTTCTTCAAATTCTGATCCATATCTTCAAGCCATTCCTCCAGCTCCAAGAATTCTTCTAACTCCAACTCCAAGAACTCATCTAGGTCCAAGAAATCTTCCATGGTGATCTCTTTTTCTATATTGTCGATCGACAATGAGGTTGTACCGTTGGTAGACGTTGAGGTTGTGCCGTCGGTCGACGTTGAGGTCGTGCCGTCGGTCGACGTTGAGGTCGTGCCGTCAGCCGACGTTGAGGTCGTGCCGTTGGTCGACGTTGAGGTCTTGCCGTCATTCGACGTTGAGGTCTTGCCGTCGGTCGACGTTGAAGTCCTGTTGTCGGTAGACGTTGAGGTCGTACCATCGGTAGACATGGAGGTCGTACCATCGGTAGACGTGGAGGTCGTACCATCGGTAGACGTGGAGGTCGTGTCACTAATGTCAGCTTCTTCTCTTCCCGCAAACTCATCTGTCCATTGAACCTCAATGTTTGGCTTTTCGATCTGAGCGTTCATGGTTTCTGATTCCTCATTCGGCTCAGTGTGGACTATACCCAACATCTGACTGAAACTAGACATCAATTCCTTCTCATGGCCTTTAATCATCTTGTCCAACATATCATCAAACTCCTTATGTCGAGTTGTTGTAGATTCATAGAGAAATTTGTTAAGGAAGGCGGTCTTAATGTCCTCCCAGCAGGTTAAAGATCTTCGCTGCAGCTGACTGAACCAGCTAAATGCATCTCCAGATAGAGAATATGGGAAGATCTTGCAGATAATGTGGTCTACAGATACTTCATTCTGCTCGCTTGCAGAGGCTAGCTCCTCAAGTTCTTTGATAAAGTCTCTGGGATCTTCATGAGGAAGACCTCAGAAAGGGTCCACACTTCCCCAATCATACCATTCGTGGTTCAGATCAAAGTCGTTCGTCTCAGCAACATCAATCAGATCAGGGATTACAGCACCCTCTGCATTAATCAATTGTCCCGTGCTGTTGCGAGTGCGACCTTCTTCGTCTCTTAACATCCCATTCTTGTCAACTTTAAGTATGAGAACTTCGACCTTCTCTGCCTCCAAACAAGTGCAGTCGGACGGCGGATGAACAGTGTTGGTTGACGGAAGATGAACAGTGTCGATCGACGGTTGATGAACAGTGTCAATCGACGTCGGATGAATAGTGTCGGTTGACGGTGGATGAATAGTGTCGATCGACATCGGGTGAATAGTGTCGATCGACGTCAGGTGAACAATGTCAATCGACGTCGGGTGAACAGTGTCGATCGACACTTGGATTTCTACGCTGCCAATCGCTGCTTGGAGGGTGTCGACTGCCCTCTTAGACTTATGGATCACGCGTTCCAAATCCAGTGGCTCTACTAGTAAGAGCCCTATCCCCTTGTTGCTTCTGGTACTCTTATGGATGTACCTGAAACACACAAAAAAAATTATCAGGTTTTTTTTTGAACAGTAGTAAAACCTAGACTAAATCTAACTAGATAAGATCTAATGGCGATCAAAGCTCCCCGGCAACAGCGTCAAATTTGATATCACTCAAATTACCCTAAGGTGTGATTTATACTCTCTCAAATAAGAGGTCGAATTTTAGTACTTAGGGATCGACTCCACAGGGAGCTAGGGCACACAAAAGATCTAATAGGTTTAAAGCAGTAAGTAAAGATAGCAAGCAGTAAATAAAGCAGTAAACATGTTGAACAACACAATTGTTCAGCTTGGCAGAGAATAGTTTGATGGAAGGATGGTTTGCTAAATCTAGGGTTTCTATTCAGGAAATTAGGATTATAATGATATAGAGACTAAAGCATGATATTATAGAACTCAACGATTAGAATAACCTATCATCTCTCGATTTCTAGATTATATATTACTAGATCCAAGACCTTCAACTCTCGATGTCGAATCTTAGAAAGCGTCGATCGATGTCTCTATAGGAGCATCGACCGATACGCCGTTCGTCGTGTCGATCGATATCTCATTAGGAGAATCGATCAACACGCTTCTAGTAAGCGTTTAGCGCGGGTTGATTAAATGTTCACTAGGGTTTCTAGATCAACTCTCGTTGTTTCTATCAATCCTAGCTCAGAGAAGACAAGTCAGATAAAAAACCAAGCTTTCGCTTGTGCTTAATAAATCTATGATCAAGTTCAGGTTAATTACTCAAGAACAAGCAATAAGAACAGACTCAATGATGAATATCACAACTTAGCAATTCTATATTTGGGGCTAATCCCACATAACCTATCTGAACCCTAAACCTAACAGGTGGATATATTCAGACTTGAAGTTGTCACAGAAAATCATAGATGAATAGATATAAAACTGCAATAGAATATCCAGGAGGACTCTGAAGGAGTTCCTCCTTTCTCTCCTAACCTAGAACAAGAATAATAGAAAGCTTAGCCGTCAACAATGGCTTAGAAAACACAGAAAAAGGGTTTTAGGTCGTCCAAGGGTATTCTGGTAAAATATGCTCAGCCCATATATTCTGGCATCACTGTCAACCGACACCAATGCTGTTTCATCGATCGACAGTCCTTCATCTCCTCGACAGCTTCCTCTCGCGAGGCCGACTGACCACTCTTCTGAAAAACGGGCACAACTTCTGATACAGAATGCTAATTGACCTCAAACCGGTGGCATTGGAAATCTGACTCAATGATATATCTTGTGTCAAAAGATGGGCTCCATCTAACGGTGGTAAAGTCTCCATCCATAGCTAGACATCTGACGCGTCTGTGCAGCTCTGCACTCAGAAGGCTCCAAAATCACCATATTTCTCCTGAACGTAACTGAACCTGTAAATACTCTAAAAAGACTCCAAAACATAATAATTATATCCTAAAACACTTATATACCATGGCTGAAAGTGGGTAAAATCCATGGTATATCAGTTCTATTGTCAGATGGTCGCCTGGAACAACCGCTCTTTTCAGGGGGCAGGTTGTTCCGTTGCTGCAACCTAGAATTTTTGAAGTATCTCGGATTTTTTTGCTTTTTGACATGAGACTCAATAAACTAAAACAAAATAAGTAAACAAAAACAAAACCAACTTATATGTAGACTTACCAGTGGGTTGCCTCCCGCCAAGCGCTTAGTTTAAGTCATTAGCTTGACTTTGTGACAGGGATCAGTCGAGTTGATCATGATGGCTTGTTCCAAAACAAGCTCCACAATCAGATTCAGCTTCCGAACTCTGCTCAGCAACCCCTTCACAGCAGCTTCTCCTTTCTCTTTCATCTCATGTGTGAGAAGTACTCTAACTTTAGAGAAAGGTTTAGAGGTACCCTTGCACTTTACCTCCTACTCAATGGATTTCTCATCACACAAGCGAGGTATCAAAGTCATTGTAGGATCACCCTTGACCCTTTTCTTCTGGACTTTTTCCTTCACCTTTGCATTTCCACTGAGTTTCTTGGTATCAGTGTGAGGATTTCCATCCAGAAATTCTTTGATCTCACTCTTATCACCAAACTCGTTCTTTGGAACAATTTTCGGCTGTTCTCCACTGACCATTGAGATGCAGGAGGCGTATCGGATTAGTGATCTGGTTGGGACAGCCTTGTAGAAAACCTTCTTGTTGATATTGGAGAAGGATACTCTCCTATTAGGCATGTCGACGATTGCTCCCACTGTAGCCATAAATGACCTTCCAAAGATCAAAGGCATCTCATGATCCTTCCTCACCTCAATAACTTGAAATTCGGTATGGAGCACACAGTCCCCAACCTTGACAGGAAGATTGCGAATGGTTCCATAAGGGACTGCCATGGAAGAGTTTGCAAAAGCTAGCTTCACCTGAGAAGGCTCAACATTAAAAATGCCCAGGTCGTCTACAATCGCTTTTGAGACAAGGTTCACACTAGACCCAGAATCACAAAGAGCTTCCATAAATTCCACTCCAACAATGGAACAAGGAAAAACAAACTTTCCAGGGTCATCAACCTTAGGCAGTACCTTTAGCGATGGTGTCAGTGCTTCAGTAAAGAGTGCCTTGATTTCCTCCTGAGATTCTCTGCAATATTTGAAGAACATATGCAATGGCCGAATCTCCCAGGCATGTTAAAATGAGATCTTTTGAGGAAGCCTTCTTACCATCTTCCTAAACCCAGCCAGCTGTTCTGCACTAATGGGATCCATCAAATGTCTAGGTGGAATTGGATAGGGAACCTTAGGAACATAGACTCGCACTGGTGGGGTGTCAGCAGGTTCGCTAGGAGCAGTCGTTCCAGAGCTTGCAGGCTGGTCTGTGTTCTCTTCTGCTCCTAGAACAGTCTCAGCGAACGACTGTTCTATTGCATTACAGTGCTCAGTCCTAGGATTTTTATCAGTTTTTCCAGGGAGCGTCCCTTGTTGCGTCTTGACACACTCAGTTGTTTGAGCAAGCTGAACATCGATCTTTCTTATGTGGCTCGCAACAGTGTCATACTCGGCATTCTGCTTAGTGAACATGTTGCCCATCCTGGTGTCGATTTTCGTGGTTACCTGATTGAATGCCTTGGCCTGAACCTGCTGACCCTGCAACAACTGTTGCATCATCATACCCAGACCCTTCAGCTCATCTGGTTGACTGTTCCCACTAGCTAGAACAGCTTGACGATTGCTCTGCGGTTGTCGCTGGTTCTGGTTCTGAATCTGCCCGGCCGTAGCTTGCTCCATACTGAAGACATGCCCTTGGTTGTTTTTCTGTAGCTGATCAACCTTGGCAGTCAGCTCATCTATCTTCTGGCTGTCAGAACTGTTCCCTTTCTTGGAGCAATCACTCTCCTATTTTCTATTAGCTGAGCTTGCAGCCATGTTCTCAATCAGCTTAAACGCTCCATCAGTGGTCTGAGTCATGAAGTCTCCATTGCTCAAAGAGTTTAGAGCACCTTGGTATTTCCAGTCCACTCCATCATAGAAAATGTCCATAAGGTAATCATCATCAAATCCATGGTGAGGGCATTCTCTGCGGTATCATTGAAGCGCTCCCATGCATCGCAGAAAGGCTCATCAGTGAACTGTCTAAAGGTGGTGATCTTGTTCCTCAATGCAGTTGTTCTTGCCCTAGAGTAGAAATGGCTGAGGAATGCTGATCGGACTTGCTCCCATGAAGTGAGAGCCGGTAGGGAGGGAGTTCAACCACCGTGCAGCTTTTCCATCAAGAGAGAATGGGAATAGCATGCACTTGATGTAGTCTGGTGGGACACCATTCACGCGAGTGAAACTGCAGACTTTTTCGAAGCTCTCAATATGCTTCATTAGAATTTCAGTAGAGAGACCAGAGAACACCTTTCTCTGCACTAGGCCGATCAAAGCAGGCTTGATCTCAAAGTCCTGCCTGGTGCAGTCCTGAGGAACAATGGCAGAGCGCGTAGTAGGGACGTTACGCGAAAGGTTTCTCTCCCCAATCGGAACAACATGCGCCTGCTGTTCCTACTGCGCGAGAGCAGCCTGTTGAGCAACATCCTATTGAGCTTGGATGGTCTGCTGCATCTGAAGAATATGACGTTGCATCTAATGCAACTGAGCAGTGAGTTGCTCTTGATTGCCGTAGTCGCCCATTGTGGCGTTGTTCGGCCCTGGTTGTTGACAGTTTGTTCTTTCGAACCTTGCTATCTCCTGGTTGCTAAATGTAACTAACTCTCCTTGTGCGTTTCTCCGAGTATGACTACTGGTCATGCACCTGGAGCATTAGCTGCAACAAAAAGGATAAGGCAAGTTATAGGTCTTAGACTAAATATGTAACCGAAAAATAAAGGTAAAGAGCTGGTCTCCGTCGCAACGGCGCCGAAACTTGATACACTAAAATTGTGTCTTTACTACTGCAAGCTAACAGTGAAGATGTAGTATTTGAGATTCAATTCCAGAGGACCAGTTTACACTTTATTTCTATAGGATCAATATCAAGCTAAGACAATGTGGGAGTTTTAAGATTTGTGTATCGTGACAAGCAAGTAACAAGATTAATTAAAGATTTCAGATGATTAAAATGCTCGCCTAGGGTGGTTTGATCGGGTGTTAAGCAAGTGTGAGCCAAACAATGATTCAAATCCAATTAAGAGCAAGTCTAGAAATCAGATCACTCAAGTAGAACAGTCCATTGTCGTGGTACTGCTCCCTATGCTGATCGATCTTGATACCTAAACTCTCGTTTGGATCAAGACGCGACAGCAAGCAATAGAGATCAAGTCCGATATGTTCACAAAATACCCTAATATCTACTTTTGCTGATAAGGGATGCAATGCTCATTCATAACAGATCTAGTAATCTATTACACGGTTAATGAACAGGTTAAACCTTGGATCTAACATAAAGCGGCCATTTTAATGCAAGCAATAAGAACAATAATGAATGAAAACAATCGATTTATAACTTATTCATGTTTAGCTCATGGATCAAACACCCTAACACCCTAGACTAAGCAAGTGGACTACTCAGCCATGAGCAGAGAAATCACAAAGACAATAGATGAAGAAAACATGTTGAATCAATAAATAAATAAGATAGGGTTCAAGAATCTTTTCAAGGCGAGAGAGATGAAGCCTTCTCCCTTTCAAGGTAGCAAATCTTCAAATACAAAAGTCTCCAATGGTTTTTTGTGTAAAAACTAGCATGAGAAAACCAGAAAAAGAAGTTATATGGAAGCCACAGGCGGCTGGGAGAGAAAATAAAGAGATTAGGGCAAATCCCGAAATAGGTTGTAGTTTCTTTAAAAATCTCTGCCGTTGGAACATGCGCTCGGGTTCCTCCGCTCGATCGGGAACAGCCAATCGTACTGTTCTGCGTGAAAATCACCAAATTGCACTGTTTTCTGCGTCTTGGCTCCAAGTGGCCTATCTTCCCTCAAAGCCAACTCAAGACCTGTAATGACTCAAAAAGGACTAGGAAGACTCGATAAAGACTTGAAAACCAATTAGAAAACATATATACAATGATGTCAAAAATACCATATATCAGTAGGATCTGTGTGAGTACTACAGAACATTGGATAAGGCTGGTATTCGTACAGATTTTAAGAGAAATAGACTTGAAGAGATGTTTTATTCAGTAAACATGCCTGAACTACAACGAATTCAGTATGAAGTCTAGCTCTAATCTCTAAGTCTTGAAGTGTCGATCCCCTGTTCTAGAGTTTGGGCTCCCCTTATATAGTCGTCTATGAGTCGGTCTTGGTCAGCCAATAAGGTTGAACTCTTCCATATTCGGAAATATGGAAGGGTTCCCTTATCGGAATTTTTCCTTTTTCCATAGGAAGGGTGTGGTCTCTCGGACCGGACCCGAAGTGCTTCCTAGCGGGGACCCAGAGGCCGGTGTTCTGCCTGGGGTCTGGAAGAATTCAATAACCTGTGCAATAAAGTCAACTGGAGTTTCCCATTCTCAGCAGACTTCCCCTAGGCAGGACATCGCTCCGGTAATCCTGCTATCTCGGGTTTCTCTCAGGCCGGAGCCGTACTCTGAACCCGGGGGAGGACCGGTTCCTTTGTCGTAGGTCGGTACTTGGCGCTGCCTTCTCGAACTGCTGATGTCTTGTTTGAAGATGATGAAGCTCAGAGCTTTTAGCGGTATCTTGGATATGATGGAGCCTGGAGTTCTGATGATTTCCGACTAGGAGGTCTGAGCATTTGAGCGTGATGCGTAGAGGCAGGTCCGGAGGCTGGTACGAGTTTTGTTGAAGGTTACGGGCACTCCGAAGGATACCTGGGTCGATTCCCTTTTTAAGGGGTACATATCCTTTTTATCTTTCTGCGAAATTTCCTTTTTTTGGGAGGATTTCCCTTTCTCCTGCGAGGACCAAGTTTCCTTTTTTAATGCTTGTCGTTTATGCCAAGGATTCTCTGAGATATTTGGAAACATCCTTGTTTCCCTTTTCCGACTCTACGAGGAGGGGTAATCCGGACGTATGTAAGGGTTCCCGATATCTTCTAATCGGCCTCAATCCAGTTCCAACACTGATTTCCGGACGAGAAAGATGAATCCCAAACTGCTTGCGTTTCCGTCCTCACTTGTGGGTGGCCGTTCAGGGCCACGTCATCTTTTCACTGATCCTTTCTCATCTCCTATTCCTTCTTGGGGAGATGTTACAGAGGCTGATAGTGAAGCAATCCCGATGGTGCCCCTGAGACGGCATCGCTCTTGTTTCTTCGATGATGGTCCCCATTCTGAGATCCGAGAGGGAGATTTTGCTGATATGCGGAGGAAGTATGCGTTTCATCCTTCTGTGGGGATGAGGAGTCCGTCCGAGTTCGAACGTGCTCCAAATGGAGGACCGAGTGAGGTGGCTATCTATGAAGCGTATCTGGAGGCGAGCTTCCGGGGCGGTATCCCTTATAGGTGAAGTATCCTCTTTTTTTGGTTTCTGTCCTTCTCAACTTACTCCCCTAACCTGGAGGACTTTATAGGCTATCCAAGTACTCGGGGAACTTCATGGATTTTTCGTCGGGGTTATGAGATTCTATACTCCTACTACTTTGCCCCTCCAGTGAACAAAGCAGGGTTCTACCACCTCTGATCTCGTGATGGCACTCCTTTAGTTGAGGAACCTTCCAGGGGTATTAGGGGTAATTATCCCTTCGGGGATGGTTGGAACAACCGTTATGTATTCGTGAAGATCCAGGAGCCATTCGGCTATCCTACGTCATGGCGTACCGTTAGTATGCCCTTCTTTTTTATTCGAGCCTTGAGTTGGTCGCTCCTTTGGGACCTCGTTTTTATTGATGCTTGGATTTTCCCGTCTGGTTTCCTTTGCTGGAAAAGCAGTAGCGAAGCTTATAATGGGAGTTCCCCGGCGATTTCGATGGGTGACTTTTCTGGTGAGCAAGGAGGCCTTGCGTCATAGCCGTATTTGGGGTAAGTCCTCCCCTTTTAGTTTTCACCTGATAGGACTTCTTCTTCTTATTTCTTGCGTTGCTTTCTTCCAGGGAACATGGTGAGGCTCTCGGTGTCAGCCATCTATGATGAGCACCAGAAGGCTAAAACATGGAAAAGGCGTCCTTTTTATACCCCTCCGCCAAGATTGGCAAGGGCTGACTCATCGGTTAATGGTTTATCTTCCACCCCATCAACGGGTGCTGAAGACGTATCTAACCATGATCCACTGGTGGATGCTCACCGGAGGTTGATTAGCGAGGTGTTTTTTCTCCGAAGCCAGGTGCAGAATATGATGGCTCGCCGGGATCTGTTGGTTCACCAGGTGAGGGCATCGCCTAGATGGGAGCTCATGAAGGAATGGCTGGAGAAGAGGGTGGAGCACTGGGATCCTGAAGAAGAGTATCACTGACATCTGTTCCTGTCCGGGGGGATCGAGCAGCAGTCGGGAATTTTTTCCCGGGTCCCGAAATCTGTCGCGGGGTCGCGATTCTCGGAGGAGCCTTCTTTCTGAATGACTTTTCCTTTGTTTTTTTTGAAACTTTGGCTTTTGTTGAATCTCTTTGTTTGAATAATGGCTCTTTGTAGCCCCCATTGATTTTTGGAATAATGGCTCTTCGTAGTTTTTCTTTTTATGCGGCATTTCCTGTTGAATTGCTTTGTATGCTCTGACGATAGTAACTCGAATCTTAAAAAGGAACCTCACCGCCTGTTTCTTGGTTGAGTTGAGTCTCGTAGGATGTGACTGATCCTTATCCTCTTCGTAGGTTAGGTAATAACACCCTGGGTGTTGATCGAACTTAGGTCTTGCCTTAGAAAATGCCATGGTGACTCGGAAGTTGTTTTCAGAACTCGTAGGTTATTTTTGGATATTGGAGTTGACCCATACTAGGAGATTACATAAGGACCAGAAGATTGTCCGGGAACCCGGAGGTTACAGCTAGGACTTGCAAGATAGGTGATAGGCCATGGATTTTACTCACTTTTAGCCATGGTTTATAAGTGTTTTAATATATGTTTACTACTATATAGAGTCTATTTAGAGTATTTATAGGTTCAGGGACAATTTGGAGGACAGTGGTGATTTTGGTGTCTTTTGGAGCATTTTTGAGTGCAGAGCTGCACAGATGCGTCAGATGTTTAGGTATGGATGGAGACGCTTCCACCGTTAGATTGAGTCCATCGTTTGATACAAGATATAACTTTGCGTTAGCTTTCCAATGCTACCGGTCTGAGGTCAATCAGCATCCTGTAGCTTATGCCCGTTGTACTGAAGAGTGGCCAGTCTGCCTCGCGAGAGGAAGCTGTCGAGGAGATGAAGGACTGTCGATCGATAAAACAGCATTGGTGTCGATCGACAGTGATGCCAGAACGTGGGCCAAGCATATTACAAGACCGATTGAAGCCCAGAAGCCACACAAAGTTACCAAAATACCCATAGACGACCAGAAACCCTATTTATGTAATTGGGTACATTGTTGACGGCTACAAGCTTTCTATTATCCTATTCAATTGTTTTCTCTTAGGTTTGGAGAGAAAATCAATTCTCCTTCAGAGATTGATTGGAACTCCATTGGTTTTATCATTGATTTCTTATCTATTATATTATTCAGACTATGATTTGTGTTATTGCTTCTATGTATGAGTAATCATCTTGCTAGGTTTAGGGATTTCATGAGCTTAATGTCAAATTGATAATATATTAGGATTGCTAGATTATCTATAGATCTCTACACCTGGGTGATTTGTAATACTAGGATCTGGAAGAGTTAGAATAGTACGACAGTGTGACTAATTGTTTGAACCTAGAATCATAGGATAGTTGAGAGGCACGAAAGTGCAATCAATTAACGGAATCTGAACTCTGCTGGATTAGATACCTAAGTGCATACAAGAGTTGGTCTAGGAATCTAGTTGAACTTTCGATTAGGTTGTTAATGCTTGTCTGAGGAAGCATCGATCAACGCTCAGGCCATAGGATCGATCGACGCTCGCTCCAAGTCAATACGCGACAGCTGAGACTGGACTTAGACATCTGATTAGCAATTCCATGCGAAAGCTGGATTGCTTACTTATTAAAATCAAGTTCTAGAATTGAATCTATAAACCATTAGCATCCTTGAATTGTAGTTCTGAATCTCTTGATTGATAAATCCCTAGGTCTAGCTATTTCTCCTAATTGTTTACAACCTCAATCAACCAATCGAACAACTACTTTGTTCACCTTGCTTTCATTCATTTACTGCTTTATAAACTGTTTGCCTAGCTTAATCTTGATTTCTATAGTCTATTGTGTGCCCTAGCTCTATATGGATTCGATCCCAAAGTACTACAATTGAACCTCTTATTTGAGTGATATCAATAGGCTCTGAACCTGGAGGTTTAATCTTTCTAGAATATGGATTCTAGGAGTCTGGAGATTTCTCTCGTAACCCGGAGGTTGCGTAAAGACCCGGAGGTCATCTGGGAACCCGGAGGTTTTCCTGGATCCTGAGATCACGTTTGGGACCCATAGGTTCCTTTTTAGATCCTAAGATCGTAACGGGAGCTCGGTGGCTATATGGGAACCCGAAGATTCTTCCTTAGATCCGGAGATCAGATTTGGAACCCGGAGGCTATATGAAAACCCGGAGGTTCTTGAAATTGTAATTGTATAGCACGTAGCGCTTTAATACATGTACTTTCACACGTTGTACTCTAGGGACCCCGATGCACCTTAGGGTGCACAGGGGCTTTAGATAGTTTTGACAGCATACTCAGGCTTACGCATACCCATTCATGCTTACGTCTCATACCCATTTTGTTTTTCAGTGGACGTGCCACTTTTTGATAAGGGTTGGCCACGATCGGAGGTCTCTGCAGACCTGTTCCAGCTCGTATGCCCCTTTAAATATAATGATTTTCCTACTACCCTTATAGTCGGACCTATTTTTTTTATAAGCTTTGTCCGGAGACGTTTACTATACATAGGAGTAGGAAATCATGATGCTTAAATAGTATATAGTAAGATAGTAGAAATCGTGGTCTGGAGACCGTATTAAAAATAATAGGCTTTGAGGTGCAGGGCGTTCCACCAGTTGGGTTGTATTTTACCTTTACTATCTTGTAGCATGTAGGCTACTGCTCCCCGCACCTCGATTACCTTATAGGGTCCTTCCCACCCGGGGGCTAGTTTCCTTGTCGCTTTCTCTACTCGTCGTAGAACCCAATCCCCTTGCTGGAAGGTCCTGGTTCTTACTTTCTTGTTGTAGGTCATGGTGATGTCTTGCTGGTAGGAGCAGTTTCTTAGTCGAGCGGCCTCTCTTATTTCGTCGAGTAGGTTGAGGCTCAGTGTCATCAGTTCATCATTCTCTTCTTGAGAGGGAGACCCTAAGACCGTTGTTCTTACGTGCATCTCCGTGGGTATTTTGGCCTCAGAGCCGTAGACTAGCGAGTAAGGAGTTACCTCCGTCGCTGTCTTGGGAGTGGTCCTGTAGGCCCAGAGGACTCTGTGCAGCTCTTCTGCCCATTTCCCGTGAGAACCCTCCAGTCGCTTTTTAAGCATGTTGACCACAGTCTTGTTCGTGGATTTGGCTTGTCCGTTAGGGTAATTTGAGTGATATCAAATTTGGCGCTGTTTCCGGGGAGCAAGGATTCACCAATAGACTTGATTAATAGGTTTAGTGTAGGTTTTATTTATTGTCATAGTTACTTACATAAAAAAATTTCTTGTCTTTCAGGTACATTCCTATCAGTACCAGAAGCAGCAAGGAGGAATTGTTTTTCTTCTCAGATCCAGCACGTTTGGAACGCTCGATTCGCAAAGAGAAACGGACATCATCGATCGATGCCACCTCTACTATGTCGATCGACACTTGTGCCAAAGAAACGATCGACAGTTCAACTCGAACATCGATCGATACCAATCCGCGAGCAGACATGGTCGTGACACTTGTGTTATAGAGTGATGAGAATTGAGACCTGCATGATCCTGGAGGTCATCTGTGTAATGCAGCAGTTCAGAAGATAGATGGACAAAGGACTGCAATCCTTGAGCCATCTGCTGCCACCGAGGATGCTAAAGTTCCTCTTCAGAGAACGCTAGCAGATTTGATCAGGCCTAGTCAGTTCTATACCAACAGGTCTGCGATCGGACCTCTAGAAATCCAGGGATTTCAAATACACCCCACACACTTCTCTCATGTGGGTCAGCACCCTTATCGTGGTCTTCCTGATGAAAATCCCTCCGATCATATTGAGACACTCGAAGACTCTGTGTCTGGCATCCAGGAGGATGAAGCAACCAAAGACTACATCATCTCCAAGCTGTTCAAATATTATCTCTTTGGGAATGCTAAAAAGTGGCTAAGATGCCTACCACCAGGATCTCTCACTACATGGAATGATGTCAGGACTGCGTTTATGACTGAATTTTTAGATGATGCAAGGGCTGAAGAGATGAGAGATAAAATTTGGACATTCTCTCAGGGACCTACAGAAGCTTTCAAAAGCTCTTGGGAAAGGTTTAGGAGATACCAAAGGGACTGTCCACATCATGGTTTTCCGAAGATTCAGCTGTTGAAGAAGTTCTGTAAGGGTATTGATGTGCGATATAATATGATTCTGGATGCTGCAAGCGAAGGAAACTTCGAGACAAGGTACCCAGAGGAAGCTAGGAGACTGATTGAGAACTTGATGTCTAGCAACAGTTCCAAAAATCTGGATATGCACAGGATAAAATCAGCTGCAATGGATAGTGACAAGATCGTTGAGGCTGAGATTGGTTATGTACATGAAGTCTCGTTGGTAGAACATGTTGTAGAGAAGGATGAGGATCATGGCTATATAGAAAAGATGGAATCTATGATAGAGAAGGTCCTGAAAATTCAGCAGAAGACGAGTGCATACTTAAATCTGAGGTTGGATGTTCTCTACAAAGAGATGAATGGAAAATTTGAAACATTAGATGCCCATATCATGATGCTAGATGCCTAGGTTTCTCAGACTGCAGAAGCTATGAAGAAGCAAGAAGGTCTTGTCAAGGGGAAAGCTGTGGAAAGTGAGAGGCACCAGGTTAATGCCATCTCAGATAATGACTTTGGGGAAGTGCTCGAGCAGGAGAAGCTGGAAGAAGATGCTTTCCTAGTCGAAAGCTCCATGTCTATAGGCAGCTCGTACTGGTGTCGAACGACACCAACAACTGAGCATCGGCTGACACTAACAACTGAGCATCGATCGACATCAACAACTGAGCAACGATCGACGTCATGAACAGAGCATCGATTGACACCACTTTTGGGATCTGAGAAAATTGTTCGAATTCAGAGCCACTCAGATTTTTCTGCTCGACCCCCGCGCCCTCCCACCCTAGCTCGAGTTACATTAGATGACGTCAATCGGAAACAACACGAAAAAATTAATTGACGACAACATGGAAGCGTCGATCGACAACAGCAGAAAAGCAGTGATATACCATCGATTTGACCCACTTTCATCCATGGTATATAAGTGTTTTACTATCTATATATTATATATTCTATCCTATTAGGTACGTTTTCTGGTTCAAGAGTATCTTGGAGTAAAGTGATGATTATGGAGCATTTAGGAGCTTAAAAGAGATTTCATCCGAGCTGACCATTAGAGGTCGATACGAATAAGAAGCAATCGTTCGATGCAAATCCAGTGTCGTCGATCGATACAGAAGAGAAGCCTCGACGATTGAAGATTATGATCGATCGATGTACATCCTGTACCATCGATAGATGTCGAGACGCGAGATGCCTGACTTGGTTCCAGCCGACTTTAAACCCAAGGCTTCACCAAATTACAAGATTACCCCTGACGAGTTTTTAACCTAATTGTTATATACATGCCTACGTGTTAGGAGGCAGGAGAGCTTTTTGGGAGCCACCATTGTATTCTTATTTTCAGCAGAGAGTTTTAGGAGATAAAATTATAGAGAGATTTGTGATTGGAACTCCATTGATTCATCTATTCTATACTATGCAGTTTTTATCTATATATTGTGTCATGAATTGTTTAGCTATGTCTAAGTAGTTCACTTGTTAGATTCAGGGTTCAAATAGGTTAGAGGGTTTAGCCCCAACTATAGATTTGATAAGTTGTGATATTCATTGATTGACTGTTCATTAATGCTTGTTTTAGGCTTGCTAACTAGAACATGAACCAAGGAATTAACATGAGTCAAGCATCCTTGATCTCCTGTCCTGATTCTAATCTGTCATGATAGGACTGCTAGAGAGATGCTAACCGCTAATCTTGGAGACTAGTGAGATATATCAACCTGTGCCTAGTGCTTAACTAGAAGCATCGATCGATATTGTCTTCTGACAATCGATCGATATTTGCGAAAGGTGTATCGATCGATATCCATATAAGATCATCGATCGACACTTTCGTGTGATCAAAAGATGACAGTTGAGATCCAAGATCTAGTTAGTTAACCAGTGAAACATTGCCATCGCTGATCACTGTGATTAAGGAGTTGAGCTCTAATATATCATGCATGCAACTATTAGGCATCTATAGGATTATAATTTCCAACACCTGAATAGAAACCCTGCATCTAATATATTCCAATAAGTTACACCCCCAATCATCTTGTTAGTCGAGCAATAGACTTGCTCAATTAGGATTGCTATTTACTTTTAAACCCATAAAACAACAAACACCTAGAATGAATAACTTGACTAGATTTAATAGGTTCCTTGTGGATTCGATCCCTAAGTACTGCAACTGAACCTCTTATCTGAGAGAGTAATTCACTCCTTAGGGTAATTTGAATGGTATCAAGCAGCGATCAACAACCATCAATGCCATACCGAGTATGTTTACCAGATCTTGATGCACACCGCTTGAAGGAAACTCGAAATCCATCTCAGACCTCAGTTTGCTTGAAGACAACAGAGAAGATAAGTCAGCAATCTGTAGAAGCACCTGAGCAAGAGCAATCAACCCTAGCTGAAAACTCTTTCTTTGAGAGTGTCGATCGACGACATCTACCAGGTATCGATCGACGACATCTACCAGGTATCGATTGACACCAAATAGACGGATATGAACCTGCCATGGAAAGGAAGGCAACGAAAGAAGAAATTCAAGTTGAGAAGAGAGTGAAATCTAGGAAGCCCTATATTCCCAAACACCTCAGGCGAGAAGTTAACAAAGAGTAACTTGAAGGATTTCACAAGAGGGTGAAGAGAGATCCTAAGGATATGTCTTTCGAGGATGCATATCATAAGTATAGACTTGGTAATTTCTTCAGAGAAAGCAGAGAGACTGATAAGGACATTGAACTTCTATTCAACAAGGTCAACCATAAACCCAAGAGGACACTAAAGAAGGAACAAGATCCTGGAAAGTTCCTGATTCCATGCTCTATACTTAGCCACCATTTACCAAACGCCCTATGCGATACTGGATCTGCAGTCAGCATCATGGCCATAGACACTTCTGAGCTATTAGGACTAAAGATAGAACCTTCTAAAGATAGTTTCACTTTCGTGGATAGCTTCCGAGTAAATTCATCAGGCATGATCAAGAATGGTAAGGTGGAGATAAGGGAATGCATTATCCCTGTGGACTTTCATTCTATCACTACAAGAAAACAGGGGGATTCTGATGGCCGAAATCGTTGGTAATTCGTCGGAATAGACCGATTCCGACGAATTTCCGACGAACCCGTCCGTCGGTATCGTTTCGTCGGAAAAAAAAAATTCGTCGGAATTTCGTCAGAACTTCCGACGACTTTCTGACGAATACCGAGAAACGTCATTCTGACGAACTTCCGACGATATTATGATGCGGATACACGAGACCAGAGTTCATCGAAAAAACTACGTACCGACGGAGAACGTTCGTCGGACAGTTCCGACGTAGAGTGTTCCTCGGTGTATTCCGACGAACTTTGGGCGTCGGAATTTACCGACGGACAACGGTCGTCGGAATATACCGACGAACCTCGTTCGTCGGTATATTCCGACGGAAATGTGGTTTGTCTGTAAATTCCGATGGATATATGTCCGTCGGTATATTCCGACGACCATTGTCCGTCGGTATATTCTGACGACCATTGTCCGTCGGTATATACCCATTTTTTTTTACAAATTAATTTTGCATTATAATATATTTTTTGATATTAATAAATTTAAAAAATCAGAATTTTAAAACTAATAATATTATAAAATTTAAATTCATAAAAACCGAAAATAGGAAAAAAAACATTCATAAAGTTTAAAATTCATACAAACCGAAATCGAAAAAAAAAACATTCCGAAAGTTTTAAAAAGCCGAAATAAACTAAGATGAACTCGAAGACATCAAACGATCTAGCTTTTGCATAATCTCGGTGTTGAACTTCTTCTGGGATGCCAACTCAGCAAGGATAGTGGCATTCTCCGAACGGATAGTGGCATTCTCCGAAAGGATAGTGGTGTTCTGCTCCTCTAATGCCCCAATCCGTTCATCTTTGTCATGTAGCTCCTCGAGAATCATGGGATCGGCATACGGAGCTTGCAAAGAAGATGCCGGATACGAAGAAGCACGACGGGCCAACCCAACTAAACGGCCTCCTTTCCTTTTAGGAACCGCCTACAAAAATATTTAAAGTAAGTAAATAGGGACAAGTAAGTAATCGACATTATAAAAAAAATATATTAATAAAAAAAATTACCTTTTCAACCATCTCATTTATTTGCAATAGAGACAGGTTGGTTGAAGCTCCCGTGGAGTCGCCGTCATCAGAGAGAGGCTGAGATTGGGAAACTATTTCAGCTTCCACCAAATCAACTACACCTTTGATCACGGGGTCCTGAATTTGACCCGTCGTCTTGTTAGTGTGAGCCACCTTAATGAGTTGGAGACGATCAACGGGATTACCGTCATTTGCTTCGATCTAAAAAAACCGCCATTATTAGCCAAGAAATATATAAAATATTTATTTAAAAAATATAAAGATAAATAATAATAAAAAACTCTTCCGCCATTGTGCACATACATACCTTTCCCGCCACGATCGCTCTTCCGGTTACTGGAGTTCCTAGAAGACGTCTCTGCAGTTTCGTCCTTCTCCCAATGAGCTATCAACTGCTCCCACACCGCCCCGTTGATGAACCGTGGCTTCTTGTTCTTCTGCCAAACTGTCTTCCACGCGTTTATCTGCTTTGTGTAAGAGTCCATGGCCTTTTCGTTGAATTTCTTACGGACTGTTTCCGTAAGATCGGAGTGCCAGTTGAACTCTTGCTACAAAACAAACACAATTTAATAAGTAAATATATTTAAAAAAATGTAAAAACTTTAAAAAAAATGAAGAGTTACTATACCGCAAACTGATGAAACCACAACTCTCGTTCGTCGTTAGGGATCACACTCCACTTTGGATATCCAAAACGGAGCATGGAGTACATCATCTGGTTGATGCTCCGGCTAATGCCATTTTTCGACTTGGTGAACCTGTAAAAAAAAAATACAAGTTAGCAAGTTAATTAAAGGAAAAAATATAACGGTACAAATAAAAAAAATACTAACCAAGTGCTATGGCCTCGTCGTGGGTTGGGTTGGAGAAACGGGAGATGCTCTCGACCTGGTTGTTGAACCAATAGATGAACCGGCATGACCCCCGGATCCTGTT
Source organism: Brassica napus (assembly GCF_020379485.1). Taxonomy (NCBI): domain Eukaryota; kingdom Viridiplantae; phylum Streptophyta; class Magnoliopsida; order Brassicales; family Brassicaceae; genus Brassica; species Brassica napus. Next base: position 11,833,230 of record NC_063451.1, read on the forward strand.
GAGCAGCAGGGTGAGGGGCAGCGTGAGGGGCAGAGGGAGCTGGAGCGGGAATATATGCGGGAACCGAGTCATGAGACGATCCCGATGCACGGGAACTGCTCCCCGAACTACGTCGAAGACGGGCTGCGGGGCGGGCTTCATCCTCGGCCCTAAAAAAAAAATTAATACATCAAACATATTTTCAAATCATTTCTATTTTTAATGTTTTCATTTATATATTTACAAAAGGTTTTATAAACGTTTTAAAAAAAACTATTAAACCTTTTATATATATATATATATATATGTATACAAAATTATAAAAAAATTATAAATGAAGGAAAATGTTGTTAAATATTTATATTTTAAAAAAAAAAAACGTTTTATTATACATAGTTTATTAGTGGAAACTTATAAAAAATTATAAAAAATTTTAAATTTTTTATTATACATGATTTACATATATATATATGTATACAAAATTATTAAAAATTTATAAAAACGTTTTTAAAAATCAAAAAATGTTCCAAAAAAAACTAAAACAACAATCCTAACTTATATATCCTAAACTATCAATCAAACAACCTAAAATCCGAGATCTAACATCCAAAACCTTAAACAATTGAGATTAAAGAAGGTTTGGGATGATTCTTACATGATTTAGGGTTTGGGGGAGGAATCGCCGGTGTAGAGGGATGAATCGCCGGTGTAGAGAGAGGAATCACCAGTGAATCGCCGGTGGAGAGAGGAATTTAGAGAGAGAGATGCGGAGATAACGAAGAAAGAAGAAGGAGGAGGGTTATTATATCAGACTATTCCGACGGACACGGGTTCGTCGGTATTCCGTCGGTATAATTAAAATATACCAAATGCCAATTCGCGAAAATTTTCAAGCAGTTTGGTTCTCCCGGGCAAATTTAAATTCCGACGGAATGTGTCCGTCAGTATATTCCGACGGACACATTCCGTCGGTATATTCCGACGGAATGTGTCCGTCAGTATATTCCGACGGACACATTCCGTCGGTATATTCCGACGGAATTCCGACGACTTAGTGTTTAGGGTGTTGATTTCAAGTTTCTAAATGCAAAATCCAAATCTTTGATAATATATATAGTATTTTGCATAAAGATTTAACAATAAAAATGTTTTATAACACGATTTTACACAATAACATTTTTTGTAGTGTAAGCTTATATAAATATGATTGTATAAGTATATAATGTTAAGATGAGATGTTATGAAAACAATGATATGCATACATAAATATTTTAATGAGTTGTTATATTTGAACGGTTGCGATCTAATACTATACTAAACACTTATTATGTGTTATTTTCATAGTTTTGGCATCTAAATTTATAGATTTTTATGATTGAAACTTTATAGAAACACATGTCGTCGGTATTTTCCGACGAAATACCGACGACCTTTCCAATTTTCAATGAAACCCATTGTCGTCGCTATGTCATCGGTATATTGCGAGGGATTTCCGACGGACCATTAAAAAAAAAAAAAAAAAAAAAAAAAAAAAAAACTAATCAGAATCTTTTGAATCTTCATCAAACTCCCCAACCTCGGCTTCCGGCTCTGAATGTACGACAGCATCATGTCCAAACACAGTCAAATTCTCAACGAGTTGAACATTTTCCAAATCTTCAACTGCCTGGGCGTTGCTGGTAGACTCTGGTTGCAATGGTTCATCATCATCAGAAGTTCCATCCACTCGTCCTCTTGGGTTGATTTGCGTTACAGTAACCCATGGATCGTCTCTGTACGTCACCCGAGGGTAACTGATGTAGCACACCTATACATATCAATTATACAAGTATTAGTAAAATATATAACATTAATTAATTATATTGGTAAAAATTATGAATAGATTGACATACTTGATCAGCTTGCGAACCAAGAATGAAGGGATCATAATATTGAAGTTTCCGCCGCGAATGAACTGATGTAACACCAAACGCATCAATCTTCACTCCTCTATCTGGGGTGTTGTCATACCAATCACAATAGAATACTACACAACGCAATCCAACCATTCCAGGAAATTGGATTTCCAATATTTCTTTTATGTTGTCGTAGTAGACATCGTCACCAGAAGAAGATGAAACACCAGCATCATATGTTGTCTTAGAATGACCTTTCCTTGTGAATGCATATCCTCGCGTACAAAATTTAGGATATGATTTGACCACATAGTTTGGTCCCTGCACAAATTCGCGTATCCAATCATCGAACACAAGACCTCTGGCCAAACCATCATTCACCTATAAAAAAAAACATATATGATTGCAAAATTAATTAGTTTATATATATTAAATTTAAACTAATCATTTGCATAGGGTAATATGATATATGACTCACATAACTACGAAGCCACGCAGCAAATCCGTTATCTCTAAGTTGTCGAAGCTCATCTTCTGTTGCATGCCTGTGAGTCATACGCAACTCCGCCATATATACACTATATAAAAAAATATTATCAATATGAAATAAATTTATTGAATATTAATCTAACAATAAATGAATAAATATTTTTACCTCTCATATTGTAGAACATCTTCACAGTTGGTGAGCAAATATGTTTGCAAATGAGCGTGCTCAGTGTCCGTAAGTCTCCGCTTCGTGAATTTTCCACTAAGTCGTCCTATTTCCTTGAACATGCTTGGGACAGTAACATGATATGTTGCTCTCTCCCCTCTATCATCATGCCGAGCAGGTCTCGGTGTTTTGTATGCACTTCTGGTGGAAAATAATTTTCAGCAAAGATTGCAGTTTCTTCATTGATCACCTGTGCCACTATAGATCCTTCCACCCTGCTTTGATTTTTGACCATCTTCTTCAGATGATGCATATAACGCTCAAAAATATACATCCATCTGTACTGCACAGGACCACCAAGTTCCAATTCTCTTGCGAGATGAATAGCAAGATGTTCCATTACATCAAAGAATGATGGAGGAAATATCTTCTCAAGGTTGCACATGCTGACTGGTGCGTTTGTCTTCAAATTATTAATACCCTCTTCAGTCACTACTCTGCTGCATAAGTCGCGGAAGAAAACACTAATCCCTACATAGATAAAAGACATAATTTTCGTAAGTATTAAGTTCTTATAAGCATAATTGTTAAATATAAAAATAAATTAAATTGTAAAAATATAATATACCTGCAATTGCTTCATGAACATTACGTGGCAATAATGCTGAAAAAGCAAACGGAAGGAGGCGCTGCATAATTACATGACAATCATGACTCTTCAAGCCAGTAAACTTTCCTTCGCTTCTATCAACGCAGTTCCCCAAATTTGATGCATATCCGTCAGGAAATTTCACTTTATCTGTAATCCAATCAAAGAACTCTTCTTTTCTAGCACCATCTAGCCGATAAATGGGAAAAGGGGCCGTACCGTTCTCATCAACGTGAAGTTCAGAACGATCACAAATATCGACTAAATCCAACCTTGACTTCAAATTATCCTTCGTTTTACCTTGGATGTTAAGGACTGTGTTCATCAGATTATCGAAGAAGTTCTTCTCAATATGCATGACATCTAAATTATGCCGCAATAGATGACTCTCCCAATATGGCAGATCCCAGAAAATACTCTTTTTGTGCCAGTTATGTAGCTCTCCAACCGCATTGACTCGAATGTTTTCATGTCCACCTACATCTGGCGTCCTTTCTGCATCAAAATACCTAAACTGCTTCAACAAATCTTTCCCACTAACTTCCTCAGGTGGACCATCAAACACCTGCTTGTTCTTCGTAAACGAAGTCTTACTCCTGCGGTATGGATGATCAGGTGGTAGAAATCGTCTGTGACAGTCAAACCAACACGTTTTCCTTCCGTTCTTTAGTTGGAAAGCATCTGTGTCATCTTGACAATATGGACATGATAGCTTCCCATGTGTTGTCCATCCAGATAACATACCATATGCTGGAAAGTCACTTATTGTCCACATAAGTACTGCCCGCATCTGAAAGTTTTCTTTGCGCGAAACATCGTATGTCTCAAAACCATGCGCCCATAGTTGTTGCAACTCATATATTAGTGGTTGAAGAAACACATCTAGTGATCTTTTAGGATGATCTGGCCCGGGGACGAGAATTGAGAGAAACAAAAACTCTCGTCGCATGCACAAGCTCGGCCGTAAGTTGTACGGTGTCACAATAACTGGCCATAGAGAATACTGCCTTCCATGCTTTCCAAATGGGCTGAAACCATCAGTAGATAATCCAAGATAAACATTTCTTCTCTCTTCCGCAAATTCTGGATATGTTGACTGGAAATGTTTCCAAGCCTTTGCATCTGAAGGATGTCTAATCTCACCATTTGTGGAATGCTCTGCATGCCATCTCATTGCTTTTGCTGTGCGCTCACACTGATACAACCTCTTCAATCTTTCCGTCAAAGGCAAATACCACATTCTTTTGAATGGGATCGGAACTCTTCCCCTCGTGTCCTGATAACGAGGTTTCCCACAAAATTTGCATAGATTCCGTGTCTCATCCGCTCTCCAGTAGATGATGCAGTTGTCAATACATACATCTATCACTTCATACGGTAGTTGAAGACCTGCAACAAGTTTCTGAACCTCGTAGTAGGAACCCGGTGCAAGGTTATCCTCAGGTAGAATACCTTTGACAAAATCAGTAATCGCATCCATACATTCTTCAGCCAAATTATAGTCTGTCTTAATACCCATTAATCTAGTTGCAGATGATAAGACTGAATGACCATCTCTACAATTTTGATACAAAGGTTGTTTTCCTGCATCCAACATGTCAAAAAATCTCCTAGATTCGGGGTTTGGTCATGTACCATCTGCTCAGTACCTACATCATAATCTATATCCGTTCTAGATTCTTCTAACCTAATATCAGGCTGAGGTTCACTAACAGGCTTAGGTTCGCTAGTACTACCATATTCATAACTAGTTTCCCCATGAAGGTACCAAACTTTATAATTACGTGAAAACCCTTTCATATACAAATGAGTCCAAACATCAAATTCTTTTATAACCTTATTATTATTGCAAGAAGAGCAGGGACATCTTAACATACCACTTTTTGCATCCGGTTGCTGTTGAACAAGCCTCATGAATTCTTCAATCCCTTGAACGTATTCTTCCGTAAGCAAATTGGTGTTCGGATCCAAATGAGGTTTATCCATCCACGAACGATAATAAACTTCTGAAGACATGATTTTCACGGAATTGTTATGACTAAAGAGAATGAAGAGAGAATGAAGAGAGAATGAAGTGTGAATGAGTTGAATGAGGAGGGGTTGTATTTATAGGAAATTGGTTACGGACCTCCGACGACTTTCCGACGAAATTCCGACGGATGTAAAGCAGTCCGTCGGAATTCCGTCGGTATTGTCCAATCTCAAACGGCTATACAACGGTCATATATATTTGTCGGCAACGGTCACATGGTTCGTCGGAATTCCGTCGGAAAATACCGACGGAATTCCGACGACTTTGCTGTTAATCGGAATGTCGTCGGAAATTCGTCGGAATATACCGACGAACTTCCGACGACTACAACGGTTACATTTTTTATCGGAATGTCGTCGAAAAGTCGTCGGAAAATTCCGACGAACCATATTTCGTCGGAATTCCGTCGGAAATAGCTGACGGAATTCCGACGACTTAATTTTTTTGGATTTGGTCGGAAATTTGTCAGTATTCAGTCACAAATGTCCGACGACCTTGGTGTCCGTCGGAACCTCCGTCGGAATTCGGTGTGTTTTCTTGTAGTGTATGGATATCAAATCAGGCAAGAGATCTCCACTCCTATTTGGAAGAGCCTTCATGGCTACAGTAGGGGCAGTTTGAGATCTTAAGAGGAATAAGATGTGTCTGACTAATGTTGATGAAACCATCTTCTATGATCCTATGGAAAACAAGAAAAGTGAGGAGATTATTTCATGCATAGAGATGTTTGAAGATCCAAGACCTACAGCTGATTCAAATCGCAAGCCTGCAATACCAGAATCAGCGTCGGTCGACATTAGAATTGCAACATCGGTCGACTTCCAGTCCTCAGAATCGATCGACAATCAGCCTTCATCATCGGACGACTTTCAGTCTTCAGAATCGATCGACCCGAAACCATTAGCATCGGTCGACTCCGTCCGAATTTCAGAACAGCCCGAGACTGAAAAGTCTAAGTCTTGGGGAAGGACCACAAATAGAAAGAAGAAAAAGAAAAGGAATGTAGCTGTCGATTTCCTGTCACTAGTCCCTTTGCAATTTCTAGAGGCAAGTCTTGCGTATAGAGTGCGCTGCAGAGGAGGTTTTGAATCATTTACCAAGGTCAGAGTGCTATGTGATCCAGAGCTGAGAGACAAAGGGGAAGCTTCTGCAAGAGCTTTTATCAGCTGCATCATCAAGATGAGAAAGAGAGACATTGAGACTTGTTCTGGAGCAAGTTCACATCCTCATCCAGACTAAATCAGATATCCAAAGGTCAAGCCAATGACTAAAATTAAGGGCTGAGTGGGAGGCAACCCACTATTAGGTAATTTCGTCTAGTTTATGTTAGATTGTTACTGATTTTTTTATTTATTTTTATGCAGGTCAAAAAAAAAAAAGGATCCGAGTAGACGTTTCCTTAGCACATCGACCGATGAGACCAGCTCGATATCGATCAACATCACTTCAGATCCAACGATCGATTGTCTCTTCATTGCGTCGAATGATTGCTCTAGCCATCGACTGATTAGACCATGTCGACATCAATCGACAACACTTCATCAACAACGATCGATTGTCACTTCATTTTGTCGATCGACACTGACATCAGCGAGCTTATCGTTCTTACTTATTAAATTATGTACTTATGATTATTTCTCACCATAACTCCGACTAGATATACACTGGGGACATTGTAATTTAAGTCTGGGGGGATGTTTACTGATATTAGTGTATTCATGAGTCTCATTAAAATGTTTCCAAAAGATTTTTATTGAGTCAAGAAGGGGAAATGAACTTATTAGATTTTTGCTTGTTATCTAACCACTCTTTAGCACCATTCCAGACTTACTAATTGCAGATAGTACTAAAGATACTAAAGTGAATCAACCTGTCAACTATTCACATGTGCTGAGATTGTTTGAAGGAACCAAAGCTGACCTCCAACACTAAACTTGACACAACTGCTTGTCTTGGGGCTTGGTATATATGGGATCGGATTCTTCAAACAAGTCTGGAAGGTAAAGCCTTGTGTAGATTTATCACATTTTCTCTCTCTATTTCGACCCTAGATTTATAAGTAGAGATATTAATTTTAAAAAAAAAAAAAGGAAAAAACAAAAAAGACAAAAAAACAAAAAAAAAATATATATATTAATATATATATATAATATGATTTAGTTAGGTGGAATCCGAACATGACCTGGCGGCTACAACCATTAAGGCTTGCTTCATAAGGATTCCAACAAAAAGAATTCGAACAGGACTTGGTGGCGGCAATCATCAAGGTTTGATTCACATGAAATCTTGGATATAGGTCAAAAAGAAGTGAACATGACTTGGTGGCAACCACTATTAAGGCCTGATTCATGGAAGCCTGTCCAATCTTGGTCAATGATCCTGCAATGGAAGCATAATTTGACTAAAGAGAGAAATTAGTAGAGAGAAAAGATAGGAACTAACTTTTACCTGCAGATCCAAATACTTGTTTGAAAATCATTGCATCCTGTGATCGATACTAAGTTGTTGGCTAGTTGAATTTGGTAGTGGGGAATGTAAGAAAGGATTTGCTAAGTTGTTAGCTAGTTAAATTTGGTTGTTAAGCTAGGATATGGTATAATGTGCTTTTGTGATTAGGACTTCTTAGATATGGATTGCAATATTGCAGAGGTGATAATTCTAAGTTTTAAATCATGTGAGTCCCTGTTGTTTTCAAACCTCATTCAAAGAGACTGCTTGTATGTTTTGCTTGATGAAACAGCATTGGTGTCGATCGACAGTGATGCCAGAATGTGGGTCAAGCATAATTCAAGACGGATTGAAGCCCAGAAGCCACACAAAGTTACCAAAATACCCATGGATGACCAGAAACACAATTTATGTATCTCTAAGCCATTGTTGACGGCTACAAGCTTTCTATTATCCTACTCTATTTTTTTCTCTTAGGTTTGGAGAGAAGATCAATTATCCTTCAGAGATTGATTGGAACTCCATTGGTTTTATCATTGATTTCTTATCTATTATATTATTCATACTATGATTTGTGTTATTGCTTCTATGTCTGAGTAATCATCTTGTTAGGTTTAAGGATTTCATGAGCTTAATGTCAAACTGATAATAAATTAGGATTTCTAGATTATCTATAGATCTCTACACTAGGGTGATTTGTAATACTAGGATCTGGAATAGTTAGAATAGCACGACAGTGTGACTAATTGTTTGAACCTAGAATCATAGGATAGTTGAGAGGCACGAAAGTGCAATCAATTAACGGAATCCAAACTCTGCTGGATTAGATACCTTGGCGCATACGAGAGTTGGTCTAGGAACCTAGTTGAACTTAATCGATTACGTCGTTAATGCTTGTCTGAGGAAGCATCAATCGACGCTCAGGCCAGAGCATCGATCGACGCTCGCTCCAAGTTAATAAGCGACAACTGAGACTGGACTTAGACATCTGATTAGCAATTGCATGCGAAAGCTGGATTGCTTACTTATTAAAATCGAGTTCTAGAATTGAATCTATAAACCATTAGCATCCTTGAATTGTAGTTTTGAATCTCTTGATTAATAAATCCCTAGGTCTAGCTATTTCTCCTAATTGTTTACAACCTCAATCAACCAATCGAACAACTACTTTGTTCACCTTGCTTTCATTCATTTACTGCTTTATAAACTGTTTGCCTAGCTTAATCTTGATTTATATAGTCTATTGTGTGCCTTAGCTCTCTGTGGATTCAATCCCTAAGTACTACAATTGAACCTCTTATTTGAGTGATATCAATAGGCTCTGAACCCGGAGGTTTAATCTTTCTAGAATATGGATTCTAGAAGTCTGGAACTTGATCTCGTAACCCAGAGGTTGCGTAAAGACCCGAAGGTTTTCCTGGATACTGAGATCACGTTTGGGACCCATAGGTTCCCCTGTAGATCCTAAGATCGTAACTGGAGCTCGGTGGCTATATGGGAACCTGAAGATTCTTCCTTAGATCCTGAGATCAGATTTGGAACCCGGAGGCTATATGAAAACCCGAAGGTTCTTGAAATCGTAATTGTATAGCACGTATCGTTTTAATACATGTACTTTCACATGTTGTACTCAAGGGACCCCGATGCACCTTAGGCTACACAGGGGCTTTAGGTAGTTTTGACAGCATACTCAGGCTTGCGCATACCCATTCATGCTCTATGTCTGATACCCATTTTGTTTTTCAGTGGACGTGCCACTTTTTGATAAGGGTTGGCCAGGAACGGAGGTCTCTGGAGACCTGATCCAGCTCGTATGCCCCTTTAAGTATAATGATTTTCCTACTACCCTTATAGTCAGAACTATTTTTATTATAAGCTTTGTCCGGAGACGTTTATCATACATAGGAGTAGGAAATCATGATGCTTAAATAGTATATAGTAAGATAGTAGAAATCGTGGTCTGGAGACCGTATTAAAAATAATAGGCTTTGAGGTGCAGGGCGTTCCACCAGTTGGGTTGTATTTTACCTTTACTATCTTGTAGCATGTAGGCTCCTGCTCCCCGCACCTCGATTACCTTATAGGGTCCTTCCCACCCGGGGGCTAGTTTCCTTGTCGCTTTCTCTACTCGTCGTAGAACCCAATCCCCTTGCTGGAAGGTCCTGGTTCTTACTTTCTTGTTGTAGGTCCTGGCGATGTCTTGCTGGTAGGACCAGTTTCTTAGTCGAGCGGCCTCTCTCTTTTCGTCGAGTAGGTCGAGGCTCAGTGTCATCAGTTCATCATTCTCTTCTTAAGAGGGAGGTCCTGAGACTGTTGTTCTTACGTGCATCTCTGTGGGTATTATGGCCTCAGAGCCGTAGACTAGCGAGTAAGGAGTTTCATGCGTCGCTGTCTTGGGAGTGGTCTGGTAGGCCCAGAGGACTCCGTGCAGCTCTTCTCCCATTTCCCGTGAGAACCCTTCAGTCGCTTTTTAAGCATGTTGACCACAGTCTTTTTCGTGGATTTGGCTTGTCCGTTAGACTGGGGGTGTCGGGGTATGGCGAAGGTAAGCTTTATGCCCCAGTCCCTGCAGAACTCCTTGAAGTTGTGGCTTGGGAACTGGGGTCCGTTGTCGGTGACGATCTCTTGGGGGACCCTGAAGCGAGTGATTACATTCGTCTATATGAATTTGCGGATCTAGAGGTCTGTTATCCGGCTGAGTGCTTCCGCTTTGACCCATTTTGAGAATTAGTCAGTAACTACCAGAAGGAAGACCTTCTGCCCCGGCGCCATAGGAAATTTCCCAAATATATCCATGCGCCACTTTCGGAAGGGCCACAATGAGCTTATGGATTTGAGGTTTTCTGGAGGGAGTTTTGAAACCGGAGCGTGCCTCTGACACTGATCGCAGTGTCTAGCTTGTTTGTCGGCGTCTGCGGCCATCGTGGGCAAATACCGGAAATCGATAGTGCGAATTTCGGTTCCCACAGTTTGGCGCTAAAAGGAGGTGGGGGGTACGGATCAATCTAACCCGGAAAAACCACTCAACGATCAGGAACGATATGCAAGACTCAACGTGCGCAAACGTCATCTTGTTCAAGGGGGGAGCAACGGTCGATCGAGCCAAACCTCGAAACGATCTCCTTGTTATCGAACTGACGATCCGAGATATCGACGTCGCTAGGGTGCTAATCGTCACCGGAAGTTCGGCCGATATCATCTTCAATGATACTCTCGAGAAAATGGGGATCGATCAATTCGAAATCGAGAAATACCCTAGCCCACTACTGGGACTTTCGGGAGAAACGACCATGGCCTACGGGTCGATTAATATCGCAGTCAAAGCCGGAACCGTGACAAGAGTCACAGAGTTTCTAGTCGTTGACCGTCCTGCATCTTACAACGTTATCATGGGAACGCCATGGTTGAACGCCATGCGTGCCATCCCATCAACGTACCATCTTTTCCTCAAGTTTCCAACCCCTAATGGAATCGAGGTAATATGGGGAAACCCAAGAGTATCACAGGTGTGTTACGCCGCAGAAAAAAAACGAAAAAGACCAGACCTCGAGACCACTCCTAGAAAAACGGAGAAAAAGGTCTCTGACCAAGGTTCGCAAAGTCAAGATTCGGCTGAACTCTTCTGGCAGTCTCGTAACATCACGGCCCTAGAGGAAAAACGCGAACCAACTTGCGAACCTGTGGTCACAGTCTGTCTCGACGAAGCATCTCCGGAATGATGCGTCGAGATCGGAACCAATCTCTGCGTGCCTTGGAGGACAGAGCTCGTAACCTGTCTAAAAAAGAACCTCAATACTTTCGCATGGGCTGCGGAAGATATGCCAGGGATTGACATTAACATAACGTGTCACGAATTAAATATCGATCCGACTTTCAAACCCGTCAAACAAAAAAGGCGGAAGCTAGGACTGAACGAGCTTCCGCGGTCAACGACGAGGTCGAAAAATTGCTTAAAGTCGGGTCAACAATGGAAGTGAGGTATCCAGACTGGCTCGCCAACCCCGTAGTAGTCAAAAAGAAAAACGGGAAATGGCGAGTTTGCGTGGATTTTACCGACCTAAACAAGGCCTGTCCAAAAGATAGTTTCCCCCTGCCACACATCGATCGATTAGTAGAAGCAACGGCAGGAAACGAACTTCTGTCTTTCATGGACGCCTTCTCAGGTTACAACCAAATTATGATGAACCCTGACGATCACGAAAAGACTGCATTCATTACCGATCGCGGAACCTATTGCTACAGGGTAATGCCCTTCGGCCTCAAAAACGCTGGCGCAACTCACCAACGACTCGTGAACCGTATGTTCTCTCTACAACTCGGTAAAACGATGGAGGTTTATATAGACGACATGCTCGTCAAATCCCTCCAAACAAAGGATCACGTATCACATCTCGAGGAATGTTTCACGCAGCTAAATTCCCATAACATGAAGCTCAACCCGACAAAATGCAGATTCGCTGTGGCATCAGGGGAATTCCTCGGCTACCTAGTCACATTCCGCGGCATCGAGGCTAATCCAAAACAGATCAACGCACTGATCGAGATGGCTTCGCCGAAGAATAAGCGGGAAGTCCAAAGGCTGACTGGTAGAGTCGCGACACTTAACCGGTTTATTTCACGATCAACAGACAAGTGCCTGCCTTTCTATGATGTCTTACGGGGAAATAAAAAATTTGAATGGTCGTAAGAATGCGAAAAAGCTTTCCAGCAGCTGAAGCGGTATTTGGCTTCCCCCCCAGTCCTCGCAAAACCAGTGGAGGGGGAACCTTTGTTCTTGTACATTGCTGTATCAGCAACAGCTGTGAGCGGCGTGCTAATCAGGGAAGAACGCGGCGAACAGAAACCTATTTTCTATATAAGCAAAACCTTGCTAGATGCCAAATCTAGATACCCGCTAATGGAAAAATTAGCATGCGCGGTCGTAACATCGGCCCGAAAACTAAGACCATATTTCCAATCCCACACGATCGTCGTCCTCACGACTTTTCCCCTACGAACGATCCTGCATAGCCCGAGTCAATCGGGCCGGTTAGCCAAATGGGCGGTAGAACTGGCGAATACGATATCGAGTACCGACCGAGAACAAGCGCAAAGTCACAAGTTCTTGCGGACTTCTTGGTCGAATTACCGACAGAGACCATAACCAACAAGGAACCAAATTCCACTTGGCTCCTTCACGGTGACGGATCCTCGTCCAAGCAGGGATCAGGCGTCGTAATTCGCCTCACATCTCCAACGAGCGAGATCTTAGAGCAATCATTTAGGCTGAAATTCCACGCCTCAAACAACGAAGCCGAATACGAAGCACTCGTCGCAGGACTGCGTTTGGCTCACGGCTTGAAGATACGAAACATCCACGCTTACTGCGAGTCCAAGTTAGTGGCAAGTCAGTACAGCGGAGAGTATGAAGCCAGGGACAAACGGATGGACGCGTACCTCAAACTGGTCCGAAAACTAGCTCAAACATTTGACTGTTTTGCCCTTACGCGAATACCCCGTTCCGAAAACATCCAGGCAGATGCTCTCGCGGCCTTAGCATCAAGTTCTGATCCAGGACTTAAAAGGGTAATTCCGGTCGAGTTCATCGAACACCCGAGCATCGGACCACCAATCGTCGTCAACCTCATAGAAGGTCAAGTTGACGAAGATGAAGAAGTTACAATACGACCGCAATCAGAGCAATTTGATTACGGCTGCGATACCCCATGGCTGTAGAAAATTCGAGACTACATTATCGACGGACGCCTGCCCACCGAGAAATGGGCAGCCCGCAAAGTCCGAACAAAGGCCGCGCGCTACGTAACAGTAGACGGTGAAATTTACAAATGGAGATTCTCCGGACCACTCATGACGTGCCTGGAAGGGGAAGAAGCGAAAAAAGTGATGGAAGAAGTACATTCTGGGTCCTGCGGCAATCATTCCGGCGGAAGATCACTGGCAGTGAAAATCAAGCGCCATGGATACTACTAGCCAACGATGATCGGAGATTGCGAGAAGTTCGCACGAAAATGCGAAAAATGCCAAAGGCATGCTCCAACCATCCGACAACCAGCCGAAGTTCTCTCCTCCATCACATCGCCCTATCCTTTTATGCTCTGGGCCATGGACATCGTCGGTCCCCTTCATAATTCAAAGCAAAAGCGTTTCCTTTTAGTCCTCAAAGATAAACGGATCTCAGTTTATCTCCACCCGGCTTGAGGCGTTCTTCGAAAAATGGAAGATACAGCTTAACAAATCAACGCCCATATATCCGCAGTGTAACGGACAAGCTGAAACGATTAATAAAACCATTTTCGACGGACTGAAGAAACGTTTAGAGGCCAAAAAAGGCAGGTGTGCTGACGAACTCGAGGGAGTCATCTGGTCCCACCGTACCACCCCGAGGCGAGCAACAGGAGAAACCCCTTTCGCTCTGGTGTACGGAACGGAATGCATGATTCCCGCAGAAGTAGAATTCCCCGATGTTCGAAGAAGATTACTTCCCGAACGAGAGGAGCTCAACAACGCAATGCTCCTCGACGATCTCGATCTCATTAACGAGCGCCAAGATCGACTGCTCATCCGAATCCAAAATTACCAACACGCAGCCGCAAAGTACTACAATTCCAACGTACGGGATCGCAGATTTAATATGGGAGATCTAGTCCTTCGCAAAGTCTTCCAAAACACCGCTGAACGAAATGCGGGAAAACTCGGAGCAAATTGGGAAGGACCCTAAAAAATCAAAAAAGTCGTCCGACCGGGCTCCTACGAAATAACCAATATGCAAGGCATAAAAATTCCAAGGACCTGGAACGCGATGCATCTCAAAAAATACTACCACTAACCAACTCACAATCACCGAACTACGAGACGGCTTGATCTCCATAAGGAGTACGTAGGCAGTTTGTCGAAAGGAAAATTCAGCTGTCCCCCTCATCAAAAAGGGGGGGGGGGGAGTGGATACGTATACTCGTATACTCTCAAACTCGAAAACATCCGACCACGCCTTCGATGTTTCCGACATATCTTAACCAAGCAAATTATCTTTTATCTGCGAAACAGCCGTTAGGGAGAAGCAGCCATTGGTATCGCGAGACGTCGCGAGAGATGCCTCAAGGGTTACTTCTTCCGAACGACGAAAACGGACACTTTGTCAAAAAATGATGAACATTTTAACACATATCTTGCGCAAAAACTCTAAACGACGGCATTTTCCGCCAAGTTCGGTGCTGATCACATCGAACTCTTGAACGTCCTAAACTGACATAGCCATCTCACGAAGATGACTCTCGTACATCCGACATAAGGATAATAGCACTATAAAAGAAACCGAAAATTTTGGTCCAGCACTTCTGGTTGGCTTAAAAATTGTCTCCGGAGAGATGCTCTATTCGTATCTAATAAGTCATATAAGCCGAGAACCTATCGCGGACTTTAAATCGTACATCCGACACAAGGATAATAGCGCTATAAAAGAAATCCAAAATTTTGGTCCAGCACTTCCGGTTGGTTTAAAAATTGTCTCCGAAGAGATGCTCGATTCGTATCTAACAAGTCATATAAGCCGAGAACCTATCGCGGACTTTAAATCGGTACGAATCAGGTTAAAATCGTGACAAATAAATCGATAGCCCGCTAGTCACCGCATAAAATCTTAAACCGAAAGTAAACCTAGGCCTTGCCCTAAACCTAGTGCACTGGTCTCTAACATCTCAAGGCATGATATCCAAAAGATACGAGATCCCAAAACCATGCCTCTATGTTTATATTCGACATCTTCAGATGTCCCGCGAAGTCGATATCTCGCGGAAAAACTCTCAAAACAGATCTCGAACAAAACATTTCACATCGAAAAAGGATATGAGACGACAACTCATCACCTTCTTCCACGCCATACGTAAGCTTATGAAAAATGCAACTCGACCATCTTGTCATAAAAAGCCGCAGAGCGGCGGGGATTCAAAGCCACATACGGCCAGTCCCGAAACACGAAATGAGGCCATTTAAGGCCGAAACATCAAACATAAAAAAAAATCTCCCGCAAGAGATCTAACCAAAGTCATCCTCAGAGCTCACGCTCCCTCTTCACCCGTCGCTTCATCTAAACCTGGAGCCGCGTCACCTCCGAGCACCGGATCCTTCCCTTCCGGGCCTTCTGAACATCTCGGAAGGAAGCACGCGGATTTCAGGTCAGCTAGGATGAGATCGAAATCTCCATCCACGACTGCCAAATCTCCCTTGCAGCCGGACAGTCGGGCCTCTTCGGCCTCTAAGGTCGGAGGATTCTCACTTTGGTAAGACTGAACCACGGCCATCCCGCCCTCGATCGTCGCCAAGGCTAAATCCCTGTTCCGAATGCATTCGAGAGAGCCCAGAAAGGCGGAGATCCTCGCCAAGCGAGCTTGGAACTCAGAACGAAGAGCGTCCTTGGCCTCTCGAATCCCGTGGCTCACTAATCTTGCATCTCCCTTGATCTGACGCTGAAGACGACGCACCTCCGAAGATTTGGCCTTCCTGGCTTTCTTCTCCTTAAGCAATGAACTCGCCGTCTTCCCAAGGTCCCTCTCGAGCTCCCCTATCGCGACCTCAAGTTTCGACAGTTTCACGGAGTGAGAATCCTTGACAGCCGTCAGCATGGCCTCGGTTTCGGACCATCTACCCTGAAGTTCCAACAACTCCCCGGCAAGATGACTGGTCTCAGAACCGCACTCGCTGATCATCCCGTCGATCAACGACATGAATTGCGAAACGTGAAGAAAGTTAGGGATTCTTTGTATTTTAGAAAAATATATAACAATCAAGAAAGTAAGTGAGCGACAAACCTTTCCGTGAAGCCCCGACGCTATGTTCGAGCCTCCTTGCTGCGAAGATTCCCCGCCACCACCCTTGGTAAACTTCCTCTTCCGACCCTTAGGCTGAGTAACTGGAACAACACTAGGAGCGTGCAGCGCTAGAACGATCTCCTTCCTCGCCGGAAGAGGCGGCATAGAGTTAGCAGCCCTCTCCTTATCTTCGACGAGAATCGGAGTCGTGGACGATCCAGCAGGTAAAGCCGAAGCATCCGGAACGACCGAGCCTGCGAGAGTTCCCGTATCTCGCGGAGTTACGCCTTCGGTCCCATGACCCGGAGCAACGGCCAGTGCAGAAGAGGACGGTAACTCGGCGCCGGCTCGAACCTGTTCTTTCTCGGCTTGGCGACGAACTAATTTCTCTCGAAAGGAGAGATGATCGGCAACGCAAGCCGACACTTTGACCGGAGAAGTCGGAATCGGCGCCGGAGATGTAGCCTCGCCCATCTCCACATCGGAACTTCGCTTGTCACCATGGGAAGAAGACATGTTAAAAACAAGAGATTTGGAGCTAGAGAGGTTTTGAAGGTTTGAAGAAGGGAAGGTGTGAAGCAAATGAATGACAAGAGCTCACTACTTATAGAAGTATGGGCTCGGAATTTTATATTTTTTAATAAACATTTTCTCGAGAATTCTCTCCCGCGGAGTTTGAAGTAAACTTCGTTTAATACGCCTAACTTCGCCGAAATCGTCAAACCGCCCGCAAGAGTCTCGACTCTAACGAGCTGGGGGGCTAACTGTTGGGGTCGAAAACGGTTGCAACGAAGTTAACGTCAAAATCCCCGAAGAATAAAACTTAGAAACCTTCTTCGACAAATACTTTTTCGAAATAGATTCTTCTTTACGAAAAGCTATGCGGAAGAAACGCGAGTCATCGGACAAGAGCTCGAAGAGGGACGCTACGCAGCAACCGAACACATGTTCTGCTCGGTCGCTACATAGCGACCGAGCTCGAGCCAAAGCTCGGTCGTTATGTAGCAACTGAGCTCGAACAAAAGTTCTGTCGCTACGTAGCGATCTAGCGCTCGGTCGCTACGTAGCGACCGAGCTCTTCCGAAACGTCGATACGACATTAGTCCATGCGTTCTCGTCTACCCTTCGATGCTAACTCCCGAAGACCGTAGCGAGCCCATTTCACGATTCCCCGCCATTCCAATTTATCGATCAAACTTTACCGTAAAAACCGCGAAAAGTTCGTTCTTTATCGAAAGAAGCCGTAATAAACGCTTCGAGTCGGAAGACGGCCCAAAGGGACCTAAGACATGACTCGAAGCCCAACTTATGATTTATTAACCAACAGCCCGTAAGCCGCATGACGGTTTATGATTGGTTCGCAAGGAAAGATAAATGTCAAGTTTCCGCAGATAAATACGAAATTTTGAAGATAATTACGAAAATCGAAAAAAATGGAATATCTCCATTTTTATGCTATGGCGGCTTAAGGACAGAAGGGGAAAAGCGTAAACCGACCTTGGAGCTAGTATATAAGGAATCCTAGGCGAGAGGCATGGAGGGGGACTTTTTCACAGCAAACTTAGCACTTAGAGCGATTTTAAGCAATTGTTCGTTTTTGTTATTCGAGCTGCGACTCAATTAGGTTTTTTCTGTCTTAGGGTTTTAGAACTAGGAATCTCGCCAACAGCTCTCGTAGCCCAGGCACTTACCTTGTTGTAAATGCTCAAACGCAGATTCGGAATAAGAACTACCTTGCTCTCTTTTTTGATTTCTTATTTTATTAATGTTCTCGTTTCGTGTTCTGATTGCTTGGCGTGTGGTATTAGCAGATATCCGGGACCTCTGGGAAATTAGGGTTTTCCTAGTTTCCTTATTTAAACGGAAATCGACAGTGCGAATTTCGGTTCCCACAAAGTTCAAAGCATAAAGGGGAAGCTCAACGAACACTCCAAGCAACTGGAGCAGAGCGCCGAGAAGCTCAGCCAGCTCGAATCGGAGAATTTTAACCTCCGAGACGAGAACCAAGCTCTCAACACGGCGAGTAACAAGAAGCGTCGATTCCAGCCTCAGGTCCGCCCCATGTAGACTTTGGAGACACCCAACTCCGGAACGGGTGTGAATCTCCCACCAACTGCGTCGGGAGGAGACGCACCAACGCGAGAAAAGGCTAAAGATGCTCAGACCTACGACGTGGAAGACAGCGAATCTGAGCCAGAAGCACCTGACAGAGCAACGAAAGCGGAGTCTCCTAAGGTCGCTTACCTTGAGCAGATGTTCTCCAAGAGGCTCGATGCCATGCAGTCCATGGTAGAGATGCTCCCAGGGGTAGCTCCCCCCATCCGGAAGAGAAACCCCGACTCTTATGCCGATACTCCTTTCACGGATGCGATCACCTTGATCGAGATGCCCAGAAAAGAGTCGCGTGAAGCTACCTTGTGCAAAGGGTTCAGCTCAACCCTAACTGGACCCGCTCTGAAATGGTACATCAACCTACCCTCTAGGTCCACAGCCTCTTTCGTGATTCTCAGAGATAAGTTCGTGGAACAATTCGCCAGCAGCAGGGACCTGGAGAAAACCTCTTATGGCCTCTACGAAATCCGCCAACACCGGATGGAACCCCTACGAGGCTACATAGCCCGCTTCAATCAAGAGAAGGTGGCTATCCCCAATGCAGCATCCCCACTGCTATCTCTGCCTTCAAGAGAGGCCTGCTCCCCGACGGGGACCTCTATAAGGAGCTAACCAAATACCAGTGCCAAACCATACAAGACATCCTATCCCGATCTTGGGCGCAAGTAAAATGGGAGGAATATGTCGCCAGTCGCACTAAGGCGCATCAAAAGCAAGATCCTAAGACGATCAGATCAGACCGAACCGAGCGAGACAAGAAACCCTCCCAAAGACAAGCCAGGGACTCCGGGAATCGAAACCGGGGCAGATACCAGAACCAGCTGATCGAGAAGGCAGAAGGGATAGCAGTGTCCACGTGGCCAGACATGTCTCACCTCTCCATCTCAAGGCTGGAGCTGATCAATGTTCTGAGGCAGATGGGCCAACAGGTCAAGTGGCTTCAGAAGATGAAAGCACCCGACTCTTTCCGAAACCCTGATCTCTGGTGCGACTTCCACCGAGACCACATTCACAAGACGGAGGACTGCGTCGCACTGTAGATCGAGGTCAAGAAAGGACACCTCAGGGAATTCCTTTCCGAGAAGGCCAAGAGCCCTCTAAGCAAGGAGACAACGGGGAAGCCCACTGAAGCTGCTCCCATCTCGCCACCTCGACAGGACCGAGTTATTCACGTCATATCGGGAGGTTCGGAGATCAGTGGCAAAGCAACGCAGCCGCGAAGAAAAGCACCTGGAATGCCAAGCACGGCCTAGAGGCAGCCAAGCCAAAACGCCTGCTCCTGTGTACCCGATTACCAGACGAACGCGCACAAGCAGTTCGATCTCTTGGTTCACTCTCGAACTACGTTCGGCTTGATCCTCGAAAGGGGTACGTAGGCAGCCTTTCATATGGTTCAGTCCGAAATCAATCAAAACCTTTTTCGTATCTTCTGTTATCGAGCTGCGACTCAACTAGGTTTAAGGTTTTTGGTTGCTAGAACAAGGTAATTCGCTGATAGCTCTTGTGGCCGAAGCTTTTATAATCTCTTGTAATGATCGTAACGCTCTTACGCGGATTTGAAATAAGATCTACATTTCTATAAATTCGTTTTGTTATCTTTTTATATTTTCCGTATTTATTTGGTCACTTGTCGTTGGCTCTCGCAGAGAATGCGGGACCTCAGGGAAAGTTAGGGTTTCCTGACTTTCCTCCGATTACGGAAATTGACGGTGCAAATTTCGGTTCCCACAACGGCCATCACCATCTCAAACTTAAAGGTCTCCGCCACCGCCTTAAGGGCATCGATCTCTTCTTCCAGCTCTTGATTCTTTTGGCTCGTAGCCAATGCATCAGCTGATGACGCCTCAGCCACCTTCTCCAGATCTTTCACCTTGTCCTTAATATCACGGATCTCTAATTCCAGGGCCGCTCGCTGATCCTTCTCTCCTGACACCTGTCGCTTCAGGTCCTCAATCTCCTCTCGCAGAACCAGCGAGTTTTCACCGGATAGTCGCTCCTCGAGAGTGTACAGCTGAGATACGGTCTGTACAAATCGCGGATCTCGATCAAACTACCAAACTAAAAGGGAAAGCGGGCCTACAGTAGAACTTACCCGGAGAAGCCCTCCATGAAGAACTTGGACCACCTCCGAGGGATCCCCTATAGGCAAGGCAGTACCGTCCTGAGGGAACACATTCAAATTCAGATTGGATAAAGCCACAGCTAAACTCCCTGCATAGCGAGCCATGTCAGCCAACTGCTGCGCCAACCGAGTTGTCACACCGCCACTTTTGGGTCTCTTTCCAGGAAGAGATGGAGAAGGATCCAATTTAACCACTGTCGAACGACGGCTACCAGTGATCATCACCACATCTCCGGAGGTTCTCCTACTACTGGACCCCTTCTTCGCAGGACATCACCTTCGCCGCTTCCTGATAGGCCGTAAAAGGATCATTGGTGACGCCTCCTGACATATCTCCTGGATAGAAACAGTCGCCAGGCATTAATTAAAAAAAAAAAGAAAAGAAGACAAGGAATGGGGACGCTTACTCCAAAGGCTGCTACGTCACAGTACCGTCTCGCTAACCAAGAAGTTCACCTGGCGGCGATCTACAGGAAGCTGTCGTGCCCGGAGAACAGCTCTCTCTCCTTCTGCGGGAGCATGATGAGTTCCGGCTGAATGAAAACACAGGGTCAAAAAGGTGATCAACAAGCAAAAGGATTAAATGATTCCTACCTATAAAATATCGATAAGAAGATCCAGGGAACAACATAAAAGCGTATCTCTCCTGCCCCTTTTTATTAAAAACCGGCCCTTTCCAGTCACTTTTTGGAAGCTCCTCCACGATCGGCAAGCCGCTGCGAGGACGAAGATGAAATCACCCCTCCCCTCCATTAAGGGGAGCCAGATGATACGCGAACAGGACCTCATTGATACCAAGAGATAAATACTCCAAATCACCCAAGTTTTGGATAGCTATGAGGATTCTCCAAGCTGGAGGGTTCAGCTGTGATTGCATAAACCAACAATCAGAGCAGGAATCGTCCCCCTGAGGCCAGAGTCAAAGAGAGCTTCGTAGACGGCGATCTCTCCTCGGATGTAGCTGGAAGCACGTTCTTCTGGAGTGGGGACTCGGAGGATAACGGAAGAAGGGAGCGAATATCTATTCCGCCATTCCGCCAGCTCATCCTTGATAGGCCATGGATTTTACCCACTTTTAGCCATGGTTTATAAGTGTTTTAATATATATTTACTACTATATAGAGTCTATTTAGAGTGTTTATAGGTTCAGGTACGTTCTGGAGAAATATGGTGGTTTTGGAGCCTTTTGAGTGCAGAGCTGCACAGACGCATCAGATGTTTAGCTATGGATGGAGACCTTCCCATTGTTAGATTGAGTTAGCTTTCCCATATTTTGATGCAAGATAAAGCTTTGAGTTAGATTTACAATGCCACCGGTTTGAGGTCAATCAGCATCCTGTAGCAGAAGTTATGCATGTTCTACTACAGAGTGGTCAGTCTGCCTCGCGAGAGGAAGCAATCGAGGAGATGATGGAATGTCGATCGACGGTGCACCAATAATGTCGATCGACAGTGATCCCAGAAAACAGGCCAAGCCTGTTTTGTGACTAGTTTAGGCCCAGAAGTCACCACATATTACCAATATACCCCTGGACGACCTGAAACTCTATTTTTACTGTTTCTAAGCCATTGTTGACGGCTAAGCTTCATACTATTCTTGAGAGAGAGAGAGAGCTGAGGATTGGAGAGAGAGATCTGTACACCTTGAGAGAGGAAAGATCTTGAACTCCCTTTGATTTTTTACTCTGTTTTTATTTGTCTATTGCAGTATTATTCAGACCATCATAACCATGTCTCTTATGAATATGTCTGAGTAGTGTTATTGTTAGATTTAGGTTTCTCATAAGGTTGATTTCTGTATTACTAATTTGAGCTGTTGCTAGGGTGTTTAAAATATAGTTCTTCGTCTAGTTGTTGTTAATGCTAAGTTTAGGATTGATTACCCTTTAACTTAGATCTTAGGATTAATTGAGAACAAGCCATTGCTTGACTCAATGCCTGAAACCAAACTAGTTTGATCTAACTGACTAGATACACACGAGAGTTGGTCTAGTAAGTTAGAGAACATTAATCAAATCTGTTCGCAAAGATTTCTGGAAGAAGCATCGATCGACGCAATAATAGTTCTGTATCGATCGATGTTCTTTAGGAATCATGGATCGACACTTTCTTGCGATTAACATACGATAGTTGAAATCAGAGATCCAGATTAGATAATCTAATTGATTATATCTATTTTTGAGTTCGAGAACAATTAATATCAATAAACCCCTAAACCCCCAAATTAAGTTATTTAATTATCATACCTAAAAACGTACCTGAATCTAGCTATTCTCCCAACTGTTAACGACCTCAAATCAAATCAATCGAGCAATTATTTTGCTCACCAATTTATTTACTGCTTTAAAACCTATAAATCATTTAATCAAGCTTTAATTCGAATACTATAAATCTATTGTGTAATCCTAGAGTCTCTGTGGATTCGATCCCTAAATACTACATCTTAACCTCTTATTTGAGAGAGTAATTCACTCCTTAGGATAATTTGAGTGATATCAAATTTGGCGCCGTTGCCGGGGACTCTTTCTTGTTACCATTAGATTAAGTTTAGAATATAGTCTAGATTTTGTTACTGAATTTGCTAAGTTTTCTCTCTTTCCCTGCTGACACTGGTACTTAAGATGGAAGACATGAATTTCGGCCGGAAATCGATCGACCCTCAGTCAACAACATCGAGCGACGGGTCGACACAAAAATCGATCGACGCTCAGCCAACAACATCGAGCGATGGGTCGATAGAAAAGTTGGTCGACACTCCGCTACCAATATCGATCGACGCCATCCTGCCGGAAGCAGGTAAAGTACGTTCTAACCTATTTCAGTAATGGAATAGTATTTCTAGGAGATCAAAAAGGTCGAGTATGCAACGTATCAAACCAAATTAATTATAGACATAGGCCTCCAATTCCTATTGGAATAGCTGTTGTTTTGAATGCTGGACCTGAGCATCAACAAACACTTGGAGATTGCAACAGACCTGATCGGTTCTACACTAACAGGTCTGTGAACCGTCCTCCAGCAATTCCCAAATATTTATCTCTAGCAAGTCAGCACCCTTTTCGTGATCTTCCTCATGAAAACCCCATAGACCATATCGAAGCACTAGAGGACTTTGTGTCTAACATCAAGGTGCATGGAGTCTCTGAAGACTACGTATTTTGCGAACTCTTCCCGCACTCCCTTGCTGGAGATGCGACGCACTGGCTGAAACAATTGCAGCCAGGATCTTTGACTTGCTGGATTGATATCAAAAGCGTCTTCCTCAACAACTTCTTCGATGATGCAAAAACCAAGGAATTTAGGAATAAGATCTATAATTTTTCTCAAGGCACTACTGAAACTTTTAAGGCTTCTTGGTTGAGATTCAGAGCCTACCAGGGATACTGCCCACACCATGGTTTTCCCGAAATCCAGCTACTTAATATTTTCTTCAGAGGTCTTGACTTGACATACCAAGCGACTTAGGACGCTGCGAGTCAAGGGAACTTCAAAAGCAAGACACCTTAAGAAGCTACGAGGCTCATTGAAAATGTGGCGTCTAGCACTAGTGCCAAGAAGACTGATCTCGAGAGGAGGATGATGGCCTAGAATTCGAATGGAGATCGGATATCTGAGGTGAAAGAAACGTCAGATTTAGTTCATGCTTTTGTGATTGGAGATGAGCAAGTTCGGTCTACCGATGAGAGTCAGACTTTTCTACGTGAAGGAGATGAAGAAGAGCATGTAGACCTCATCGATGAAACTGGCTTTTGCAAACAAAGACTTGCAGATCAGCAGCGAAACATGAGCTTCACAAGGACCTACAAGGCAGAACAAACTCATAAGAGCAAGCTGGAATATATGATGGGGCAAGTTCTAAAAGGCCAGCAGAAAATGAGGGCGGTTCTCGATGAAAAATGGGATTTCGTGTTTTCTGATTTACATGATAAGTTTGAAACTTTGAGTGACCATGTCAAGAAATTGGATAGCCTAGTTGCGCATAACGTTGGGTTTGTCAGAAGGGATGAAGGATTCCTTCCTGGAAAAACTAACACCAACCCGAGACGTCAAGTTTGTGCTGCGTTACTAAGAAGCGGAAAACACCTTTCCCCGAGCACTGTAGAATTCACTTCTGCAGAAAAATCCCCTGAAAATGAAAAGGCAACGATTAACCTCGATGAAGAAGAGGAGGAGTCAGAAGAAGATGTGGAAATCGATCGACAAGAAGAGAATAATGTCGATCGACTGACTACGGTAAATATCGATCGACAGAATGAAAACAATGTCGATCGACGCTCGACTCCTGCCAAGCCGGCAGTAAAGAGAGTGTATAGGACTCTTCCACCCTTTCCTCTTAACAAGACGCAAATTAAGCGAGAATTGGATAAGGCGATCTGCAAGAAAGCATTCGATAAAATCACGTTGGAAATGCCACTAAGTGATGCCATAAAAGTATCATCTTCGATTAAGAAATATGTAAAATACATGGTATCCAACAGCTTCCCAGCTGCTAAACACAGCGTCATGATGGTTTCAGAGGAAGTAAGTTCAATAATCCAAGGCGAAACCCCGATCAAGAGACCTGATCCGAGCAGTTTTGTTCTAGATTGCAACATACGAGACAAGAGTTTTCCTCGATCCCTTTGTGACCTAGGATCCAACGTAAATCTCATGCCGCACTCTGTCGCAATATCTCTGGGATACGACGAGTTCAAACCCACCGAAATAACTTTGGTTCTTACTGATAGATCCGTTAGAGCACCTGACGGATTACTAGATGACGTGCCGATATGAATTAACGACTGTCACGTACCAACGGATTTCGTTGTGTTGAAATACCAGAATGAACCAAAAGATCCCCTCATCTTAGGTAGACCATTTCTAGCTACCGCTGGTGCAATCATCGACGTCAAGGAAGGTCGGATATGTTTAAACATTGGAAACATTCCAATGATCTTCGATATGAAAAAACTGATAAAACGACCCTTAATCGATAAACAAGCCTCTTACGTGGACGATATCTCTGAGTTGGCTGAAGAATCCTTCATAGACCAATGCTCAGATGATCCCCTGAAAAAAGCGCTCACATCTACCTATGCGGAAACATTTAGCATCGACATCAGAGCTGATGAATACGCACGATTAATGGACGCAAGTGTAGAAATAGCAAATGTCGATGATGTGGAGAATGACGATTCGGAAATCAACGTCGATCGATATTTAAAGGCCGCCGTCGATCGACAACTATCCCCTCTAGAACATTGGAATCCCGAAAAAACACCACAAATTGAGTTAAAGCAATTGCCCGCCGGACTCAAGTATGCTTTTCTCTACAATAATTCTTATCCCGTAATCGTAAATGCCAACCTAATCAAAGGAGAACTTGCGTTGTTATTGAATAAACTGCGCAAGTATAGGAAAGCCCTAGGATACTCTCTCGAGGATATTCCTGGTATTTGTCCCGATCTGTGCATGCACCAGATTCACTTAGAAGACGATTCCAAATCGTCAGTGGAACATCAAAGAAGGCTAAACCCGAACTTGAAAGAAGTTGTTAAGAAGGAAATTATCAAACTTCTAGATGTTGGAATTATCTACCCAATTTCGGATAGCAACTGGGTGAGCCCCGTGCATGTTGTACCTAAGAAAGGCGAAATTACAGTGGTTAAGAATGATAAAAATGAACTCATTCCCACGCGAACTGTCACTGGACATCGAATGTGTATCGATTATAGGAAGCTAAACGCTGCCACCAGAAGAGATCACTTTCCCTTACCCTTTATTGATCAAATGTTGGAAAGATTGGCAATTCACCAATACTACTATTTTCTTGACGGATACTCTGGATTTTTCCAAATCCCTATACATCCTGACGATCAAGAAAAGACCACCTTTACATGCCCTTACGGAACATTTGCATACCGCAGAATGCCATTCGGTCTTTGTAATGCCCCTGCCACTTTCCAACGATGCATGATGTCAATCTTTACAGATATGATAGAAGATTTCATGGAAGTCTTTATGGACGATTTTCCCGTGTATGGATCCAGTTTCAAAACCTGTCTTGATAACCTATGTAAAGTCTTGGCAGGATGTGAAGAAAAGAACCTCGTTCTGAATTGGGAAAAAAATGCCACTTTATGGTTAACGATGGAATCATCCTAGGACATAAAGTGTATGCTGCTGGCATAGAAGTAGATCGGGCGAAGATTGAGGTAATGACAGGCCTGCCTGCACCCACGAACGTAAAAGACGTGAGAAGTTTTCTCGGGCATGCCGGATTTTACAGAAGGTTCATACAGGATTTTAGCAAAATCGCTAGACCTCTCACCTCCCTCCTCTGTAAAGAAGTTAAATTCGACTTCTCACCAGAATGCGTAAAGTCTTTTGAGGAAATAAAGAAAGCCTTGATAAATGTCCCCATCGTACAAGCACCTGACTGGAATTTTCCTTTCGAAATTTTGTGCGATGCGAGCGATTTCTATGTAGGAGCAGTTCTAGGCCAAAGAAATGTCAAAAAGCTACATGCAGTTTACTATGCCAGTCGAACACTCGACGAGGCATAAAGGAACTACGCAAAACCAGAAAAAGAATTGCTTGCTGTAGTTTATGCATTTGAAAATTTCCGCCAATACCTGGTTGGTTCGCGAGTCATCGTTCATACTGACCACGCTGCAATTAAATATTTAATGCAAAAGAAAGATGCGAAACCATGACTCCTGCGATGGATCCTTCAACTTCAAGAATTCGACATCGAGATTAAAGATAAAACATGAGTAGAAAACGGAGTTGCAGATCATCTTTCCCGGATACGAATAGAAGATGCCGTTCCTATCGATGACTTCTTACGAACGGAAAACGTCTACCAAATGGATTCATTCGTTGGAAATATTTGTATCACTTCAGAGGAACTGTCAATCGACGACGATGATGCTATGTCGATCGACGACGACGATGCTATATCGATCGACGACGACAATGCTATGTCGATCGACACTCCAGATGATCTAAATAAGGAAACAAATCCCATAACCCTCACCTTCGATATAAAAGTAAACGTCGCATACAACGAGCTGCACCCTGACCATGATTCCCCCGTAGATGAAAGTCTGCATCGGGAAGTGCATGCGGTCGGAAAAGGTTCAAAGAGCAGACCTTGGTACGCTGATATAGTGAACAATTTAGCTGCTGACATAGAACCCGAAGAGTTGAGAGGGTATACAACGAAGAAGTTTTTAAGAGAAGTTAGGAGATATCACTTGGACGAGCCATATCTCTACGAACAGTGCTCTGATGGGATATACAGACGTTGCGTCGACGAAACTGAAATCTCCCATATCTTATTCCAATGCCATGGATCCGACTACGCCGTACATTTTCCAACCTTTAAAACGGTATCTAAAATTCTTCAGGCAGGATTCTGGTGGCCGACCATGTTTCTCGATGCTCATGCATTCATAGCACAATGCGACATATGCCAATGAAGGGGGAAAATCAGTAAAAGACATGAAATGGAACAGAAATCTATTCTAGAGGTAGAAGTCTTTGATTGTTGGGGAATATATTTCATGGGTCCTTTCCCTTCTTCGTACGGGAACAAATACATACTAGTCGTTGTTGATTATGTATCAAAATGGGTCGAAGCAGTAGCTTCCCCAACAAATGACGCATCTGTAGTTATCAAGCTTTTCAAGAGCACTATTTTTCCAAGAATTGGAGCTCCTAAAATAGTCATAAGCGACGGTGGCTCCCATTTTATTAACAAATTTTTGACGGATTACTCCAGAAGAACGGAGTTCACCACAGAGTTTCTACGCCCTACCATCCGCAAACAAGTGGACAAGCAGAAGTCTCAAATCGGCAGATCAAAAAAATCTTAGAAAAGACCGTAGGAACTTCTAGGAAAGATTGGTTTAGAAAAATGGACAATGCACTTTGGGCCTACCGAACTGCATACAAAACCCCACTAGGAACAACCCAATTTCACCTACTCAATGGAAAATTCACTTACCGGTTGAGCTAGAACATAAGGCAACATGGGCTATAAAATTATTAAATTTCGACATCAAACCAGCTGCCGAATGGAGACTAATGCAGCTTAACGAGCTGGATGAAATAAGACACTTAGCCTATGAGAGTTCGAAGATCTATAAAGAGAAAACAAAAGAATATCATGATAAAAAGATCATCTGCAGGCACTTTGAACCAAATGATCAAGTGATGTTATATAACTCTCGGCTTACGCAGTTTCTCGGAAAACTCCGATCTCGTTGGTCTGGTCCTTTCACTGTTGTGGATGTCAAACATTATGAAGCCATCACACTTATAAACGATAAAGGAGAAGAATTTACAGTGAATGGTCAACGAGTGAAACACTATTGGGCTAAACCGCCAATTAGCAGGCCTTTAAACTTAGGCCTTCTTCTTGATAATTAGACAGATCAAACCTCAAGTCAAGCTCAAGACTTATAATAAGCACTGAATGGGAGACAAACCATTTCTAATTTTAGGATATTTAGGATTTAGTTGTTAAAAAAATAAAAAATAAAAAAATAAAAATCCGAGTAGACGATTATAAAATCGACTGATGAGAGCATGTCGATATTGATCGACCGTGCATCACCTGCAGGTAACTCCTTTCCATCGAACGACACTTAACCCGGTCAGTTATATCGTTCTAACTTGTTAAATTGTGTACTTAACTCTGATTGGATATACACTGGGGACAGTGTAATTTAAGTCTGGGGGATGTTTACTGATATCCAGTTTATTTTGAGTATTATCAAATGTTTTCAAAAGAGTTTTATTGAGTCAAGAAGGGGATAATGAACTTATTAGATTTTTGCTTGTTATCTAACCACTCTTTAGCACCATTCTAGACTTACTGATTGCAGATAATACTAAAGATACTAAAGTGGATCA
The DNA here is from genome assembly GCF_020379485.1 of Brassica napus. NCBI lineage: Eukaryota > Viridiplantae > Streptophyta > Magnoliopsida > Brassicales > Brassicaceae > Brassica > Brassica napus. Next base: position 11,862,827 of record NC_063451.1, read on the forward strand.
ACCTGTCAACTATTCACACTTGCTGAGATTGTTTGAAGGAACCAAAGCTGACTTACTGATTGTCTTGAGGCTTAGTATACATGAGATCGGATTCTTCAAACAAGGCTGGAAGATAAAAGCCTTGTGTAGATTTATCACATTTTTTCTCTCTATTTCGACCCTAGATTTGTAGGTAGAAATATTTATTTTCCAAAAAAAAAAAAAAAAAAGAAGACGGAAAAGAAACAAAGAAAAAAAAGAAAAAAAAGAAAAAAAAGAAAAAAAGTAAGAAAAAAGAGAAAAAAAAAATTCTGCTTGGAATTGGTGGCTACAACCATTAAGGCTTGCTTTATAAGGATTCCAACAAAAAGAATTCGAACGGGACTTGGTGGCGGCAATCATCAAGGTTCGATTCACATGAATTCTTGGATATAGGTCCAAAAGAAGTGAACATGACTTGGTGGCAACCACCATTAAGGCTTGATTCATGGAAGACTGTCCAATCTTGGTCAATGATCCTGCAATGGAAGCAATCTTTGACTAAAGAGGGAAATTAGTAGAGTGAAAAGATAGGAACTAACTTTTGCCTGCAGATCCATATACTTGTTTGAAAAACTTTGCATCATGTGATCGATACACCCAAGGTAAAGCCTGCACTTTTATTTATGTTAAGAAATGAGGTTGGTAGAGGGGAATGTCCGACAGGATTTGCTAAGTTGATGGCTAGGTGAATTTGGTTGCTAAGCTAGGATATGGTATAATGTGATTTTGTGATTAGGATTTTTTAGATGTGGATTGCAATATTGTAGAGGTGATTATTCTAAGTTTTAAATCATGTGAGTCCCTGCTGTTCCCAAACCTCTTTCATAAGACTGTCCTTTGTGTTTTGCTTGAGGACAAGCAAAAGGGTAACTCTGGGGGAGTTGATAGGCTATGGATTTTACCCACTTTTATACATGGTTTATAAGTGTTTTAATATATATTTACTACTATATAGAGTCTATTTATAGTATTTACAGGTTCAGGTACGTTCTCAAAAAATATGTTGATTTTGGAGTCTTTTGAGTGTAGAGTTGCACATACGCGTCAGATGTTTAGCTATATATGGAGACGTTCCCACTGTTACATTGAGCCCATCTTTTGAAACAGGATAGAGCTTTGAGTTATCTTTCCAATGCCACCGGTTTGAGGTCAATCAGCATCCTATAGCAGAAGTTATGCATGTTCTACTGAAGAGTGGTCAGTCTGCCTCGCGAGAGGAAGCTGTCGAGGAGGTGATGGAATGTCGATCGACGGTGCACCCATAATGTCGATCGACAGTTATCCCAGAAAACAGGTCAAGCCTGTTTCGTGACTAATTTAGGCCCAGAAGTCACCCCATATTACCAATATACCCCTGGACGACCTGAAACCCTATTTTTTACTGTTTCTAAGCCATTGTTGACGGCGGCTAAGCTTCATACTATTCTAGAAAGGGAGAGCTGAGGATTGGAGAGAGAGATATGTACACCTTGAGAGAGGGAAGATCTTGAATTCCTTTTGTTTCTTTACTCTGTTTTTATTTATCTATTGCAGTATTATTCAGACCATCATAACCATGTCTCTTATGAATATGTCTGAGTAGTCTTATTGTTATATTTAGGTTTCTCATAAGGTTTATTTATGTATTACTAATTTGAGCTGTTGCTAGGGTGTTTAAAATATAGTCTTCATCTAGTTGTTCTTAATGCTATGTTTAGGATTGATTACCCTTTAACTTAGATCTTAGGATTAATTGAGAACAAGCCATTACTTGACTCAATACCTGAAACCAAACTAGTTTGATCTAACTGACTAGATACACACGAGAGTTGGTCTAGTAAGTAAGAGAACATTAATCAAATCCGTTCGTTACGATTTCTGAATGAAGCATCGATCGACGCAACAATAGTTCTGTCGATCGATATTTTGAAAGGTGTATCCATCGATATTCTTTACGAATCATCGATCGACACTTTCTCGCGATTAACATACGATAGTTGAAATCTGAGATCCAGATTAGATAATATAATTGATTATATCTATTTTTGAGTTCGAGAACAATTAATATCAATAAACCCCTAAAAACTCAAATTAAGTTATTTAATTATCATACCTGAGAACATACCTGAATCTACCTATTCTCCCAACTGCTAACAACCTCAAATCAAATCAATCGAGCAATTATCCATCTCGAGAGTCGGCTTCTTCATTATCCATCTCCGACTCCAACAACACCTTCTTTGTCACAGCCGACATCCATTTCGTCACGTCTTCCTCAAGTCGCCGTCATCCCTTTGATTCGCAAAAACCCTAGCTTCTATTTGGGTTCGATTTTAAATTGACAAAATTGAAACCGTAAGTGCAAAATCTATGCGATTCCAAGTTTTTATTACATGCTTTTAACATATATTGTTTGATTGAATGTTTAATTTCAAAAACCCTAATTTCCAATTTCATCATTCCTTCGACTTTGAAATCGAGAGACTGATTATGTATTTTCTTAAGCTTGGTTATGACATTGGGTTTGACTAAGGTTTCGAAGCTGGCAGAGATAAGTGAACGTTCCCAGCTTCGTACTCTGCGGCTTCCTGACAGCTCGCTACCAGCAAGAGTATGCAGCTTTTGATGATGGAAGCGTGAGTATCTTGACGGCAACAACATTGCAACTGAAGTGCTGCATTGGAAATCATATTTTGCTCTCTTTTCAGGTTATGGGAGAGATCAGGAAATATAAGATGGTGGGATGTAACAACTGTACAGTCATCTGCATTTAATAGTCACAAAGATGAAGTACGTAGAACTAAATCCTCACATGTTGTTGCTGGAGATCGCAGCCGAGGGCGTGTAGCTGTGCTATTTAATGACAATACATTCTTTGTAGATGATCTTGTGAGTCCTAAGAGAATTCACTATTTCCTATAAGTTGGGAACGTCTTGTGTTTTCAAAGCTATCGTACTAATATTCTGCAATTTGATGAGAAAAGAAGCACAATACTGGTTTTCCATTAATTCTAGTGTTTTACTTTTGAAGATGATGAAGTACATTGAATGTCTGGCTGCTGTTGGATGTACTTTTATGTTATCTTAACCGTTGTAGGACGTGTAATTTGGATCATTTTATTTAGTAGTTTTATTAGTACGTTTAACTTGGATGGATGTATTATTTGGTAGGTTTTTGTTACTTTCGTGGGGATGTATTACTTGTATGGTTTTAATTTTTCTCGGATGGATGTATAAGGTTTGTACGTGGTTTCTTTCACTTGTATGATCTCAGATGTATATAAAGGCTTGTTTGCACCTACTTCTGAAAAAAAAAAACTTAATGAAATGTAATGTACCACCAAATATAAATGACCAACATGTAAATCTAATGTAATACCACCAAATTTAGCACCAACCTAAAAGAAATCTAATGACCAGTCTCAAACTAAATCGAATACTTATCACTTAAGAGAACATGTTTTAGAATTATGTATGATTTTTTCACAAAGTTCTCATATCTAGTTTCCTCTTTAGCTACAAGTATGAAAGGGAGCAACTTGATGAGAAAGAAAAGAGGATGAAAAAGATGACGACATATACTAAAAATTTACCTAATTATGATCTTAATTAACTTAACAAGATTTGAAATTAATGTAAACCAAGTCTAAATTGAACATTAAATTAAGTTTGGTTGACATAAATCTAGATTTCCGTCAACAAATCTGCCACAGCATAAATTAAGAAGTCAATCACCACATAAAATAAAAAGTCTACCAACCATTTTAAGTCGGATATATAAATCTTTCATAAGCAAATAAGTCGAACATAAGAAAATAAGTCGATCACACAAATCTACCATTTATAACAAATCTGCTACCTCATACGCCAGATATATCCTAAAAAATCTGTTTTCTATTCAAATCGGACAATTAACTCTACCGTGGAAACAAATCTGGCGTTTTTAAAAAAGTCTGACACCACTTTAACGGTAGATTTATTTTTCTAAAAAGATTTTCTAAACAGATTCATTACTCGATAGATTTATTTTTTCGAAAATAAATCTGCTGACGATCAAATGGTAATGGTACTTTAGTAATGTCTTTTGTTTGTTAAAACTATGGGTAAAGGCAATTTCGACCAGAAAAATTACCTAATAATTTTCAAAAAATATGAGTCATTCTAGTAATAACACAATTAATTTGAGTCATTTTGGTAAACTTCCCTAAAAAAAAAAGAAAAGAAAAAGATCTATCAATAAAAAAAAAAAACAAAAGTTTGATTTGTTGGCTAGGTGGTGGAAGAGAAATCCTACTGGCTGAGGAGAAATTCATCGTTGGAGTGGTTAAAACGGATTTCACAAATCAGTTCTCTTATCTTTCTATCTTGTGTTCATCCCTTGTTGTTTGGAGATTCCATTGGGTTACTTGATTTGTTCTCTTAGAACTTTGAGAGGAAACTCTTTTGTGACCACTAAAATCCGAGAGAAACACGTGTATGGGTGAGGATAAACACTTGAGAGTGTGAGGATTATTTTTATCTGTTAACCTTTTGTGTTAAGAATTTTCAGGTTAAAATGTTCGAAGCTAACCAAAGAAGGATTTTCAGTCGGTTTGAAGTCCGGGAGTTTTGTGACAACCTTGTGGAGGGTGTGGTGATAGCCCTCAAGGACGTCAGTAAGATCCAAAAGAAGAGCACAACCACACGTGCACCTGTAGCTAAGCCATCCTTATTCATCAATGAAAAACCCAAAGGTAAATATGAAAACAACCTTGAAGATCTAAAAGATTTTTCAGATTCTTTACCTATTTTTGATAAGTATGATGAAGAGCTGACTGAAAGTTTGATGATTTGTGAGGATAATTGTGATCTTCTTTTTCCAGAACCTAATTTTACGTTTGATGAAGAACAGACTATTGCAGAACTAACATTTTTACAACAGGTGCTACCCACATCAAGGACCGTTCTTGATACTAGGAGCCCTTTGGAAGATGGCCTAGGTCCCATCTTTGATGAGGAAGATGAACTTGGTCCTACCTATGATGAGAAAGCACCAAGCATGACATCCATCAACATGGAGAATCATCTTTGCTTTGATCCAGGCACAACTCCTACGCCTTTGACCACATACATTCAAGAGCACTGTGAGAAACTTGATTTGATTAATTTTCTGTCTGAAATGTGTGTTAAGATCAGTTCTCAAGATGTGAAACGTTTTGGTTTTGACAAGGTTAAAGAATTTCGTGTTTCAGATTCTGTTTTTGAAAACATGTTTAATTCTTTTAAAGTGTTTGAACCTGATGAACTTCTTGATCAAAAACGTTTTCAACATGACAATGGCATCAATTCTGGATTGTTTTGAGTTTTGATCAGTTCTTGAAACATAGCAAAGGTTGTGATCATTTTGAAGAGTCTCTTGAGCTTGATTTGCATCAACCTAATTTTTGTGCTAGAAATTTGTTTGATTCATTTGTCTTTAAAGAAAATAGCTTTAATCTGAGTTGTTATAGATATGCACTGAACACTGGTAACTTGTTTGCATCCACTTGTGCCTTGGACGAATTTATGGTTAAGACTTTGCTGGAACAGAAATCACTTAGAGCTAAAACCGAGTTTTGTTGTGATTCTGTTTTGAAATCTGATCTTGAACTTTTGTATTCTAATTCTGATCATGTTAGGGACGTTTTGAAAATGTCCTATAATATTTCATGCCTTGAAAGCATTCTGATTTACAACACCTTCTTTTATAAAAGTGCTGATCCTTGGATAAGTAATTCTCAGTTTGAAATTGATCTTTTGTGTTCTAAATCTGAGAAACTTGCACATGTTTTGAATTTGTTCTTTAGTAACTGTGCTATCACGTGCCCTGGCACCATTCTGTGTAAAACACTTACTTTGATGGGCTTCGTGATGATCTGAAACATGTGCTACATGAGGGAAAGAAACTTTGGTTTCTAATCTGAACAAGTACTTGTCTTGCACATATGATCCTGGTATTTTAATGTTTTTTTTGAGTGTCCAGGATAAACATGATCAGTCTCCAATAGGTGTCAGGAACAGAAGCAGAGATCGTGCTTATAAGTTTGAGATTTGGAGATGGAAGTACTTGAGGAAAACAACTTCAAAACTCCAAGGAAGTTTGTTTCCAAAATTTTCCTTCACTATATTTTACATGTTCTTTAGATTTTTTTTTCCTGATTCATTTCCTTTTGATACAGGTAAAATGGATTTGAGGTCAAATCATTTTTAAGGGGGAGGGAATGATGTGCCCTTGGGTAGCGCACCGGGCAAAACAGACATGCATGGCTTGATCATGGGAAGCAGTAAAGATATATGTTTATTGTTTGACTCATATCTTCCAAACAACGAGGCTTCTACGCATGAAATTACTTGGAGAATGTTTTCAACTCAATTATGGAGCTCCTCGAAGAAGAATCAGATCAAACGGAGTTCATATGTGACAGTTATGCCATTTACAAATCAGGTGATCTTCAGTTCTCGGGAATTAAGACCACCCGAGAAGCTGGAAATGGCTAACCTTCTTTCTGATGAACCAACGACCAATTCAATCATGAAAAAGGTGATTACTCATGTTCTAAATGTCCAAGAAATTCTTGGGCTTGATGGTTTACAAAAAGAATCAAAAACAGACTTGTTTGGGCGAAATGGAGAAACCGATAAAAATTGGCTAAGGAAAAAAGATGGATTTTGACCAGGCCTTAAAGGGACATGTCTTGGCCCATATCAGGAGCATATTCTTCACTTTTCAAAGTGCTGGTCGTGGATATATCAATAGGCAGTCCAAGTTTCACTCAAAGACTTTATTTAGTCAAGTCTTTGTTTCTATTTTCAATGCCTTGGTTTTCGCACATTCTTCTTTGAATTTCTACAACTTGTAATCCTATATATAGGGCCTATGAGCCACGGAATAAAGGATTCCTTTTTCCTTTTTATTTGAGCTTATCTCTTTGTTCTTTGTAGATCACTTTTCGTTTCTTGGTGAGGTTATCTCCGAGTAAACAAATCTCTATTTCGTTGGACATGTGCGTCATATCATGCAACGTTTTGAAATCCTTCTTTTGGTTGACTTGTTAGTCATATCAAGCACCAACTGAAGTCTGGTAGTATCATTGGGCCATCCGTAACCCATTGTGTCACCGTTCAATCCATCAGTTCTCCCTTTTTGCGAGTTCATATCCCTTTAGTCCAATTGAGTGATCCTTCCCTATTTTAGGGCGTATCAAGTGGTATCAGAGCCACTCAACCGGTACTATCTATCCATCTTCTAATCTTTCATTTTCTAAACACGTCTTCTTCTTTCTATCTTAAATCCGGGCCACTACCTTACTTACCGCCATTCTTCTATAAAAAAAAGAAAAGAAAAAGATCTATCAAAAAAAAAAAGAAACAAAAGTTTGATTTGTTGGCAAGGTGGTGGAAGAGAAATCCTGCTGGCTGAGGAGAAATCCATCCTTGGAGTGGTTAATACTGATTTCACAAATCAGGTCTCTTATCTTTCTATCTTGTGTTCATCCCTTGTTTGCTTGGAGATTCCATTGGGTTAGTTGATTTGTTCTCCTAGAACTTTGAGAGGAAACTCTTGTGTGACCACTAAAATCCGAGAGAAACACGTGTGTGGGTGAGGATAAACACTTGAGAGTGTGAGGATTATTTTTATCTGTTAACCTTTTGTGTTAAGGATACTAATCTCATTCATAATTAATCCAGCTATCTTCTACACGGTTAGTGAGTTGATTGACTTAGGTTCGAACATTAAGTGATCAAGTTAATGCAAGCAGTAAGAGCAATATGAATGAAGACACTAATGGGATTGCTTATCTATGTTTAGCTCATGCGATCAAACACCCTAAAACCCTATGCAAGCTTAGCCGACTACTCGATCATTATGCAAGATGACACATCCATTACTTCTGAATAATATTGCATAGAAAATAGAGTAGAAAACAAGGGTTCAGGACACTCTTCTCTAGATGAGAGATGGAGTCTTTCTCCCTTACAAGTTGCAAATCTCCAAAATACAATCTAGAGCCTTGCAAAATCTAGCGTAGAAACAAAATAAAGATAAGGATGGCTTTTTATATGGAGGCGTCATCGACTTCAGAGGAGAGAATAGGTGATTAGGGAAATTTTTTGAAAGATATGGAAACTTCCATAAATGTCGGGAACAATCGTCTGGCTGTTCCTAATGGGATCAACCGTCAGACTGCTCCGCTCGATTGTTCCACCGGGAAAGACTCCAATTCTTGCTCCTTTCTTCACGCTTCTTCCTTCGGCTCTTCAGTCTACTCCAGACCTGAAATGACTCTAAAAGTACTAGACTAACTCGATGGAACATTGAAAACAAGTTAGTAAGCATATACACAATGTGTCAAAAATACTGTTGGGTCAAAAAAGCTTATCTCGAAATCAACGTCTAAAATCACATTTTCTCGCGGAAAACTTCTCCACACATTCCCGGTAAAAGCTCTCGAACGAAAGTTTCAAAGAAAAACGAGCCCCGGATCAGTCCAGTTCGGTGAACGGCCAAGCTGGACTCAGCACGGATTCAGCTCAGCCGTTCGTCGAGCTGGACCAGTCTAGTTTGGCGAACGGCCGAGCTTTATCAACCGAAACCCGTCTTTGCCTCGTCCTCGTAACTCCTCTCCCGAAACTGCATCGAACTCCTCGGCCAAAACGCGGCTAAGAGCCCACTTACGATTTTATAGAAATCAAGCCCAGTCGTTATGACGGTTTATCTTTGCTCTCGCCTACGGAAGCGCAACGGGAGAAACTCCATTTGCTCTCGCCTACAGAAGCGAATGTATGATCCCAGCAGAAGTCGAATTCCCCGGGGTACGCAGAAGATTACTCCTGGAACGAGAAGATTCGAACAATTTAATATTGTTGGAAGAACTCAATCTAGTGAACGAACGACGTGACCAAGCACTTATACGTATTAAAAACTATCAACAGGCGGCCGCAAAGTACCACAACACTAACGTACGCAGCCGCAAATTCAAAGAAGGCGACTTAGTCTTACGAAACGTTTTCTAAAATACCGCCGAGCAAAATGCGGGAAAACTCGAAACCAACTAGGAAGGGCCTTACAAAATCATAAAAGTAGTCCGACCTGGCGCGTACGAAATCGCAAATATGCAGGATGTCATAATACCGAGAACTTGGAACGCGATGCACCTCAAGAAATACTACCACTAAGTAGCACTTTGCACTGAACTACGAGACGGCTTGATCCCCGAAGAGGGTACGTAGGCAATTCTTCATAGGACGAGCTCAGCTGTCCCCCCTCATTAAAAAGGGGGGGGGGGGGGTAGGTACGTATACGTATACTCGTATACTTCCAAAAACAAAAAAACTTTTTTTGAAATGTCCGATCCCAGACTCGACATTTTGGAAACTCCTTTTAACATAGCAGAGAACATCCTGAAATCCTAAATGTCATCAGAACGCTCCATCACTTGAAAAAACAACGACCTCCGGCAAAGCGAGACGTCGCTAATGCCCGAAGAACCTTTTTTCAAGAACTTTAAGAAAGGGAACGCTCGCTTTTAAAACAGTCCATCCACGACTATAAAACACGCACTCCTTAACATGAATCCTTCGCAAAGAATCTACCGATAAGTTTGTTGCTGATCACAACAAACTCTCAACGTCCTAAACAAACTAAGCCATCTCGTAGAGATAGCTATCAAACACCCAACACAAGGGTAATAGCACTATATAAAAATCCGAAAGTTTGGTCAGCACTTTCGGGAGACTTAAAAATTGTCCTCGAAGAGATGCTCGATTCCTACCATGCAAGTCACGTAAGCCGAAAACACATTGCACTTTAAAGCGGGACGGAATCAGGTCGAAAACGATACGGGAAACGTAAGTTGAAGTAGTCATCGCACCCCCTAAAGCCGTGATCAGACCTATGTCTTACCCTAAACCCAGCACACTGGTCTCTAACATCTCTAGGCATAATATCAAACACCCTGATACGAGATCCCAAAATTTGCCACTTAACTAATATTCGAGCGTCTTCAGAAATCCCGCAAGTTCACGCACTACGGAAAACTCTCGAAACAGATCACGGATATAGCAGTTCACACAGAGTTAGCATACGAGATGACAACTCGTAGTCTTCCCTCTACACCCATATAAATACTCCATAAGAACTTGAAAACGTAAAAAACTAAGTTTCATTTAAAAAGTCGCAGAAGCGACGGGGATTTGAAGCCAGAAGTGGCCAGTCCCAAGATAAAAACATGGCCGCACTTGGCCGGAACAAAAAAACATAAAACAAAAGTCCCACTCGAGATTGCAACCTCAATCATCCTCTGCAAGCGGAGCCTCATCTTCGCCAACCACCCCCTCCGGGTTCGGAGCCACGCTTCCTCATGCGTCCCCGGCAACGAGATCCTGACCAACGGGCTCACTTGAGCAGGAGGGAAGAACACACTCGGACTTCAAGTCCGTGAGGATCAGATCATAGTCTCCTTCCGCACAAACGGGAAGCATGGCCCCTTCGACTCGTGGAGACTCATGAGCTTCACCGACCTCGTTCGCCCCTCCCTCGACACATACCAAGGCCAAATCCCTAACGTAAACGGCCGCCAAGGAATCAAGGAAACCGGAGATCCTCGACACGCGGATCTGGAACTCGGCACGCATGGCCTCCTTGGCCACTCTAATCGCACTAACCGACGATTCCTCTCCGCTCTGGATCTTATGCTTCAGCCGGCGCAGCTCCGAGGACTTAGTCATCTTTGCCTCCTATGCCTTGAGCAAGGAACTCACAGTCTTCCCAAGATCCCGCTCAAGCTCGCCGATCCGAGACTCGACCCGGGCTGCCTCGAGGGAATGAGCGTCCTCGATCACCTTCATCTTCCCTTCAACCTGCGACGACTTCTCTCGCGACTCCTCTAACTCCTTAGCAAGACGCTCCGCCTCCGACCCAAACTCGCTGCTCATCCCGTCAATCAACGAGATGAACTAAAAGACGAAAGAGGTGATCAAAAAACGATCGACTCGTACGTGTTAAGAAAGAGAAGCTTTCGCTCAAAACAAAACCTTAGCGCGATGACGAGACGCCGAACCTGAACCAGACGCCCTCGTAAGCAAAGGGCCGGCCTCAACACATTTCCTCTTCGTAGCCGCATCGGGGTTAGCGCTCGGCCTCTTGCGACCTTTGGACATGACAGCCGGGGCAGCACTTGGAGCAGAGAGTCCTACAACGATCGAGAAATTGAGAGAATGTGAAGAGAATGAAGAAGAAAGATCACTACTTATAGAAACCTAGAGTTGAAGTGATTTTTCCGCATTAAAATAATCAGCAGAAATCTTTCGGGAAAAAGCAATTCTAACCACGGATTCTGATTAACGCCATCACTCGCCCGTAAGATTTGAACTCGAAGCTTACGAACTGGGGGGCTAATTGTTGGGGTCAAAAACGGTTATCTTGAAATCAACGTCTAAAATCACATTTTCTAGCGGAAAACTTCTCGACACATTCTCGGTAAAGCTCTCGAACGAAAGTTTCAAAGAAAAATGAACCCCGGACCAGTCCAGTTCGGCGAACGGCCGAGCTGGACCCGAGACGGATTCAGCTAGGCCGTTCGGCGAGTTGGACCAGTCCCGCTCGGCGAACGGCCGAGCTGGACCCGAGATGGATTCAGCTCGGCCGTTCGGCGAGTTGGACCAGTCCAGTTCGGCGAACGTCCGAGCTGGACCCGAGACGGATTCAGCTCGGCTGTTCGCTGAGCTGGACCCGAGATGGATTCAGCTCGGCCGTTCGCCGAGCTGGACCAGTCCAGTTCGGCGAACGGCCGAGCTGGATCAACCAAAACCCGTCTTCGCCTCATCCTCGTAACTCCTCTCCCGAAACTGCTTCGAACACATTCTTGTTTCGTCGCGATCGGAGGCATCGTTTGAACTTTACGATTTAAAAACCGCGGGAACTCATCTTTTCTCGAAAGACATTTGGATTGATAATATAAAATGGCAATGGTTAACTAAACACCTCGAATTGCCTAAGTTATACAAGGAATTGGAATTTTCCTTAAATTCGACGTCGTTTCGAAAGCGATCTTTGTATAAAATTGTAAAAACGCCTAAGTCGAAAAATGGCCCAAAAGGGGCCAAAACGCGCCTAAGAGCCCACTTACGATTTTATTGAAATAAAGCCCAATCGTTATGACGGTTTATCTTTTGTTATGGAGGAGAAGATAAATGACAAGTTTCCGAAGATAAATGTCAAGTTTCCGAAGATAAATACCAAGATCGAAGGGAAATGGAATATTTTCGTAAAGCGATAAACTAGACTGGGGGCAGAAAGGGAAAAAGGTAAAACGTCTTAGAAGAAGTATATAAGGAGACCGAGGCTGAAAGGGGAGGGACACACAAGAATTATCACCCAGAGCAATACTTAGAGCAATTTAGGCATTTTTCCGTTTTTGTTATTCGAGCTGCGACTCAACTAGGTTTTCAAGTCTTAGGTTGCTAGAACTAGGAATCTCGCTGACAGCTCTCGTGGCCGAAGGCTCTTACCTTGTTGTTACGCTCAAACATGAATTCGGAATAAAGATCATTCCTGCTCTCATTTCGATTCCATATATTTATTTATCGTCCATACTTTCGTGTTCTGATTGCTTGGCGTGTGGTTTAGCAGATATCCAGGACTTCTTGGAAATTTAAGGTTTCCTATCTTTCTTAATTTAAACGGAAATCGACAGTGCAAATTTTGGTTCCCATAAACACCATATATCACCAAGTTCTCAATATGTCTCACCGCTGTTGAAGTTCCCTTTGCTGGATGCATCAAGAGCCATCTGATACTGCACTGCGATACCTCCGAAGAAGGTGCTGAGCAGCTGCACCTCATTGAATCCATGGTGTGGACAATCCCTCTGGTAAGACTTGAATCTGATCCAGGAGCTTCTGAATGACTTTGTAGGCTCCTGGGTGAATGTACCAATCTTACTCCTCAAGTCTTTAGCACGTGCCTCATCAAAGAACTTACGCTGAAACGTGTTCTTGATGTCGGCCCAGGATGTAAGAGATCATGGTGGTAACGGCTTAAGCCAATGCGAAGCCTCTCCAGCAAGTGAATACTGGAAGAGCTTGCATAAAAGTAGTCTTCAGAGACTCCCTCGACTTTAATAGCAGATATCAGATCCTCGAAGCTCTCCAGATGGTCCATTGGATGCTTGTGAGATAACCCACAAGAGGGTGTCTGTCCCACGAGTGTGTAGTACTGCAGCTTCAACTCAAAATTGCCTCTCTGGATAGCTGGACGGAAAATGGCTGATCTGGTGGCATTGAACTAATCCTGACGGTTGTAATCAGCCAACGTTATGGGTCGAGCAGCTTCATCTACAGGTTGAGCAGCTCCTGTAGCATCAGTATCGGGCTCAGGGATTGCAGCCCCCTGAGCATCTATCCTCTGACCTGATGCATTACGCAGATGACCATCCTGGTCATGCAGGTCTCCATTCTCATCTCGCACAAGTATAAGAGTAGTAACCATGTCTCGCAGCTCAGTATCGATCGATGTTCGGGATGAATTATCGATCGATGTTCGGGATGAATTATCGATCGATTTCGGATGGAAGATATCGGTCGACAGAAGAGTAGCTTCGGTCAATGGTGATGAGCAAGTGTTGGTCGACATAATCAGTATATGGATCGACGGTGGTTGGCAAATATCGGTCGATTAACTAATGTTGATGTCGATCGATGAGGAGCGTCATCCTTTGTGGATTGAACGTTCCAAACTTGCAAGATCTGATGAGAAAAGCAGTTGCGTTTCCTTGTTGCTTCTTGTACTGCTAGGCATGCACCTGAAAACACAAGAAAATTTTTTTGTGTCAGAAAGCGGATTTAAAAAGTAACCTAGACTAAATCGAATTAAATCTATCAAGCGATCAAAGCTCCCCGGCAACGGCGCCAAATTTGATCTCACTCAAATTACCCTAAGGAGTTAATTACTCTCTCAAATACGAGGTTAAGCTGTAGTACTTAGGGATCAAATCCACAAGGAGCTATGGAACCTAATAGATCTAATCATGGTGATTAAGCTAGGTTGATTATGATTAAAATATAAGTAAGCAGGTTGTGAGAAAGGTAGTTGCTCGGTTGATTGATTTGGGTTTAAGACAATTATTCAGGTAATCAGGATTATAATCCTATAGGTGCTTATTAGTTGTATGTATGATATTATAGAGCTCAAGCTCTTAAACAACAAACCGATCGGCGTTCGCTTTCTTGGTTTGTCTATTGACACGACTTTAGTGTCGATCGATTATTCTATAGGAATATCGATCGACGAGGTCAAGCTTTACGCACAGTTGAATTATGCTTACTAGGCTTCCTAGATCAGCTTTCGCCTTACTCTAACAATTCTAGCTCAGTTCGGACGGATTCAGGGTGAGATGCAAGTTATCACTTGTGTCTACAACTCCTAGGGCAAGTTCTAGGTAGCTAATCTATAAACATGCATTAATGACAATCCTAATGATGAATATCACAACTTAGCAATCTATAGTTGGGGTTAATCACTTGTAACCTATTTGAACCCTAAACCTAACAATAGAACTACTCAGACATTGCTAAGCAATTCATAACAACAAGGAATAGATAATAAAACTGCATGAGATTAAAGTAAGAATCAATGGAGTTCCAATCACAAATCTCTTTGGATCTTCTCTCCAACTCTCCTAAAATCCTAGAAAAACCTTAAAACCTTTTTGCTGTGAAAACAAGGAAACAAGAAAAGCACCCTTTGCCTCTAACATGTTGGCACACTATAAGTATTAGGTTAAAACTCGTCAGGGGTAATCTTGTAATTTGGTGAATTCATGGGCTTTAAGTTGGCTTGGACAAACGGGCTTTTGGGAACTCGCTGTCGATCGATGTCACGATGTGAACATCGATCGATTATTTATCTTCAAGGTCGACCGATGATCGTGCTCGATGGTCAGCTCGGATGTCTTCTCCTTTTAACTCCAAAATGCTCCAAAATCATCACTTTACTCCAAATCACTCATGAACCTGTAAATATACTTAATAGACTGTAGAATATAATAAATAGTAGTTAAAACACTTATAAACCATGGGTAAAAGTGGGTCAAATCCATGGCCTATCATAGGAGCGAAGCAATATGTATGGAAGATCAACAGCATGAATGGAACTACGTCCTAGTATGCAGTAGAAGACGCTAATCCATGCGAAGAAGCATTCTTAGCATAGTCAACACCTGCTATCCAAGCAACGGGTCCGGCTCCAGAACTGGTCCATTCCTGCCTCCGGGTCAATTTCGACTCGGGCCTTATAAGATCGTCTCAGCCCTTATATCCAAGCTCAAGGACGAATACGTATTGTTGCTTCCCCTGTAACCGCCGGATTTGAAGAGGATAAATCCTACCGCCTCCGGGTTTTAGTAGGATATATGCCAGAACTTCCGGGTTCCAAGAGGGTGAATCCCACGACCTCCATATTTCAGGAGGTTACATCTAAGAAACTCTGGGCTTCAAGACGATATTCCCCATAATCTTCAGAACCACGCGTCCCACATTAGTTCTGGAACACGGAAGCTGCCCTATAAGGGCTTGAAGACATCCTGAACGGATCCGTAAAAGGCAACCAGCGCAATCTTGACATTGGCCCACATCCAGTCGACATCGAGAGTGGTCCACCTTCGGAGGAGAGAGTGCGATACCGCACTAAGTCAATACAGCCTCCAGGTTCGAGACAGCAAGATAAGGATTCACCTCTTGGCAAGAAAAAGGAATTCTCATAACCTCAGGGTTTTTATAGAGAATATCTACTGATCCTCCTGTGTCAGAGCACAAGTTACTATGAACCTCTAGGTTCACAAGAATAAATCTAAGGGTCCTAGATCAAAACATGAAGCCCTTCAAAGCCTTAGTTCCCAAAAAGAGCAGCATGAACTATGAATCCCTACACGATGTACTTCGATACCTCAGGGCGAGAAGTGATCGTGAGTGAACTATGAGTCGAATAAGTGGCTCGACCATAGTTAGAAGATGTCTTAGATTGATCAGACGGATGTTTTGGAAGAAGACCATTTTTGGAAGCACGACGGTTTAGAAGCTCGACGTTTTGGAAGAATGACGTTTCTTCAGCACGAAGTATTCCGCGAAACTTCGTATCAGCGGAATATTATTTCGAAGATATTGGAAGCAGGACGGGAAGCAAGCACGACGGGAAAACCCGAAATTGGACGAAAACCCTAATTTCTGTATTATGGAAGTCTTCGATGAAGCCGAAGGATCGGGAAATATTTACCACCAAGGTCAGACTTCAGATTGGAGTTTATTAAAAATATTAAACTCATCTGAACGGGAGCAGAAAAATATTCAGGGTTAATCGCGGATCAGAAATTTGCTGGAAGGACAGAAATCAGGCCAATGGGCCGAGAAGCTCGAGGTGGCTCGTTGCATGGGTTCAGAACGTGGTGTCAACCATCTAACAAGCTCAGTGTCTCCAGAAGCTCGAGGTGTAGCCGTGCATGGAAGCTGTACATGCAGCTTGACATGTAGAAGCACGAGGTGGATCGACCAAGCACGAAGTGTCTCCGCGCATGCAACTGAAGCATGCTGATCGACATGTGTGTGCTATTGTGGCGTCTTGCATGAGTTCTAGTCATGCAGTCTGACATCTGGGAGGAGTGGAGGCCTCCTGTATGTGTTCTGGACATGCAGCCAGCCATGTGGAGCACGAGGTTCCGCCGCGCATGCGTCCGGAGCCATGCGAAGCGACACACGGGCTGCCACCAACCTGAAGCTGATTGGTTGCTGTATTCTATAAATATGCAATACCTCCCTTCAGTTTCAACACATCCAGACCTGTTCAAACCAAGTTAAAAATGTGAGAGAAAAGTAGAAAAAGAAAGCAACAGTTTCCGAACTATTTCGAGAGTTTTAGAAAGTTTTCGAGGTCAGTTCTCTACTGATTTCGAATCAGCGCCTAGGGAAGGTTCTGTCCAACTGAAGTTCAATCAAATGAAGATCAGCTCAGATGGTAATCAAGTCAACGTGGCCAGAGAGAAAGAGAGAGAGAAACAAAGTGGTCGACTTAGAGTGTAGTCGATTCTGAAGACCGAGAAGGCCAGTTCCGTCCAATCGATGATTCTCTACGATTGTGACGCGGAAACTCTGTCCAATTCAATCCGTCCAAGCCAGTCATATTCTCCTACAATAAAGTGGAGGTGCTGTCCAAGATTAGTTCAGTTCCATGGGTTCAGATCAGTCGAATTTTTGCTCAATGCTCCGCTGGGAAGTCCTAAGAACTGTCCAGAAGCTAAAGGAGGTTCTGTCCGAGTCCAGATCAGTCTGTCGAGGCCTGTCAGTTTCGTCATGGTGAAGCCAAGGTTCTGTCCAAGTCAAAATCAGTCCAGTCCAGTCCAGTCAAGTCGTCCCTTGGGTTTTAGCGAAGTCCTCTCCGATCAACCAGCCGCTTCTCGCCTAGAACACTCTGAGTTGGTTTTGTGTGAATTCCACTTGGAATTTAGGGTAGTTTTGTGAGTTCCACTTGGAACTTAGGGATGATCGAGTCGCATATAGAGTAGAATGCTCACGCTGTTGCATGATGGAGTCCTTAGGGTTATTTATTAAACCGGACTCAGTTTAGCAAGGGCTAAGCTGAGATGAAATGGAATTAAGACTGAGATAATAACCTGATTAGGACTAGGATGCATCATGATTTATATTCTTGGGTGTTGATATGGTTTTGCATGTTCCCGTTATCTTTAAAGATAGTGTCGTAGCAGGAGGCCGAACTATCTGGGTAACGGTTTGATTGGGTAGATTGCTTGAGTAGATTTAATTAAATGCTTGCCTCGTTTAATTAATCTTGTTGACTGAGGTTAGGCATCTCTTGGTAAGGGAGTGACTAACTGGTTGAGTTGTTTAGTGATGATATTGTTGTTAGCGTTATAGAGTTGGAGTGTGATGCCATATAGCTTGTGTGTAGCCCACCTTGCTAGGTATGTTTAGGGGTTGATTAATGTTTCCTCAACCTCGTACCCAGCAGGTTCAAGGAAACCCCTTATTCGCTGGATCGAGAACACTCAGAGAGACGGGGTCATGGCCCATGGCTGAGTGGTTACACGAACGAGGTAGTGACCTGCAGTGACCCGACTGTACTGGGGCTTTCTCGTGGTGACCCGGCCGTACTGTGGGCCGCGATCGTCGTGTAACAACCGGCAGTGGCCCGACTGTACTGGGGCGGTCGCGCGGTGACCCGACTGTACTGTGGGCCGCGTTCGGTTGAAAGTTCCCTCTCCTAATCTTTTTGATAAGGAGATAGGATATTGCCGAGGATGATGAGGAGGAACACGAAGTCACCATTTCCCGGGTTAGAGTGTTGCGTTGTGTTAGTGTGCCGTAGGGGGTTATGGAACCCTCAAGTTAATGTAGCACCGATATTCGGTGTTACTAGTTAGATCGAATCGTTGGTAGTTAGTATTTTATTATTGATGTGGTTGTGGTTGATGATTGATTTGTTTGCAGGTTCTGACATTAAGTCCTAAGTCTGGTTTAGGTACCGGATTAGGCTTGGTGTGTATTTGGTTATTGTAGGCCTGACGTTGGCCTGTATGTGTTTGAGTGATTGCTTGTGAAGGGTGGTGGATATTAAAGCTATGCAGTATCATTGGTAGGCCGATCATGTTCTTGTTTGATTGTTGGTCGATCGGCTAATGATACTTGTATAGTCTAAGTGTCTAACACTACATGAGTAAAGAACTCAGGCGTATATATGGTTAACTAGGGATTGGTTGTTGATTTGTTTTAATGCAGGTTCCCGTTACTTGAAGCTAGATCATTGCAGGAGGCCAAGTCTAACTTAGTAACGGTTTGCTTAGCCTTATCTTTTATTGCATGTTAGGGCTAGATTGATTGTTATTTTGGGTTGTCTGGGTTAAAGTATAGGTTGCGGGTAGAGGCAGCCAGCTCACTGAGTAATAGCAGATTACTCATCCAACTCCGTTGTCCTTTTTGCAGGTAGCTTTAGGTAAAGATAATCGGATAGCTCGGTGTTGGACGTTAGGACCGCCGGTGTAGATTTTCATGCCTTTTGTAAACGGTATTGTGAATTGTGTTATGTTGACTCGATTTGGCATTAGGCCGGGCCCAGTCTTGAATTATTCATTGTATGAATATTTCCTAAATCAATAAAAGTAATTATTTTATATGCGCTTCATGAGTACTCTGATATTTGACTATTCTGGTCTAACAAAACGTTAGGTCGTAGTACGGGTTGAAAAGCCTTAGGCCTCGATCTAATGGAAAACGCTAACTCTAGGTACGGGTTGCAAAGCATTGTGCCTTGATGCAGCAGGACGATTTTGTGGATGAACTGGTCTATGTTGGGGTCAAAAACGGTTATCTCGAAATCAACGGCTAAGATTATCATTTTAGCAAATTCTTCACGAAAGACTTCTCGGAAGAAAGATCGGAAGAATACAAATACTTATGGACGAGGTTCTCCGGAAAGATCGGTATGAAAAGAGACAGGTCTAGACCCGAGAACTGGACCGTTCTCACTTGTCCGCCTCGCCCATGGGCGAGGACGACCATCACCAAGGTCACCTCGCCCATGGGCGAGGAAAACCAGCACCACGGTCACCTCGCCCATGGGTGAGGACGACCAGCACCACGGTCAGCTCGCCCATGGGCGAGAACGACCATCACCAAGGTCACCTCGCCCATGGGCTAGGACGACCAGCACCACGGTCACCTCGCCCGTGGGCGAGGACGACCATCACCAAGGTCACCTCGTCCATGGGCGAGGACGACCAGAACCACGGTCACCTCGCCCATGGGCGAGGACGATACGCTCTCGGTTCACCACGCCCTAGGGCTAGGACGATCCAATCCCGGCCAGTCTGACTCGTTTCGACTCTCGTGTCCTCCGTATAGTTGTGATATCCGACTTTTGGATCATATACCTCTCGTGTCATCTCGATCGGAGTTACTCTCGAAGATTTACGACTAAAATCGTAGAAAAGCCCGAAGGCTTAAAAACGGCCCAAGAGGATCTAAACGTGTCTAGAAGCCAATCTACGATTTAGAAGGGACCCGAGCCCAATGGTAGTTATGACGGTTTATCCTAACTCGCGGAAGTAGGATAAACGTTAAGTTTCCGAAGATAAATATCAAGATTCGAGGATAACTAGAAAGATCGACGAAAAATGGAATATTCCCAAAAGAGATAAACTTGGGCCCAAAGGAAAAGGAGTAAATGGGCCACCGACCTAAAACAACTATATAAGGAGAGCTGGAGCAGAAGAAAAGGGATCCGAGAATTTAGACTTAGAGAACTCCTGCTAGCTTAGGGAACTTAGAACTTAGGTGGTTAGACTAGCAAGGCAAGGCTTAGAACATTTTGCCTCCTTTCTGTTCTACTTTTGTCTAGTTAGCATATCTCTACTCCTCTCGGAGAAGTCATGTATTCATACTATTTCATTAATAAACGCCTCTGAGCGACTATTTATCTTTATCTTGCTATCTATTTTCTTACGCTCTGAAAGTGATTACGCAGAGAATTCGGACCTTCAGGGAAAATCGGGTTTTCTTGGTTTTCCTCCATACTTATTCATTAAAATCGACGGTGTGAATTCTGGTTCCCACAGTTTGGCGCTAGAAGGAGGGGGTGTCGAATTCTCTAACTCAAAAATCACAAACGATTAAAGATACAAGATGTGCGCTCCAGTAGCTCACGATGTCGTCTCTTTCAAGGACAGAGCAACGTCCGACCAGGTCAAACCTCACAACGATCTCCTTGTCATCGAACTGACCATCCAGGACATCGACGTAGCAAGAGTGTTGGTCGACACCAGATGCTCGGCCAACATTATCTATAAAAGCACCCTGGAGAGAATGGAAATCGACCTGTGCGCCATCACGGAAGGTCCCAGTCCAATTTTCGGACTCTCAGGAGACGCTACTATGACCCTCGGCTCAATCAACCTCTTGGTTAAAGCTGGGAGCATCGTAAAAATCACGGAATTCTTGGTCGTCGATCGCCCAACATCGTACAATGTAATCATTGGAACTCCATGGCTGAATTCCATGAGAGCGATCCCATCGACATTCCACCTATGCCTTAAATTTCCGACCCCTCAGGAGTCGAAACAATTCAAGGAGACCGCACGATGTCACAAGTATGTTTCGCCGCTGAGTTAAAAAGAAAGAACTTTGCAATTGAAGCTTCCCACAAGAAGAAAAGAAAGCTGACTCTCGACGAGGGCGCCCAAGAACAAGACTCGGAAGTCTTCTGGCAGTCACAGAGGGTCGAAGCCCTAGAAGGGAAGCGCGAACCAACTTGCAAACCGGTAATCTCGGTCTGTCTCGACGAATCCCGCCCAGAACGATGCGTCGAGATCGGAGCCAACCTCTGCGAACCATTAAGAACAGAGCTCATGGCTTGTCTTAAAAAGAACCTCGATACGTTCGCTTGGGCAGCGGAGGATATGCCAGGAATCGACATCGGCATAACATGTCACGAACTCAACATTGACCCGACCTACAAACCCGTAAAACAAAAAAGACAGAAACTAGGACCAGAGCGTGCTACCGCGGTAAACGAAGAAGTTGAGAAACTCCTCAAAGTAGGGTCAATAACAGAAGTCAGATACACGGATTGGCTCGCCAATCCCGTCGTGGTCAAAAAGAAAAACGGCAAATGGCGAGTATGCGTCGACTTCACCGATCTCAACAAGGCCTGTCCAAAAGATTGCTTCCCACTTCCGCACATTGACCGACTGGTCGAATCAACAGCAGGGAATGAGCTTTTATCATTCATGGATGCCTTCTCCGGGTACAATCAAATCATGATGAATCCCGACGATCGCAAGAAGACCGCATTCATCACCGACCGTGGAACGTATTTCTACAAGGCAATGCCTTTCGGTCTCAAGAATGCGGGTGCTACTTACCAGCGACTTGTCAATCGAATGTTCTCCGAACAGCTCGGAAAGACTATGGAAGTGTACATCGATGACATGCTCGTAAAATCCCTTGACAAACACGACCACGTATCCCACTTGGAAGTGTGCTTCGCAAGGCTGAACCTACATAACATGAAACTAAACCCGGCAAAATGTAGGTTCGCAGTCGCATCAGGAAAGTTTCTGGGTTATCTGGTCACGTGTCGCGGGATCGAGGCCAACCCCAAATAGATAAACGCACTGATAGAAATGGTCTCACCAAAGACAAAACGAGGAGTCCAAACGCTACCCGGAAGGGTCGCAGCTTTAAACCGTTTCATCTCACGTTCGACGGACAAGTGCCTGCCTTTCTACGACACGTTGAAAGGGAACAAAAAGTTCGAATGGTCGGAAGAGTGCGAAAAGGCTTTCCAACAGCTGAAGCGTTACCTGGCCACTCCTCCTGTTCTTGCAAAACCAGTAGAGGGAGAACCTCTATTCTTATACATCGCGGTCTCCGCAACAGTAGTAAGTGGCGTTTTGATCAGAGAAGAACGTGGTGAACAAAAACCAATCTTTTACATAAGTAAAACCTTGCTGAACGCTGAGACGTGGTACCCCTTGATGGAAAAACTAGCATTCGTTGTTGTAACATCGGCGAGAAAGCTCAGGCCATATTTCCAAGCTCATACCATAGTGATTCTCACCACCTTTCCCTGCGCACGATTCTGCACAGTCCGAGTCAGTCAGGACGGCTCGCGAAATGGGCAATCGAACTGAGCGAGCACGATGTCGAGTACCGCCCAAGAACCTGCGCAAAATCTTAGGTGCTGGCGGATTTCTTAGTAGAATTGCCCACGGGGGATATGACAAACACGGAACCAGATTCAACTTGGGTTCTTCACGTCGATGGATCATCGTCCAAACAAGGATCCGGAATTGGGATTCGGCTCACGTCGCCCACCGGGGAAATCTTGGAGCAGTCGTTTCGGTTAGAATTACATGCATCAAACAACGAGGCTGAATATGAAGCACTCATTGCAGGATTACGACTAGCCCATGGGCTGAAGATTTGCAACATCCACGCTTACTGCGATTCTCAGTTAGTCGCAAATTAATACAGCGGAGAATACGAGGCAAGGGACGAAAGAATGGACGCATATCTAAAACTCATCCAGGACCTGGCCCAAGGCTTCAACCACTTCGCCCTCACCAGAATTCCTCGCTCGGAAAACACCCAGGCAGATGCCTTGGCCGCGCTCGCGTCAAGCTCGGATCCAGGACTAAAACGGGTAATCCCCGTGGAATTCATTGAACATCCGAGCATCGGACCGCCGGTGATCGCCAACCTGATTTGGGGACAAATCGAAGATGCGGAGGAAATCGAAGATCCACCAAAAGGAAAGATGGATCAGCTGGAATACAGTTGTGACAGCCCATGGCTAGAGCCGATCCGAGCCTACATAGTCGACGGAACGCTGCCCGCCGAGAAATGGGCGGCACGCAAAATTAAAACCCAAGCCGCACGATATGTAACGGTAGAGGGAGAAATCTACAAATGGAGAATCTCTGGCCCACTCATGACCTGCGCCGAGGGAGAAAAAGCGAGAAAAGTGATGGAAGAGGTCCATTCCGGATCGTGCGGAAACCACTCCGGTGGAAGGTCACTCGCAGTCAAAATAAAATGCCACGGTTATTACTGGCCAACTATGATCAAAGAAATGCGAAAAATACCAAAGGCAAGCGCCCACCATCCATCAACCTGCGGAGGTCCTCTCGTCCATTACATCTCCGTATCCCTTTATGCGATGGTCCATGGATATCGTCGGACCTTTACACAATTCAAAAAAGAAACGCTTCCTTTTGGTCCTTACGGATTTCTTTTCGAAGTGGGTAAAAGTAGAATCCTACGCAAGTATCAAAGACGTACAAGTCGAGAGCTTCGTATGGAAGAACATTATCACTAGGCACGGGGTCCCTTACGAAATCGTAACAGACAACGGATCTCAGTTCATCTCTACCCGATTTGAACCGTTCTGGGAGAAGTGGAAGATACGGCTGAACAAGTCAACTCCTAGATATCCACAATGTAACAGCCAGGCAGAGACCATTAACAAACCAGTCCTTGAGGGGTTAAAAAAGCGCTTAGAAGCCAAAAAGGGACGATGGGCAGATGAGCTTGAAGGAGTTCTTTCGTCACATCGTACAACCCCAAGACGGGCCACGGGAGAAACTCCCTTCGCCCTCGTTTACGGGACGGAATGCATGATCCCAGCGGAAGTAAAATTTCCCGGAGTGCGGAGAAGATTCCTCCCCGAACGAGAAGATCTCAACAATGCAATGCTGCTGGACGAACTCGATCTCATTAACGAGCGACGAGACCAAGCTCTCATAAGAATCCAGAACTACCAGCACGCTGCCGTGAAATACTACAATTCAAACGTTCGCCACCGAAGGTTCAAGGAAGGTGATCTGGTTCTGCGCAAAGTCTTCCAAAACACTGCCGAACGTAACGCAGGAAAACTGGGAGCAAACTGGGAAGGACCATACAAGGTCATAAAGGTTGTCCGACCAGGATCGTACCAAATCGCGAACATGCAAGACGTCAAGATCCAAAGAACCTGGAACGCGATGCATCTTAAAAAATACTACCACTAATCGCAACGTGGGAACTAAGAACTACGAGATGGCTTGATCCCCGAAAAAAGGGTACGTAGGCAGCTCGCCAAGCGAGTTCAGCTATCCCCCCATCTTAAAAAAGGGGGGGGGAGTGGGTACGTATACTCGTATACTCCCACGACTTTCAAAAAGCCCGACCTTTTTCGAATTTTTTTACGGAAAAACACAACCTTACGGTCGCCAATCCCGCTATTCACCTAACGGCTAAAGTGGCAATCTAAGACTCACTCAAAGCGCCTAAGCAAAATCGATTAGTTATCACACTAAATCCGACAAAATCCCCGAACGCTCGTAAAAGAGGCATCCTTCGGAAAAACCCGCGAACAAATGCGGCACAAAAGAAAAGGTCAACTTTCGGCTCTGCCAGAGGTCGCTACACGCTTAAAGTTACGATTTTTTTCGACATCTACAGAAACGACGTTCTCATTTCCAAAACAAACTTAGTACACCTCTAACGGTAAAATGCCTTTAAACTGGCATCATTTCTTTGTTGCTGATCACAACAAACGAACCCTAACGTCCTAAACAGACATCAGCCGCCCTCGAAAGGATAGGCTCTCTTACATCCGACAAGGATAACATAGCGCGCTATACAAGAAATCCGAAATTTTGGTCAGCATCTCCGAACGGCCTTTGGAGGTAGCTCGATTCGTATCAAGACAAGTCGTATAAGCCGATAACAATTCGCGGACTTTATATCGGTACGAATAATGTTAAAATCGCAAACAGGCAAAACGAAAGCCGACTTGTCATCGCATAGCTTCAGTCTAAGAGTAAACCTAGGTCTTGCCCTAAACCCAGCCTTGCTGGATCTTGACATCCCAAAGGCATAATATCAACACCCTGATATGAGATCCCAAAACTTGTCTCTTCACTTAAATCTGTACGTTTTCACGAGCCTTCGCATAAAGCAGAAAACCACGTAAACTCGCGTACTCAACAAACGATGGATATGGTGATCATCCGGGGGGGAATGAGACGACAACTCACACCCTCGCCCTCTAACTTCGAAAAACAGAAGTTCTCTCGATTTACAACAACCGAAAAGTTTTATAGATTGAGCCAAGCATCTTACAAAAAGCCCTAACAAGGGCACGGATTCGAAGCCACCAACGGGCAGTCCTGGAACATACAAATTATGGCCTCATGAATAGGCCAAAACAAAACAAAGAAAATCCCCGAAAGGATTGTTACCCTAGGCACTCCTCGGAGCACCGCCTTCATCCTCAACCTCATCGGAGCTCGGGACCGCATCGCCATCACCTCCCTCAGCCACTTCACCGTCACCTCTCTTGACTGCATCGCCCTCGCCTTCTTCGGCCGCACGGCCTTGCCCTTCGGTCTCTTCCAAACACGGCGTGAGGGTGCATTCAGATTTTAGGAGAGAGAGGATCGAATCAAAGTCACCTTCGGAGGCCATCAGTTCCTCCTTGTGAGACAATAGCCTGGCCTCTTCAGAGTCCAGAGTCGGAACCGCTTCGCCTTTGAGTAGCTGGATCTCACCTAGACCTCCCTCAATGCCTGCCAGGGCCAGATCCTTCTTACAGACTGCCATGAGGGAATCAAACAGAACAGCCATCCTCGTTAGGCGGGCATGAAACTCGTCCCGCGGGACAATGGTCCCCGCTGGCTCATGAGTCATCGGTTCCTCTTGACTCTGGATTTGGCACTGAAGATGACGGACTTCGAAAGCCTTTGCTTTTTTCTCTTTCTTCATCCTAACCAATGCACTCGCCGACTTTCTGAGATCCCGCTCGAGACCGCTGACCTGAAGCTCCAGCTGCAAAGTCTCAGCAGCGTTAGCGGCCTCAGTAGATTTCAGCGTGGCCTCAATTCGTTTCAACGCCTCCCGCGACTCTGCTAGGCCCTCTGTCAAACCCTCCACCTCCGAACCACAGTCGCTAATTATCCCGTCGATCAACGATATGAACTGCGAACGAAATAAGAGTCAGAATAATTGAAGAACAAAGTATCCTATAAGAAAATTTGTTTTTTGAAAACGAACCTTGGCACGATATTGCGGTAAAGGCCCCGAAGGCTCTCCTTCCGCACCTTTGGAACATCTCCTCTTCTTAGCGGTCTCAGTTGCGGTGCCATTCCTTTTGCGACCTTTGGGCAGCGGAGCGGCACTAGGCGTAGGAAGCCCTAGGACGATCTCTTTCCTGTCCAAAGGCGGAGGCATCGACTCCATTACTTGTCCTTTCTCAGGAATCGGGACCGGGGTAGTGGAAGAGCCCGAAGGTTGGGCCAAGACCTCTGGTACTTGCACAGGTACCGTATCCGTTCCTACGAGTGGTGCAGCATCGCTCAGAGACTTGTTTCCTTCGGCTGAGATCGACAGCGCATACGAGGAAGGGATAGCCGACTCGTAGAAAATCCCGAAGGCCTAAAAACGGCCCGAGAGGATCTAAACGTGTCTAGAGGCCAATCAACGATTTAGAAGGGACCCGAGCCCAATGGGAGTTATGACAGTTTATCCTAACTCGCGGAAGTAGGATAAACGTTAAGTTTCCGAAGATAAATATCAAGATTCGAGGATAACTACAAAGATCGACTAAAAATGGAATATTCCCAAAAGAGATAAACTTGGGCCCAAAGGCAAAGGAGTAAATGGGCCACCGAACGAAAACAACTATATAAGGAGAGCTGGAGCAGAAGAAATGGGATCCAAGAATTAAAACTTAGAGAACTCCTGCTAGCTTAGGGAACTTAGAACTTAGGTGGTTAGACTAGCAAGGCAAGGCTTAGAACGTTTTGCCGCCTTTCTGTTCTTCTTTTGTCTAGTTAGCATATCTCTACTCCTCTCGGAGAAGTCCTGTATTCAGACTATTTCATTAATAAATGCCTCCGATCGACTATTTATCTTTATCTTGCTATCTATCTTTTTATGCTCTGAAAGTGATTACGCAGAGAATTCGGACCTTCAGGGAAAATCGGGTTTTCTTGGTTTTCCTCCATACTTATGCATTAAAATCGACGGTGTGAATTCTGGTTCCCACAGTCTAGGCCGTGGAGTAAATTTTGTGACTCTGACCGGATCGTCCCTAGCCCGACACGTAGCGCTTCCGGACCATGGTGTTGGGTTGGACGGTCAGTCATGTTCTTGTTTGATTGTTGGCTGGCCGGTTGGCCTTTCATCTCCAACCCTTGATGTAGGTCCTCCGTCGGTCATTTTCTTGTTTGATTGTTGGCCGGTGGGTCGACCTATGTCTAGGATGGTTAGGGGGTGTTACAGAGGTGGTATCAGAGCATGGTTTCGTCCATGCTTCCGGAACTCATGATTTAATCGGTTTTAAATATTTATCGAATCAAAAAGAGTCACAAAAGGCATTAGGGAAACCGTTCACGTCCAGCGATAGAATTTGTGGTTTTAGGAATTAGGATTGAGATAGTGGAAGCTAGAATTGCTAGGTTGCTTGGTTAGAACTGTTAGGTTGCTGGTTAGCATTGCTAGGTTGTTTGGTTAAGCATCGCTAGGTTGTTGTTAGTATTTGTTGGGTTAGTAGATTATTGGTTAGTTGTCTACTAACTTGCATGTGAAGTGTTCTTTTGAGTTGCAGCGAGTAAGTGTGTTCGTTGATCGGAAATTTAAGGGATGAAAACCTTAAAGTGGAGGGAGTTCAAGGCCAAACCCAAACCCGAAGTGAAAGAGGAGAGATAGGTAGAGAGGGACTGGACAGTGGTATGGACTAGAAAAATGGTGAGGAACAAGACGTCATGGAAAAGGTTTTCATCCGTATTTGGGAAAAGGAAGATCGAGAAGGATTTGAGGAATCTGGACAAGGATGATATCTATCGAAAGGACAAGAGAGTATCATGGGCAAAGAGTGTATTATGGTAGAATAAGAGAAAGAGGACGACTCAGTCATCATTCAAGTGAAAAGATATGAAGACGATTGTGGAAACCTTGAGGAGGACACTCAAAGAAACGTGGTGGACAGAGTAAAGAGTTTATGGAGACGAGTGGGGAATGTTGTGAAGATGAGCAATTGCGAAACTAAGAATTCGAGGACGAATTCTATTAAGAGGGGGGGGAGAATGTAGAAACCCATTAAAAAAAAAAAGAATGGTCGAGTATCTTTGTGGTGGTCGAGTCGCGGGCGATAAGGATCGATCGAGAAGTTTTGAGGTACGAGGTGGGCGAGACGTGATAGTGAGTGAACTATGAGTCGAATAAGTTGCTCGACCATAGTTAGAAGATGTCTTAGATTGATCAGACGAATGTTTTGGAAGCATAACATTTTTGGAAGCACGACAGTTTAGTAGCTCGACGTTTTCGAAGAATGACATTTCTAAAGCACGAAGTTTTCAGCAAAACTTTGTATCAGCAGAATATTATTTCGAAGACATTGGAAGCAGGACGGGAAGCAAGCACGACGGGATCGAAGCACGAAGGGAAAACCCAAAATCGGACGAAAATCTTAATTTCGATATTATGGAAGTTTTCGATGAAGCCGAAGGATCGGGAAATATTTACCGCAAAGGTCAGACTTCAGATTGGAGTTTATTAAAAATATTAAACTCATCTGAACGGGAGCAGAAAAATATTTGGGGTTAATCGCGGATCAGAAATTTGTCGGAATGACCGAAATCAGGCCAATGGACCGAGAAGCTCGAGGTGGCTCGTTGCATGGGTTCAGAACGTGGTGTCAACCATCTAACAAGCTGAGTGTCTCCAGAAGCTCGAGGTGTCACTGTGCATGGAAGCTGTACATGCAGCCTGACATGTAGAAGCACGAAGTGTCTCCGCGCATGCAACCGAAGCATGCTGATCGACATGTGTGTGCTGCTGTGGCTCCTTGCATGAGTTCTAATCATGCAACCTGACATCTGGGAGGAGTGGTGGCGTTCTGCATGTGTTCTGGACATGCCGCCAGCCATGTGGAGCACGAGGTGCCTCCGCGCATGTGTCCGGAGCCATGCGAAGCGACACACGGGCTGCCACCAACCTGAAGCTGATTGGTTGCTGTATTCTATAAATAGGCACAATCTTCATTCAGTTTCAACACATCCAGACCTGTCCAAACCAAGAAAGCAACAGTTTCCAAACGTGAGAGAAAAGTAGAAAAAGAAAGCAACAGTTTCCAAACTATTTCGAGAGTTTTAGAGAGTTTTAGAGAGTTTTCGAGGTCAGTTCTCTACTGATTTCGAGTCAGCGCCTAGGGAAGGTTCTGTCCAACTGAAGTTCAATCAAATTAAGATCAGACCAGATGGGAATCAAGTCAACGTGGCCAGAGAGAAAGAGAGAGAGAAACAAATTGGTCGACTTAGAGTGTAGTCGATTCTGAAGACCGAGAACGCCAGTTCTCCAATCGATGATTCTCTACGATTGTGATGCGGAAGCGCTGTCAAATTCAATCCGTCCAAGCCAGTCATATTCTCCTACAATCAAGTGGAGGTTCTGTCCAAGATTAGTTCAGTTCCATGGGTTCAGATCAGTCAGAGTTCTGCTAGATGCTCCGTCGGGAAGTCCGAAGAACTGTCCAGAAGCTAAAGGAGGTTCTGTCCGAGTCCAGATCAGTCTGTCGAGGCCTGTCAGTTTCGTCATGGTGAAGCCAAGGTTCTGTCCAAGTCAAAATCAGTCCAGTCCCGTCCGGTCAAGTCGTCCCTTGGGATTTGGCCAAGTCCTCTCCGATCAACCAGTCTCTTCTCGCCTAGAACACTCTGAGTTTGTTTTGTGTAAATTCCACTTGGAATTTAGGGTAGTTTTGTGAGTTCCACTTGGAACTTAGGGATGATCGAGTCGCATATAGAGTAGAATGCTCACGTTGTTGCATGAGAGAGTCCTTAGGGTTATTTATTAAACCGGACTCAGTTTAGCAAGGACTAAGCTGAGATGAAATGGAATTAAGACTGAGATAATAACCTGATTAAGACTAGGATGCATCATGATTTATATTCTTGCGTGTTGATATGGTTGAGTGCAGGTTCCCGTTATCTTTAAAGAAAGTGTCGTAGCAGGAGGCCGAACTAGCTGGGTAACGGTTTGATTGAGTAGATTGCTTGAGTATATTTAATTAAATGCTTGCCTCGTTTAATTAATCTTCTTGACTGAGGTTAGGCATCTCTTGGTAAGGGAGTGACTAACTGGTTGAGGTGTTTATTGATGATATTGTTGTTATTGTCGTAGAGTTAGAGTGTGATGCCATATAGCTTGTGTGTAGCCCACCTTGCTAGGTATGTTTAGGGGTTGATTAGTGTTTCCTCAACCTCGTACCCAGCAGGTTCAAGGAAACCCCTTATTCGCTGGATCGAGAACACTCAGAGAGACGAGGTCAGGGCCCATGGCTGAGTGGTCACACGGGCGAGGTAGTGACCGGCAGTGACCCGACTGTACTGGGGCTGTCTCGTGGTGACCCGACCGTACTGTGGGCCGCGATCGTCGTGTAACAACCGGCAGTGGCCCAACTGTACTGGGGCTGTCGTGCGGTGACCCGACTGTACTGTGGGCCGCGTTCGGTTGAAAGTTCCTTCTCCTAGTCTTTGTGATAAGGAGATAGGATATTGCCGAGGATGATGAGGAGGAACACGAAGTCACCATTTCCCGAGTTAGAGTGTTGCGTTGTGTTTGTGCGCCATAGGGGGTTATGTAACCCTCAAGTTAATGTAGCACCGATATACAGTGTTACGAGTTAGATCGAGTCGTTGGTAGTTAGTATCTTATTATTGTTGTGGTTGTGGTTGTTGATTGATTTGTTTGCAGGTTCTGACATTAATTCCTAAGTCTGGTTTAGGTACCTGATTAGGCTTGGTGTGTATTGGTTATTGTAGGCTTGACGTTGGCCTGTATGTGTTTGAGTGATTGCTTGTGAAGGGAGGTTGATATTAAAGCTATGTGGTATCATTGGTTGGCCGATCATGTTCTTGTTTGATTGTTGGTCTATCGGCTAAAGATACTTGTATAGTCTAAGTTTCTAACACTACATGAGTACATAAATCATGCATATATATGGTTAACTAGGGATTGGTTGTTGACTTGTTTTAATGGAGATTCCCGTTACTTGAAGCTAAATCATGGCAGAAGGCCAAGTCTAACTTAGTAACGGTTTGCTTAGCCCTAGCTTTTATTTCATGCAAGGGCTAGATTGTTTGTTATTTTGGGTTGTCTGGGTTAGAGTCTAGGTTGTGGGTAGAGGCCGCCAACTCACTGAGTAATACTAGATTACTCATCCAACTCCGTTGTCCTTTTTGCAGATCGCTTTAGGTTAGGATGATCAGATAGCTTAATACCGTATATACCAAATGGATGTTATTTAAAGAAACCGCGGTATATGGATATGGTTTAGTATATAAACCGATCAACCCGAAATAAACAATTAATTAAGATATAGTAGTATATTTTTAGGGCAATTCTCCTAAATAGACCATTTTCAAGTTTTCATCACAAAAATAGACCACAAGGAGGAAAATGACCAAAACGTTTCATTTAATAGGTAAAAGGACCCTAATACCCTAGATATATTTAAAAAAAAATTAAAAAATTAAAAAAAAAATTAAAAAATTAAAAAAAAAAATTAAAAAATTAAAAAAATAATAATTTTTATTTATAGTTTTAGATTATATGTTTTCAAATTTGAACTTTTTTATAAAAAAAAAAATTCGAATTTTTATTTTTATTTTTTTTCAAATTTTCTTTTTGTAATTCGAAAATACTTTTTGAAACTATTTTTAAAATTTTTATTTTTAAATTTTTAATATTTATTTTTTATTTTATAAAATTTTAAATCTCAATCTCAAATTTCCACCCCTTAACTCTAAACCCTAAAGTTTGGATTAGTTAACCCTAAGAGTATAAGTGTATATTTACCTCTTTAATGAAATATTTTGGTCATTTTGATGCTTAAAGTCTATATTTGTGACAGAAATTTTTTTAGTGCTATCCTAGGGTATTTTTCATATTTTTTATTTAAATAATATAGCATAATATATATATATATATATATATATATATATATATATAATTTAATTTTATTGATATGATCTTCATACTTAAAATGTTGATTTAGTAATTTGATATTTTATATTAAGCTGATTTTTTTCATTTTTATCAAATTCAAGAAAACATAATTTTTTGTTTTTTGTTTAAAAATATGTGTGCTAAAATTTAGTTATTTAATAATATTATGATTTACTAATTTTCTTATTTTTATTTATAAAAATTATTATCATTAATTTAGTAAGTTTACTAATTATTTTAAATAGTAGAAAAAGAAAAGAAAAAATGGTCAAATTAAAAACTGAAATATCTTCATATTTTATTAAAACAGATATCTAATCATATAAAGTAAAATTCACAAATTGTTATAAAAGATAAATATATTTATGGGTTTTTGGTATAAAATTGAATAAACCGAAGATCGACGGTATATAAACGGAACCAAACTAAAGTAGATATGGTTTTAATATGAAAGCTATTTCTTATAAACCAAAATATCGAATAAACCCAACCAAAACCGAACCGAAATCCGGTTTGAACACCCCTAATTTAATGAAACCTGACTTCCAATTTTTTCCATAAAAACATGCTTCACAATAATTTATTCTTAAAAAAGATACTAGACAACAGTAAACTCAAAGCATGAGAGTGAGGATGGCCTAGTCTAGCATGACACATTACATCATTAGCTAAAACACAAAGTCACGCAATATTTGAAACATGACAGTTAGGAGGCCTATTGTTATAGTAGTTTCCAAAAAATCATCTATAACCATATGGCGAACCATGTCATGATCTACCATCTTCTCTTCATTTTCGTTATGCAAATGAATTAGTTCTTAATCATTATTACTAGCATCCTTAAAATTACTATTACTACTACTAGCTTAATTTTCACCATAACCCTCTCCATGTTGAAACCAAATATAGTAATGTGGTGTAGAACATAAATTTATTGTTGCACAAAAAAGCCTCTATTTACTAATTGGTTTCTTACAGTCTTACTACATGCATTTTTTGTATTCTTGCACTTCCGACATGGACAAAACATCTTACCGCTTTCATACATGATCGGTGTACGATCGACATGGAACATGAATCTCCAGACCATTGAGAAATTCCTTTGTAACTCTTCCATCAAAACCTTTGTGTGTATATATCCTACTTTGTAACTCATATATATCGCCATCGCCAAATATTTTTTTTTCCTACAAGTTTTTAGGTTTTTTTTTGTGTCTTTAATGTTCAAGAGAATGATATATATAGGAAATTTTCTTCTTTGGTAGGTAAGAATTTAACAACAGATTTACAACGAAAACATTTACAAATCTTTTACTCAGGTATAACAACTACTTTACGATGAAACAAGTTGGATATAGCCCACTAAAAACATGTTTTCACTGAATACTTCACTTTTACTCGTACATTCGTCGTTAAAAAAATGTAAAGTAAATCGTCATAAAATACTCCATATTTTACAACGGAGTTACGATGAATCTTTGTGTGCGACGTTGTCATCGTAACATTACATGTCTTTTACGACAAAAATATTTTCCCATAAATTTACTTCTACTTTACGACGGAATTTTCTTTCCACATACACTTCTAGTTAAATCTCTACGACGACCATTTCCTCAAAAATGTTCCTAGTGATCGTAGGTTTTCTTGTAGTGAAATCTACATAACTCCACACAAGTTTAAAAAGAAAACACACAAGTTTGGAAAGCCACACACAAGTCTAAGAAATTCAACACACAAGTTACTTTGGAAAAAAAAAAGTGAAGTGATCCTGGATATATTGATCACGTCCCTG
Source organism: Brassica napus (assembly GCF_020379485.1). Classification (NCBI taxonomy): domain Eukaryota; kingdom Viridiplantae; phylum Streptophyta; class Magnoliopsida; order Brassicales; family Brassicaceae; genus Brassica; species Brassica napus. The sequence continues at coordinate 11,897,187 of NC_063451.1, forward strand.
ATTGCTCTCCATCGATTGTGATAGTGACATAAGCAGTGGATTGAGATGATACTTCTAAGAGTTGCGGAATTGGCTCTCAGACTATCGGATTTACTTGTAATGTAAGGATCGAAGATCCGAATTACACTAGACAAGATGTGATCAAACAAGATTCAGAGAATGCTTTGAAAAGAAAAGAGTTTGATGATTTTATTGAGGAATTTCGTCCATAATATATAGAGAAGAAGACTGTACATGCACAGCTTTTTGGAAACACAACATAGTTAATGAAAATAAAGACTAAAGTTCAAATTTAAAAGATAGACTTATGGATCCTTCTTCATGGACGAAAATGGGACAAGAAATGGGCATGGTTTCATCAAGAGGCTCATGTGTAGTGTTGTGTCCAAGCCTTATTAAAAACCTTGTTTGGAAAACCCAGTGGCACAAAACCAAACCAAGGAAAATAGTGCAAGTCACAACACCTCTCTTGATGAATGAGCTAGGCGGCTTGAATCACAACCAGTGTGGTTGGATCAGCACACTCTAGACTGCCCTGGATAGTGTGTAGGAGTTGGTGAGGAGCTTGCTGGAACCTTGCTTGCTTAGACCTAGTCATCGGACCAAGTGGTACGTTTAAATCGTCAGAATGGCATCTACGGGGTTGCATCCACTCAGTTGCATCCATAGAATCGTATCCACTGGATTGCATCCATTCTATAGCATCCACCGAGTCGCATTCTTTGACTTCCTTAAATTTTGGTACAAGCTGTTCTATCTCCTTAGTTGCATGATATCGCTCAAATTACCTTAAGTAGTGAATTACTCTCTCAAATAAGAGGTTCGGATGTAGTACTTAGGGATCGAATACAAAGAGACTCTAGGATTACACAATAGATTATAGTCTTGAAATAAATCTAGATTAAATGGTTTATAAGTTTTAAAAGCAGTAAATGGATTGGTGAGCAAGTTTATTGCTCGATTGATTTGTTTTGAGGTTGTTAACATTTGGGTGAAGTAGCTAGATTCTGGTATAATCTCAGGTATGATAAATTATACTTAATTTGGGAAATTAGGAGGTTATTAATATTAATTGTTCTTGAATTCAAACTAAGGTATAATCTGTTTGATTATCTAATCTGGATCTCGGACCTCAACTCTCTTTATCTTGGTCGCGAGAAAGTGACGATCGATAATTCTTTGTGGATATCGATCGATAATTCTTTGTGGATATCGATCGATACACCTTTCAAAATATCGATCGACAGGGCTATCATTGTGTCGATCGATACTTTTTCCAGAAAGCTTTACGGACGGGTTTGATTTGTATTCTCTAACTTACTAGACCAACTTTCGTCTGTATCTAGTCAGTTAGATCATACTAGTTATTTTCAGGTATTGGGTCAAGCAATGGCTTGATCCCAATTAATCCTAAGATCTAAGTTTAAAGGGTGATCAATCCTAAACTTAGCTTTAAGCATAACTAGATGATTGAACTATATTTCTAAACATCCTAACAATTGTTGTATCAGTATTACATTTATCAACCTATTTGAGAAACCTAAATCTAATAGTAAGGACTACTCAGACATATTCATGAAACACATAGTTATGATGGTCTGAATAATACTTAGATAAATAATAGTAAAAGTAAACAGAATATGAAAACAAAGGAGTTCAAGATCTTCTCTGTTTTGCAGTAGATGATCTATCTCTCCAACTAAGCTCTCCTCTTTCAATGGTGGCTTTTTGCCTCCTCCAAACTAGGTCTAAAGGTCTCTAGGCAAGTCTACTCTAAAATAATACAAAACCCTAATAAATAGCCTAACAGGCGGTTAGGGACTAGTGATGTAATTATTGAGACTTTTATGAAACTTGAAATCTTCTAATTTGTCATTAATTCTCGGATGGCTTCATAATCGATCGATACGAGGGACTCGACATCGATCGATATTTGGTGGTATCTGTCGGTCGATAGTGAGTTGCGACCGTCGACCATCTCTTGCTTCCAGCGAAGCTCCAAAGATCTCCAAAAAGCTCCAAATACATCATTTCCTTCCAGATAGTCCATGAACCTGTAATTACTCTAAATAGGCTCTATATCGTAATAATATATCTTAAAACATTCATAAACCATGGTTGAAAATGGGTAAAATCCATGGTCTATCAACTCCCCCAGACTTACTCTTTTGCTTGTCCTCAAGCAAAGCACAACAGAGCAGTCTCTCTGAGAGAGGTTTGAAAACATCAGGAACTCACATGATCTAAAACTCAGAATCATCACCTCTACAATTTTGCAATCCATATCTAAAATGTCCTAATCACAAAAGCACTTTATACTATATCCTAGCTTAGCAACCAAGTTCATCTAGCCAGCAACTTAAACAAATCTTGTCTGACATTACCCTCTACCAACCTCATTTCTTTGCATAAATAAAAGTTTAAGCTTTACCTTGGGAGTATCAATAACAGAATGCAAGGATTCTCAAACAAGTATCTGGATCTGCAGGTAAAAGTTAGTTTCTATCTTTTCTCTCTTCTAATTTATCTCTTTAGTCAAAGTCTGCTTATTGCAGGTTCATTGACCAAGATTGGACAGGCTTCTATGAATCAAGCCTTAATGGTTGTTGCCACTAAGTCCTGTTCACTTCTTTTTGACCTATATCCAAGAATTCATATGAATCGAACCTTGATGAATGCCGCCACCAAGTCCCGTTCGAATTCTTTTTGTTGGATTCCTTATGAAGCAAGCCTTAATGGTTATAGCCACCAAGTCCTGTTCGGATTCCACCTAACTAATGCCTAATAAATAATTTTTTAAATAATATGTTTTTTTACATATTAATCTAGGGTCGAAATAAATATACAGTTAAAACGTGTTTGAAGAATCCGATTCCATGTATATCAAGCCCCAAGACAAGCAGTTGTGTCAAGTTTAGTGTTAGAGGTCAGCTTTGGTTCCTTCAAACAATCTCAGCAAGTGTGGTCAGTTGACAGGTTGATCCACTTTAGTACTATGTGCAATCAGAAAGTTTAAAATGGTGCTAAAAGAGTGGTTAGATAACAAGCAAAAATCTAATAAGATCATTATTCCCTTCTTGACTCAATAAAATATTTTTCTTTAAAAATACAGATTTTTTTTTTTAGAAATCATGTAGCAAACTGATATCAGTAAATACCTTCCCCAGACTTAAATTTCACTATCCCCAGTGATAATCAGTCTAAGATTGGTTGGTTAGAAAATAATAAATATTGGTTAGATGTTAGACAAGAGAAAAGAATGTGTTACCCTCTGTCTCGAGGATCGATCGATATGTACACCACATAATCGATCGATATCAGCGCATCTCTGTCGATCGACGTAACCGTCTCGTTATCGATCGACAGCGCAGAGACAGAAAACGTTTGCGCTAGCTGCAACGTATCCATGTGTCTAACTCATCATAGAATTAGCATCAGTCAGCTAGGTTAGCTCTGTTAGACAATCCAAACACATGCAAGATTAGCAAAATAGATAAACTCAAGTCATAACATAGAATAATAAGTTCGAAAGTAAATCCTAAGAGTTTAAAAATAAAGGAAAACATAAGTATATAGGGATAGAAATATGAGGACTAGTCCTCATCAGTGGTCTCGTCGCTGGGGGTGCCTCTGCGCTGACGGGACGGTCCTACTGCTGACGGTGAGCTGGCTCGCACACTGCTCCTGCTCGAACAGCGACATCTCGACACTCTAGCCCATATGGCAGTGAGAACATCGACTACGACGCGCTGGAAGTCTCCCTCGGGATGTGTAGACATGTCTGGCATGGGAGGGAAAGGCGGTAGTGCGTCCTCGGGCTGATGCGGCTGGGCTCCTGCAGGGTGCTGGACCGTGTAGCGGCGCGGTTGGGCTGCTGGGGCTCGGACTCGGCGAGGGTCAGGTCGGAACTGAATGCTGCTAAGGCCATGGGAGAAGTCCGTAAGTGACTGAAGTGGGAGTCTCACCAAGTGTACGCCGTCCTCATCCCTGAAACACCAGTCGCGGTCGTCTTTGAGCCACTGTGCGCTCGTGAGGTGCGCTGCATCCATGTAGACGATCCGGTCGTCCATATCAGCGTCGTCTAGAGGGACTCCGCAATGGACGAAGATCGGAGTAAGTATGCTCCCAACCGTCTCTCTCTTCTTTCCCTTTGACTGGAAAGGCTTCATCTTGAGCTTGGTCAGATGCTCAGCAAATAAGGCTCCAAGGTTGGGCCATGCGTCGTCCTCGGGCTCCTGAATGGCCTCCACGTGAACCAAACTCCTCACCGCATAGTAAACCAGAGTGAGCTCCTGGACCCGAACCTTACTAGGTTCCATCTTGCACAACAGGGTGTTGGCAAGGGCCTTCATGAAGTAACGTAGAGTCGGGTGACCAATGTCCGTCTGAACGGTCTTGGCGGGGTCGAAGAAGCCGGTAGCAAAGTGGCTCCAAAATGTCCCTATCCCTGGGAAGTCGGGTACGGTGGCGTGCTGGCGCTCGGTCTCGAACCCGTAGATAATGCAGAGAGTCAAGAGAGGGACTATGTAGCGAATGCCGCTGATGAAGAAAGTCAGGACACCCTCGCTAGCCTTCTTTGCTCTCTCGTGGATGTAGTAGACGTTCACGGTGGCCATGAACTGACAGACCAGCTCCGGGTAGAGGACCTGTGGGTGGGTAGCAAAGTTTTCCATACCCAACTCAACGAACAAGTCCTCGAGGTCCGATCGGATGCCCAATGCTCGGACCACGTCTGGGTCGACGAACTGCGTTGGTTCTATGGAAACCTGCAGCCACGCGTTGTAGAATATGTTGTCGCAGTCGTCCTAGGCATTCTCGATCGCACGGTTGCGGCATTCTGAGCTCTTCGCCGCTTTGCGCGTGTCCACGAAGTGGTCAAAGAGTGGGATAGGTCCATCCTCGGGCTGTCTTGGCCAAGGGTCTCTGTCACGGATAGGAGCTGGGCTGTTGGTGTCGAATCTCCTCTTTGTTCTCCTTTCGTCAGCCTGAAACGAAGTTCACAAACAAGAATAAATTAGCAAAGTTCGACGGTTAAGTTGTCGTTATCGATCGACAGAGGTGTCTCGATGTCGATCGACATGAACTTTAGAAAATCGATCGATAAAACAGATAGTTATCGATCGATATCTCATGCGTGAAAACCTGCAAAAACCCAATTAAGCAATTCGATTTGCATGTTACATAAAAACCACTAAATCGATCGATTATATTGTTCCTCAAACATAGATCGATCGATCTAAACTCTAAAATCTCAGTTCAAATCTGATTTCTATTTCAACGCTAGGAAGAACAAAAATTTAGAAAATATTGTGTTCATACCATGATGATGCGTGAGTTAAGTGATTTAAACAGAGAAATGATTGAAATTCGAGTGGATTGAGTGCAGGAATCGTCGGATTTGGGTGAAAAACTAGAGAGAAAAGAGATGGGAATGTTTTCGTAGGGTTTTCGGGTTTATGTGAATGTCGACTTAAGTGTCGACTTAAGTGAGCCCGTGTCTTTCCATTTTATGTCGATCGATGACGAGATGTCGTTGTCGATCGACAGAGGCTTTGTTTTCCGATAATTAATTAATTTTAATTTTTTATTTTTTATATATCTTAAAAACTCTAAAAATTCTAAAATTTCAAAATAATGGGTTGCCTCCCATTCAGCGTTTATATTAAGTCCTTAGCTTGACTCGATATTCGAATTTTCTAAGTATTGGGAAGGGGACCTAAGTCAATGGGCTTGATATTTGGCGGTTTAGCCCAATAATGCTTTACTCGTTGACCATTTACCGTGAATTCTTCTCCTTTATTATTTGTAGGCGTAATGGCTGCATAAGGATTGGCATTCGCAACAGTAAAAGGACCAGACCAACGAGATCGGAGTTTTCTGGGAAACAGCGTGAGCCGAGAGTTATACAATAGTACTTGATCATTTGGTTCGAAGCGTCGGGAAATGATCTTTTTATCATGATACGCTTTCATTTTCTCTTTGTATATCTTTGAACTCTCATAGGCTAAATGTCTAATCTCGTCCAGTTCGTTAAGCTGTATGAGCCTTTTTCGTCAGATAGTTTGATGTCGAAATTTAATAATTTAATGGCCCAAGCTGCTTTGTGTTCCAGCTCAACTGGTAAGTGACATGATTTTCCATATAACAGATGAAACGGGGTGGTTCCTAAAGGGGTTTTGAAGGCAGTCCGGTAGGCCCAGAGTGCATTGTCCAATTTCAGAGACCAATCTTTTCTGGATGTGCCCACGGTCTTTTCTATGATTTCTTTGATCTGTCGATTTGAGACTTCTACCTGCCCACTCGTCTGCGGGTGGTAGGATGTAGCAACTCTATGGTGTACTCCGTTCTTATGGAGTAGTCCTTCAAAAACTTTGTTGATGAAATGGGAACCACCGTCACTTATGACTATTCGTGGTATTCCGAATCTCAGGATGATAATGCTTTTGAAAAGCTTAATAACTACGGATGCGTCGTTCGTTGGGGAAGCTAGCGCTTCAACCAACTTTGACACATTGTCAACAGCGATTAGGATGTATTTATTTCCGTACTAAGAAGGGAAAGGTCCCATAAAATCTATCCCCCAACAGTCAAAGACTTCTACTTCTTGAATAAATTCCGGTTCCATTTTGTGTCTTTTACTTATTTTTTTCCCTTCGTTGGCATCTGTCGCATTGTGCTATGAATGCATGAGCATCGCGAAACATGGTTGGCTACCAGAATCCTGCTAGAAGGATTTTTGATACCGTTTTAAAGGTTGCAAAATGCCCAGCATAATCGGATCCATGGCATCGGAATATAATATCATGTATTTCAGTATCTGCGACGCAACGTCTATACATCCCGTCAGAGCAGTGTTTGTAGAGATATAGTTCGTCCCAGTGATATCTCCTAACTTCTCTTAGAAATTTATTTCTTGTGTATCCTCTCAACTCTTCGGGTTCTATGTCGGCAGCTAAATAGTTTACTATATCAGCGTACCAAGGTCTGTCCTTTGAACCTTGTCCGACTACATGCACTCCTCGATGCAGACTTTCATCCACAGGGGAATCACGGTCAGGGCACGGCTTGTTGTGTGTGACGTTAACCTTTATATCGAAGGTGAGAGTTTTGGGATTAGTATCTTCCCTCAGAATATTTAAAGTGTCGATCGATATACAATCGTCGTTGTCGATCGACCTGGTACTGTCATAATCGATCGACATTGGATCGTTATCGTCGATCGACAGGTCCTCAGAAGTGAGACATACATTCCCGATAAATGATTCCGTTTGGTAAACGTTTTCAGTTGGTAAGAAATCATCGATAGGGACATCGCTTTCTATTCTTATCCGGGAAAGATGATCAGCAACTCCGTTTTCTACTCCTCTTTTATCTTTTATCTCGATATCAAATTCTTGAAGTAGAAGGATCCATCGCAGGAGTCGTGGTTTTGCGTCTTTTTTTTGCATTAAGTATTTAATTGCAGCATGGTCAGTATGGACGATGACTCGCGAACCGACCAAGTATTGACGAAATTTTTCGAACGCATAAACCATGGCTAGCAGTTCTTTTTCTGTTATTGCGTAATTTCTTTGTGCTTCGTCGAGATTTCGACTGGCATAATAAACTGCATGTAGCTTTTTGTCTTTCCTTTGGCCCAGAATTGCTCCTACAGCGAAATCGCTCGCATCGCACATGATTTCGAAAGGAAGATTCCAGTCTGGTGCTTGTACGATGGGGGCAGTTATCAAGCCTTTCTTTATTTCCTCAAAAGACTTTACGCACTCTGTTGTGAAGTGAATTTAACTTCTTTATAGAGGAGGAAGGTGAGAGGTCTAGCGATTTTGCTAAAATCTTGTATGAACCTCCTGTATGTCCGGGAAAACTCCTCACATCTTTTATGTTTGTGGGAGCCGGCATGCCGGTCATTACCTCGATCTTTTCCCGATCTACTTCTATACCAGCAGCAGACACTTTTTGTCCTAGTACGATTCCATCGTTAACCATAAAGTGGCATTTTTCCCAATTTAAAACGAGATTCTTTTCTTCGCATCTTGCCAAAACTTTACATAGGTTATCGAGACAGTTTTTGAAACTGGATCCATATACTGAGAAATCGTCCATGAAGTCTTATATCATATCAGTAAAAATCGACATCATGCACCGTTGGAAGGTAGCAGGGGCATTACAAAGACTGAATGGCATTCTGCGGTATGCAAATGTTCCGTAAGGGCATGTAAAGGTTGTCTTTTCTTGATCGTCAGGATGTATAGGGATTTAGAAAAATCTAGAGTATCCGTCAAGAAAACAGTAGTATTGGTGATTTGCCAATCTTTCCAACATTTGATCAATGAAAGGTAAAGGGAAGTGATCTTTTCTGTAGCAGCGTTTAGCTTTCTATAATCAATACACATTCGATGTCCAGTGACGGTTCGCCTGGGAATGAGTTCGTCATTGTCATTCTTAACCACAGTGATTCCGCCCTTTTTTGGTACAACATGCACGGGGCTAACCCAATTGCTATCCGAAATCGGGTAAATGACTCCGGCATCCAAAAGTTTGATTATTTCCTTTTTAACAACTTCTTTCAATTTTGGGTTTAGTCGCCTTTGGTGTTCCACTGACGATTTCGAACCGTCTTCTAGGTGAATCCGGTGCATGCACAGATTTGGAGAAATGCCAGGAATGTCTTCGAGAGAGTACCCGAGGGCCTTCTGGTACTTGCGTAGTTTATTTAATAACAGCGCAAGTTCTCCGTTAGTGAGGTTGGCGTTCACGATTACTGGGTATAAATATTTATAGAGAAAGGCATATTTGAGTCCAACGGGCAGCTGTTTTAACTCAATCTTTGGTCCCTTTTTGGGATCCCATTCCTTCGAGGCGGATGGTTATCGATCGACAGCTTTTAATAAATATCGATCGACGTTGATTTCCAAAGCATCATCATCTATGTCATTGACGCTTGCAATTTCCATGCTTGCGTCCATTAATCGTGTGTATTCCTCAGCTCTGCTATCGACACTGAAAGTTTCCTCTTCACTAGTTGTGAGCACTTTCTCCAAAGGGTCGTCTGAGCATGAGTTTATGAAAGATTCTTCAGCAAATTCATAGATGTCGTCCACGTAGGAAGTCTGTTTATCGATCAAGGGTCGTCTCATCAGGTTGTCCATGTCGAAAGTCATCGGAAGGTTTCCAATGTTCAGACATATCCTACCCTCTTTGACATCGATTATTGCACCTGCAGTGGCTAGGAATGGTCTACCCAAAATAAGGGGATCCTTTGGTTCATTTTGGTATTTCAGTACTACAAAATCCGTTAGGACGTGACAGCCGTTAATCCTTATTGGCACATCGTCAAGCACTCCCTCGAGTAATCTAACGGATCTATCGGCCAGAACCAAAGTTATTTTGGTAGGTTTGAACTTGTCATATCCTACGGATATTGCGACAGAGTGTGGCATGAGGTTCACGCTGGAACCTAGGTCACAAAGGGATCGAGGAAAATTTATGTTCCATATATTGCAATCCAAAACAAAACTGCCCGGATCGGGTCTCTTGATCGGGATCTCGCCTTGGATAATTGCACTTACTTCCTCTGAAACCATCATGACGCTGCGCTCAGTGGCTGGAAAGCTGTTGGATACCATATCTTTTACATACTTTTTTATTGAAGGTGATACTTTTATCGCATCACTCAGTGGCGTTTCCAACGTGATCTTATCGAATGCTTTCTTGCAGATCACTTTGTCTATCTCTCGTTTAGTTTGTGTCTTGTTAGGAGGGAAAGGTGGTAGAGTCCTATACACTCTTTCTACTGCTGGTTCAGCAGGAGTCGGGAGTCGATCGACATTGTTTCCAGAGTGTCGATCGATATTCTCTGTGGTTTGTCGATCGACGTTTGTTCTTCCTTGTCGATCGATTTCGGCATCCTCTTCCATTTCTCCTTCTTCTTCCTCGAGGTCGATGGCCTCTTCCTCAGAGTTGGGCCGCTCTTTTTCTCGAGGTATTTCTGACTCAGTACTGGGATCATCGAGGATTATAGGGCGCGACCTACTTTCACCGGTTTCCTCAACTACTGCATGTTTCTCTATGTTGTTGATTTCTATTGCCCTCGAGATGAGGCATTTTCCGCTTCTCAATAATACGGCATTAACTCTTTTTTGATAGAGGTTGCGTTTTCCACCCAGGGAGACGTCATGTCTCTCTTTTGATAGAGGTTGCGTTTTCCGCGACCTGACTGTCCAATCTCTTAATGTGTTCACTTAAAGCGTCGAACTTCCTCGTCAGGTCACTGAAGATTAAGTCTATCTTTCAGTTCAGGTTAGTGGCCAAATTGCGATTTCCCGTGAAAGCTTGGTTTAGCCTAGATCTCGCTCTGCCTTGGCGTGATCCAACAGTAGCATCGTAATTTTGGGTAAAGCTATCAGGGTTAGGGTAATTATTTTTCAAGGTTTGGCTATCTAGGAAATCTATTTTCTGCTCTAGTTCAGATAGGGTGTCATCATCAATTTGGTAAATCCCAAATTGGTTCCGTCCCTCAAGAGCAGGATGAGGCGAGTCTGGATGTTCTTCAATTTCGAGTAAAGGTGACTCATCAACTGGGTCAGATTTCCTTCCTAACTCTACGTCCATCATTTCGTAGGATCTACCCGTAGCTATATTCTTGATCAAACGCTTCGCTTCTACAGGGTTCCTCGTACTGAAGTTCCCTTCACTGGCTGTGTCAAGCTTGATCTGGTAATGAAGGTTAATACCTCTGTAAAAGGTATTAATGAGTTGCGGCTCTGAATAGCCATGGTGGGGGCATTCAAGTTGGTAGCTCTTGAATCTCTCCCATGCGTTTCTGAATGATTCTCGTGGACCCTGAAGGAATGTGGAGATTTTCTTCCTTACATCCCAGTAGTGCGCCTCATCGAAGAACTGATTTATAAAATCACTTCTTATCTCCTTCCAACAGGTCAGAGTTCCTGTTGGTATTTGGTCTAGCCATTTTCTGGCGTCGCCTTCTAAGGAAAAAGGAAAGAGTTTACAAAGATTGTATTCATCATTCATCAATTCTTCTAGATACTCGATGTGATCGTGCGGTCGCTCTGAGACGGTCCCACGGAAAGGGTTTTGACGTACCATAATTAAGTATTCGGGACTGATCCCGAATTTCTTGGTATTATCTTTTGGTAGTCTAATTGCGGACCTATTGGAATAGGTCCTTCCAGGGTTTAGGTAGTCTTGTAAAGGCAATTTCCATTCATTATCTCTTTCTGAGATAGATTTAATTTGAACAGGGATTTTAGTCCCCTGTTATTTGCGTTGCTTAGATGACCTTTAGGTTTTCCTAGGACTACTCTTTCATTAGCATCATCGGTAAGAGAATACTTACCTGCTTCCGGCGGGGTGTTGTCGATCGATGTTTGATCTGCGTCGTTGACCGATATTCCCGTCGACTTGTCGATCGATATTGCTCTCGCTTTGTCGATCGATATTTCTATCGCTTCGTCGATCGATGTCCGGCCAAAATCCATGTTTTCCATCTTGCAGCTCTTGTGTCAGCAGGAAAAGAGAGAAAACTTTTAGCAAATTTAGTAACAAAATCTAGATTAAATTCTAAATGTAATGTAGTGGTAATAGAAAGAGTCCCCGGCAACGGCGCCAAATTTGATATCACTCAAATTACCCTAAGGAGTGAATTACTCTATCAAATAAGAGGTTCAGATGTAGTACTTAGGGATCGAATCCACCGAGACTCTAGGATTACACAATAGATTATGATCTTGAAATAAATATAGATTAAATGGTTTATAAGTTTTAAAAGCAGTAAATGGATTGGTGAGCAAGTTTATTGCTCGATTGATTTGTTTTGAGGTTGTTAACAGTTGGGTGAAGTAGCTAGATTCAGGTATAATCTCAGGTATGATAAATTATACTTAATTTGGGAAATTAGGAGGTTATTAATATTAATTGTTCTTGAATTCAAACTAAGGTATAATCTGTTTGATTATCTAATCTGGATCTCGGACCTCAACTCTCTTTATCTTGGTCGCGAGAAAGTGTCGATCGATAATTCTTTGTGGATATCGATCGATAATTCTTTGTGGATATCGATCGATACACCTTTCAAAATATAGATCGACAGGGCTATCGTTGTGTCGATCGATACTTTTTCCAGAAAGCTTTACGGACGGGTTTGATTTGTATTCTCTAACTCACTAGACCAACTCTCGTCTGTATCTAGTCAGTTAGATCATACTAGTTATTTTCAGGTATTGGGTCAATCAATGGCTTGATCCCAATTAATCCTAAGATCTAAGTTTAAAAGGTGATCAATCCTAAACTTAGCTTTAAGCATAACTAGATGATTGAACTATATTTCTAAACATCCTAACAATTGTTGTATCAGTATTACATTTATCAACCTATTTGAGAAACCTAAATCTAACAGTAAGGACTACTCAGACATATTCATGAAACAAATAGTTATGATGGTCTGAATAATACTTAGATAAATAATAGTAAAAGTAAACAGAAAGGAGTTCAAGATATTCTCTGTTTTGCAGTAGATGATCTATCTCTCCAACTAAGCTCTCCTCTTTCAATGGTGGCTTCTTGCCTCCTCCAAACTAGGTCTAAAGGTCTCTAGGCAAGTCTACTCTAAAATAATACAAAACCCTAATAAATAGCCTAACAGGCGGTTAGGGACTAGTGATGTAATTATTGAGACTTTTATGAAACTTGAAATCTTCTAATTTGTCATTAATTCTCGGATGGCTTCATAATCGATCGATACGAGGGACTCGACATCGATCGATATTTGGTGGTATCTGTTGGTCGATAGTGAGTTGTGACCGTCGACCATCTCTTGCTTCCAGCGAAGCTCCAAAGATCTCCAAAAAGCTCCAAATACATCATTTCCTTCCAGATAGTCCCTGAACCTGTAATTACTCTAAATAGACTCTATATAGTAATAATATATCTTAAATCATTCATAAACCATGGTTGAAAATGGGTAAAATTCATGGTCTATCATTGCATCAGTTCTTTTGCTTGCCAAGATCACATCAAAAAGACTCACCAAATGTAAAAGTTTTTCACACTTTTGGCCTGATCAGGGCATCCACAACTTCCTCGAAATCGTCATCTGCATATTCAACGCAATTGCATCCGTTTTCTCAGCTGATGCCTTCTGTGCTGCTTCCTTGTCAACCTTCTCTGCAGCAACTGCCATTACTTGAAATGTATACACATCTATAGCCACAACCACTATCTCCATGGTAAAAGGACAAGTCTACTTCTCTGCAAGAACATCTTTCGTCTCTGCATTATTTACAACTTAAGAACAAACTAACAACACATTACACTGTTTAATTGTCCAGAATTGCAACACAATATGGTATTTACCGTTTACCCCATTGTCTTCTTCGCCTCCTTATACAACCTGATACAACATGGATTACTCATTTGACAAGTATAACTAGTATATCTGGTACAACTCATATAGCTGAAATTACTCATGTGAAATGTACAACATGTATAACTTGTTCAACTACGTCATGGTAATTAAGAAAACTTCATCTAAATGAAAGGGAAAATAAATATTCAAATTGGTCTATTTCTATTAGGTATTTACTGTATTAATCTATAGATTGTATAAATTGAATCGTGAAGTACATGTAGTACAACCAACATAATTGGATTAGTTATCTTACATGCACAACTAATATAACATGTTGAATACGTATAACTGGTAGAACTAAAAGTAATGGTAACACTAGGTACAAATACTATTATTGCAGTAGTTACTCCAGTTGCACCAGTTGAGAATCTTCCCGAACAAAAATGTTCCAAGCACGATAAGCATCTCAAGCAGCTATAGTCCCGATCAGCTTAGACATCGAGTAGATGAAGAAGGACAACAAACTGGTGCAGATTCTTGAAATTTCCTTATTTTGTCATCTTTCGGCCATTTTTTTTGTCATACCTCGACCATTTTCATTCGGTCTTCTTTGACTTTGTCTGCTTCCTCAGCCTTACTCGGGGTTATTACAAGGGGGATTAGAACAACATGTCTCATTTGATTCACATAAGCATCTTCTACAACATCCTTGGCACGCTGAAAAATAAAACCAAAATTACAATCATGTTAGTTGTAAAGTGGTACTAGTTATACATGTTCTAGTTGAAATAGTTATACTAGTTATACACGTTTTAATTGTATCAGTAATTCTAGATATACATGTTCAAATTGTACTAGCTGTTCAAGTTATATGCGTTCTAGTTGTACTATTCATACTAGCTATACGTGTTTTAGATGTATTAGTAATATTTGTTCGAACTGTACTAGTTGTACTACTAATACTCAGTTTTCTTCCTTGTCATGAATTTGTATGCTGAAAATGAAATTCAATTTTTAATGAAAAATATCATTTGAGAATGATGATTGATTAATCGATTTGGGATGAGAGGATAAAAGTGAAAGTTCTGAAGGTAATTTATGAGTTTTGAAAATAAGTAAAAAAAAAAATAGATCTAGAGTATTTAGGTATTTTTTGGGCAGGTCAGTGGGCGGTCATCAATAAACATCTGGAATAATCTTTGGCTTTCATGGTCGGAGCAAGTTCGACCGTATAGGCCAGCTCCTAAAGCCTTCCAACACCTAAAAGTCTCGGACTTAATGCTCCAAATCCTCACATACTGGAACCCTGAGAAGCTAGGGCTCGTCATCCCTTTCCACAACCACCAAATCCTAAAGATAAGGCCTAGCATTTGTGGAGCCCTTGAAGAATTAGTATGGCTCAAGTCTTCTACGGGTGACTACTCCACGAGGTCAGGATATGGAGAAGCTGCAGAAGCCCCATTGAAGAAGGTGTGAACCCTTTGACAAACCTGGACTAGACAAACCTGGACTAGAATGCCAATATCTGGAATATCAAAACAGCAGAAAAAGTCAAGGTATTCCTATGGAACTCCCTACATGGTGCCCTTCGAGAAGGAAAACAGTTTGCTATTAGAAGCATACCAATATCTAACCTGTGCCTGAGATGTAATGAGATGGAATCCATATCCCATGTCCGTTTTAATTTTCCTTTTGCCAAGAAGGTCTGGAAAGGGGCATCTCTTGCGCCTGAACTGAACCCGGATCTCATCACAAGCACCAACTCGGGACTGGAAAAGGTCAGAGTGATCCGTCTCTACCACTATCAGGTATTGGACCTGGAACGCTCTTGTCGTGGATCATCTGGAACCTATGGATAGCGAGGAATCAACTCATCTTCCAGAAGAGAGAGGTCCCGCCAGAAGAAACAATTGCAAATGCTAGCACTGAAGCTCATGAATGGATTCTGATCCAAGAACCTTCAATAAAACCACCTCCACCACAACCTAGTAACAGCCTGGATCCTCTCTCTCGGGCGTCTCAGCTGTGTCTATTTACTGATGCCGCTTGGAACTCATCATCGAAAAGTGCAGGACTTGGATGGATCTTCGATGATGCAGGCTCTATCTCACCCTTCTCTGCGACCACAGGATCTATATCGTCCCCCCTTATGGCGGAAACCTTGGCAATGTGAAAAGCCATAATCTTTGTCCTTTCTCAGGAAATCGATTCCATCCTCATTCTGTCTGATTCCCAAGTTCTCAAATACTTGATCAACAATCACTCAAGAAATTTGGAAATTTGGAAATTTGGAAATTTGGAAATTTGGAAATTGTAGGAATCATGAATCAACGACATCTGTTATCTATCTTGTTTGTTTAAGGCTATTTCATTTAAGTTTATTCCGAGAGCAGCTAATGTTAAGGCTGACTCTGTTGCCAAACAAACTCTGAAATTTTTGTTTTTCGTCTGATTAATTAAGGAAAGGTTTGCACAAAAATAAAAGAGTATGTCTGATTAATTAATGAAAGGTTTGCACAAAAATCTCCTATTATTTGAGGAGCATTATTAACATTTAACCTTATCTCCATATGTGATTAACCAAAATGTCATTACTTATGTGTCATCATGAGAATCATTCTCACAACTTTTATTAAATAACTCTTTCTTGCCTAGATTAATCACATGTAATGCCATTATTTATTATTTGGATCTTTTCATGCAATATACAATATGATTCTTTATTTCATTATTAAAAACCAATTGATAGTTGTAAATATTATATGAATCGTGATTACATTACTAAAATTATGGTGTACGCTAACGGTTATTAATAATACTCTTAATAACTACGAAAGGTTGTCTTTCCCAAATGTGGTGTGGCATAATATTAGTGTATTTTTCGATGTGTATACTGCATTATTTTACAAATTTGTAGTATAGTATTAGTGGATTCTTCGATGTATATGTTGTATTATTTTATAGAAGTTAGCATACATTAAGTGTATTTGTCTTAGCTATTATATGATGGCTATATAACAAATTTCGATGGCTATTCATATTTTTATAATATATCGTTGATAATCATGTTTTTGAGTGATTGTAAAATACATTCAAAAACGAATTCCATATTAAATTGCTTGCAATCCCTTAACTTCTGCAGCAAGACTTTTTTATTATAAAATTAACATAAATGCTGACAGATATTAATTTGAAAATTTATATAATTCTTTCCGGTTAAGTTTAAAGTGAAATATCATGTTCTTTACGATTCATAAATGATACATGACATCTTTTAGGGACACGATTTATAATTATGTTCTTCTATAAACATTGGTACGTGACATTAATTTGATTAATTTGTTTTGTATTTTATGCAGTGTTTTTAAACCCGGACCGAACTGGCGGTCGGACCGGGTTGAACCATGAACCGAAAAAAATCCGGGTTGGGTTAATGCTAAAACCCAACTAAAATCGAACCAGTTAAAAATCTCTATCAAACCGTCAAAAACCCGGGAACCGACGACCCAATGAACCGGCCAAAACCCGGTTCGTATATAAGACAAAATTTTGTTAATGAAACAATTAATTTTTCTTCTTTTTAAAATAAAAATAGGATTTATCAAAGATTAATAAAGTATCATCTCTCCTCTTTTTATTTTGTCGTCTATACAACTCATAAATTACAAGATTCACAAAGTTTAATATTCACGTCAAGATATAGTTTTTGTCTACTTCTCTCTTTTTTAAAATTTTTATTTCATGATCACTTGTTTTGAAGACTAAATAATTGAAACATTTTCATTTCTGAAATTTTGTATTTCAAAATATAACTTTTACCTAATGTGTATATATATTTTTTTAAAGGTGATGAAGATCTGCGAATAAAGTTTAAATGTGCTTTTCATATTTATTTTAGATTTTAATTGTTATTTTTAAGTTATTCTACAAATTATGGTCATTTAAATATTTTATTTGATATGATCTATTTTTTAAAAAAAAATATGCATATTATTTATAAAATATCATTAAATTTAGTTTAATCGAAGTAAACCCGATCGAACCCAGTTCAGACCCGGTAGAACCACAATGACCCATGACCCAAAAAATTTACGGTTCGCTAGCCGATCCGGTTTTAAAAACACTGATTTTATGGGATATGTGACATTTATTTTGGGATTGAGCAATATAAACTTGATTATATTGTAAAATCAAAATATCGTATATAAAAAGATTAAACGCAATCTCGAGTGATTGTAAAACACAATCAAAAAGGAATGACATATTAAATTTATTTCAATTCTTTAACTTTTGCAACAAGATTTTTTATTACGAAATTAACATAAATGGTGATAGACATTAAATATGGAAATTTATATAATTCTTTACGGTTAAGGTTAAAGTCAAATACCATTTTTAATATGGACTTCTTTTATTTTGGCTCCTTGCATATAATACTTTCTATAATTGTAAGGAAATGTACGTACAATTAGGGATTTGCAACATTCCTTTGTGGCAATGGGATATTCATTTTTTTTCAAATCTCATGGGTCAAAACTTTATTAGTTGTGTGTATATATCATACTATCCTAATATCTATGGTATTACAACCTAAACGTTTCAAAACTATCAAAGAAAATGAGTGGTATGAATTTCATCTCTGACTTGAAGCCAAAGAAGTCTTTGTGGAAGATTATGGTGAAAGTCATAAAACTTTGGAAGCAGTATTCGGCTGCTGGTGGAGAGACCAGTGAAATTAATTGTTTTCTTATGCTGTATATTCTTAAATCTAAAAAAATATCAAATGTTACTTCTGGTAATCTATTATAGGGGTGTTCAATTTGGATGTCGGTTCGGTTTCTTCGTTTTTTCCGGTTTATCGGTATTTCAGTTTATAAAAAATAGCTACCATATTAAGATCATATCTATTTTGGTTTGGTTCGGTTTATATACAACCAGTTTCCGATTTATTTGGCTTTATACCAAAATACCATAAATATAATCTTTTATAACATTTTGTCTTTAATAACATTTTGTTTCAAAAAAAAAATATTTATCTTAATAATTTTGTAAATTTTACTTTATATAATTAGATATTGGCTTTAATAAAACACGAAGATACTTTCGTTTTTAAATAGACTATTTTTCTTTTACAATTTAAAATAATTAGTAAACATATTAAGTTGGTAACAATAATATTTTCTATAAAATAGAAAAATTAGCAATCCATAATATAATTAACAAAATATTAGTGTACATATATGTCAGCGTAAAAAATAAAATTAAGTTTTTTTTTTAATTTGATAAAGATGAAATATATCTTTTGACTTAAAGTAAAATATTAAATTAGTAAAATAAAAATTTTAAGTATGAAGATCATATCAATAAATAAATTATGTATATGTTACTAATTATATTATAGAATTTACATATAATTATACAACATATTTTCATTTTATTCGCTTTGATCAGTATAATCAGTTTATATGACAAACCATATCCATATAGCACGTTTTTTTTTTAAAATAACATCCATTTGGTATATTTGGTATTACCAAATTCAAAATATTTTTTCTATTCTGTTCGGTTTTACCGGATTGAACTCCTAAATCTAAACTATGTATAATATCTCACTATTGTTTTTACCTATTCAATATCTATTGATTAAAATTTATAATTTTTTTTAGTCTACTCACTCTCTGCACATGGCGCGGGTCATCACCTAGTAAAAGAGTATTTAGGGACTTAGAATTTAAGTGGATCTGTTCATGTTTCTAATTGTATGGGGGTCTAGATCTAATTTATATTGTTGTGTGTAAGTAATTAGTTAGATAGATGTAGGGTTAAATGTTTTTTTTAGTTTATCCATTTTAAAATGTGATTTAAGTAAAAAAATTATTAAAGGGTCCAAATAAGACTACTAGTCTGGAAGGCAATTTTAGAATGGAAGGCAATTTTAGAATGGAAGGCAATTTTAGAATGCGATCCTCATTTTTCTTCATATCTTCACTGTCTTCGTTTACGTTGCTCTCAACCCACATTTGGCATTATTTACTTAAATAGGTATTTTATAAATAACGGGTGTTGAATTTTCTGCTGAAGTTACTCAAGAAAGAATATACGATCATACGAATGAGAGATGCATGTTGTGATCCGACTCGAGGAAAATGACATAACCCAAGAGAAATATCCAGATATATAATAAGAACATCAATAACAAATACATCATCATAAAAATGAGAATTTGGAAGCACAAACAATTGAGACCTTGTTTAAGCAGAAAAAAAAATTGAGACCTCGAGCTGAGATCATTTCAAACTATATTATTACTACATCCTCTCTCATTATAATATTGCAAGTCTTAGCAAGAATAACACATAACTTAAACCTGTATCGATACGATTTTCACGTAAGGTCGTACTTCTTTCTTACAAGGGCCTAGTATGTCGTCCTTTTGCCCGGCCACACAGACGCGAGTTCTTTGGGATAGGGTACTCATCTCTCAAGGACGTCGATGTTGTAAAGACGCGCAAGTAGAGCTGTTGTCCCAAATACTGCCTTGCCCAAAACTCGGACCTTAGGTTCCACATTCCCACGTTGTCCAAAGCAATGTAAATGGCTGTCCATGATTTTGGATACACCTGAATCCCAAATATATATGTCATGTTCTTAATTAGATTAACAAGAAAAGAAAATAATGTGTTAGATTGAGGAAGAAGAGGCAAGAAGAATGGGAAACTGCCTCACTTGGACAGTTGAACGGGAAACTGCATCACGTAAATTGTACCCATTTCTGCTCCCTGTGTTCCACTGTCCACCATCCATCCTGTATGTTATCGGATCAGAACACATTTAGACAATGTCAAAAGAAAAAGAAACTACCAAATAAAAAGGTGTGAAGATAAATGTACCCAACAACCCAGAAGGAGTAACCATTGAGATGATAACTTTGAACGATATTCTCTTTGTTCTCGAATACAATCTCGATAAACGTTCGATAATCGACTTGCAAAACAGAGGTGTCAAGGTATAAACCTCCCCCTGTGGATTTGTCCGAGATGCTATTGATCTTATAAACCCCGCTTATCTTGAAGAAGTCGGCAAGTTTTAGAGGTGTATCCGCAGGCACAAATGACACACTATTGATACCGTATCTCTGCTTCCCATTTATCTGCCCCGCTGAGCTACCAAACACAATAGTCCTAATGAGCGGTATTAGGCCATAATGATATGATCCTTGTGGGTTTGGTCTTGGTCCACTGGCTGTCAAGTTGGTTCTACGAAAAAAACAAAACCATTAGATCTTTACAATTCAATATATGGAGGGAGCTTAAAACACTTAGTTGCCTATGCAAGAGCCAAGAAGAGTACCTGATGGCACGTGCTTGGTTTAAGGACCAATCAATTTGAATGGTGGGACCACCGGGCATTGGACCAGAAGCTGAAGTTGACGAACCACTGTATCGGAGAATGCCGGTGGTTGTTATGATCTTATCGGTGAACCGAGAGGAAGCAACCACGTAGTAGTCACGAGGAGATTGGTCAGCAGTAATGAGAATAGAGTAAGACTGGCCAACATGAACGTCAAGTGACGAAAACATGGTTTGCATTGTGTGTGTCCCTTCGACTTCCACAAGCTTCATCCTGTGGTTTTGGATTCTGAAGTTAAGAGAATTTTGTAATCCAACGTTTGATATCCTCAACCTGTATGTTTTTCCTACATTGCATAAACGTGATTTTGAAACATTATTAATAAACGTGTTGAACGAGTGAAATTTAGGAAATCGAGATCAAATGCCACACACCTTGCTCAACGTTTAATGTAGCACCGTTGCTTCGGCCATTGATAAGAATACCATCAGGCGATGGTAACTTCCTTCCTCTGTCAAGACGCGCCTTTAAATCCTGAGCAGTATACAAAATATTAAGAGAATTTTATTATTTGTATAAGCACTTGATCATTTAAAATATAACATATGTTATAATAGATTAGGTCATCAAAATATATCATTATAGATTATGAAATGGATACGCATGTGATAATTATATAACCTATAAAATAAAAGTTGAGAAAATGTGTAAATTCATGCTATTAAATGCTTGTATCTATATATATATAATAATTTTTGCGAAAAATTATTTCGCAATCATGCTTTCACGTTAAAAGTTAGAATGATTAATGTAAAAAGTTAAAAATAAAAAGATGCATAAACACTAAGTAAATTTAAAAAAAAAAACAAATTCTGTAATTTTTAATAATAAATATTTATAACACGATTTTGTCCGCATGTGCGAATAACTCCTAGTACAAATTAAATTCGGATTTAGTTATTTATGATAATTTGTGTATAAATTACTCCCTCTGTACCATTTTAAGTGGTGTTTAAGCATTTTTATTTTGTTTCATAATAAGTGATGTTCTCACATTTCTAGATAAAATTTAATGTCAATTGAAATTTTCGACCAATTACAAAATACTCCATATTTTTCTTATTGGTTAGACTGATTTTATTTAATGCAATTTTATGTAACCAAGATAAATTGCATAGAAATTTGTATTTTTTTAATCTTTGTGTAAAAACCTCAAACACCACTTAAAATGGTACAGAGGAAGTATTATTACTATTTTTATTAGGGAAAATCTTCTAAATAACCTATTTTAGCTTTTGTTCATTAATGGGTAAAAAATAATTATATTTTGATTTATAATTTTAATTACTTATTTATTAAATATAGAAAATAATTAAGTTTTAAAATTTTGAAAATAATTGTTTTCTTGAAATTTTTGCTTTTAACAAAATACGTTTAGAATTTCCAAAATATTTTAGAAAATGATTTTTCTTTAGTTAAGAAATTAGAAAAACTTTCTTCAATATATATATGAAATTTTCCATAATTTGTAAAAAGAAAATTGATTTGAATTTAGGAATGCTTTCATAAAATAGAAAGTTTATTTAAATATTTATAGGAAATGATGTAATTATCATTTATCTTTCTTATAAAGGATAAATTAGTAGCTTTGATTATATTGTGAACTAGTTTGGAAATAAAAAAAATGTTTTGGAGCTATTTGAAGTCACTTATTATTATTTTTAATTTTATATAGGTTTTATATATATATTTTTTATTTTAAAGTTTATATTTTACAAAAATGAATTTTATAAGTACTTTAAGTTAATTTTATTATCACCATATTTGACTTTTTTGTTCAGAACACATTTTTTTTTTAAATAACTAATGTTAAAGTTAGTAATTACTATTATGTCAAGTTCATGTTAAACAAGTAAAACACATTCAAATTTTATAAAATCAGATCAGGTTCATATTATTGTTGGCGAAAGAATTTTGTTTTTTTTGTTTTTTACCAAAACTCACCGTGTGATTAGTTTTGTACCAATCTCCGATGAGGACAGTGTAATCTCCTGCGGGGTCAGCAAATGGAACTGGAATTCCAGGACGACTAAGGATTCTGATGCCTCCGAACCCACCAGCTGCCTTATGAAATGCAAGGGATGGGAAGTAGTAGAAGCTTCCAATTTGGTCTTTCACTTGCAAAATATATGTGTAGTTGGTCCTTGGTGGAATTGGACAAGTCGTTCCATACATTCCATCAACATAAGAGTTTCTCCTATTTTGTACTCCATTCCTGTTTTATCCATTTTTAACAGTTAAATAGCAACGAATACACATAAGAGCATATGTAGCAAATAACCAAAATTTTAGAATGTCGTTTTAATTTTTTTTTTCTTTGCAAAACAACATCTACAATATATGTAGTAAATATTGTATCTACTAATACTATCATGTTAATTTATTTGTAGATACAATATTTTATATAACATTACAATTTTACATAACATATGGTTTTCAATTTAAATTCTATAAATGATTTTGGCTTAGAGCATCTCCAACTTACCCTTATATTTACTCTATCTCATCTCTATTTCTTCCCCTAAAATAGAAAATTGCTATTTTTCCTCTATATTTAGGGGAAAAAATAGCATTCCTCCATAATAGAGACATATTTTTTATTTACGCAATAGATCTTTAATTTTTTTTTGTGATTATAACTAAAAATACATGGTTATTTAGAAATATATTATTTCTACATATAAAACCCAATTATTTTTTTGTTTACATAATAATCTTAATTATTACAGTTATATATAAAATAAATAAATATTATTATTATTTTATTTGAAAGTCAATTTTTTAAAACAAATAATATTTAAATTTTATATTTAAAACTAAAATAATTAATTATAGTTTAATTATTAAAAAGTCTACATAAATTTCACATATTGATAACATATTTAAGTTGAACTTAAATATTAATTAATAAAACATAATAAAACAACTTAATATTCTGGTAAATTACTTCTGGATCTACAAAGATCGTTAGAATATTGTTCAAACGAAATGGATGGATATGGAACTTGTTGATTTTATTGCTGGTTGCTTCAAAAACCGATTCTAAGAGTTTTTAAGTCGATTCAAAAATATTAAAGATAAAAAAATCTCATTTCTCATTTTATAATGTATTAATTGATTATTTATAAGAAAAGTATTTGTTTCATTATTTTTGTTTAATATTTTTTGTAATAAAATGTTTAAATTAAATAATATTTTATTTTTATGAAAGATTTCCAAAAGATATAATGAATAGGTTAATTATCTACATTTAAAAGTTAAAGAGTGTTAATTGTAAACTAAAAATAATCTTTTAAAAATATTTTTTTTTAAATAAAAGAATACATTAGAGATAACTCATCTCTATCGTAGAGTTCTTCGGTCGTAAATAAAAGAAAAAGGAATGCTTTGATCTTAGTAAAGTTTGTACATAATTACCAACACTATAATTCGTTTAATCTTTACCGATATAACTTCAAAAAGAAAAAAAAAATGATGTCACGAAGATAGGCTAATTAGTGGAAATGGGTAGGGCCCTTCTTAAAGACAACGTAACTTCAACGACATTCTAAAGCAGCCGACAAGTTTCACCGAAAGGGCATGTTCGGGTGTTAAACAGCTAATGAATTAGGGAGACAGGTGGCAAAATGTGGAAGATAATATTATTCTGTTACTATATTTCAACCAAACTAATATTTATGTTAAATTTAAATATTTTGATATATATTCTTCAAATATATATGCTATATATATATTATTTTTACTTTTAGATATCCATGAAATTTTCGAAATTGGCGAAAAAAATAAAGGCTGACTTTGAAATTGTGCTTTTCATAGAATTTTTAGAATAAATATATGTGGAAAAGCGTGCTATTACGATAGGAAAGCATGCGAGTGCGATAAATGTAGACATGGGTTTAAATGGAAACGGTCCATCCATAATGGCATCAATCTGTAAGATAACGAAAAATCTATTACGGGTATTAATCAAAGATAACTGCCATTAATGAGAGGGAATTTTGTTTTGTTTTTGTCTTGTCAAAAAATGTGATAAATGTAGTCATAGAATAGAATGTGATTGGATAACATTTTTAGAGTTATTTTTACTCTAATTTTTAATTTACTTCAAATTCCACTAAAAACATACTAATTAAGTGAAACTAATGTTTTATTTTTAGTTTATTTACTATCTAATGAGAAAAACACTTACTTAATTTTATTCAGTAATTTACTAGAATAATAACATTTACACTAACGTTTTTTTTCCTTTTTCTGTTAATTTTTATTTTTTCTCTTATTTCCATTTTTTCTTTATCCTAATTCTATCGAATCACATTCATAGTATGATTTTTCCTGATAACAAAATTATGATGTACTGTAAAATAGTAGTTTGTATTTGTGTTAAAATATAAGTAGTTTTCACATTGAATCAATGCAACTTTGTAATTTTTTTCAAAAGTAACAATTTTTTTAATGTTAGTACTTTAACTAAAACTACTTATCGAAACAGAGTGAGAGGGGGTAAAGTCTAACAAATCGCGACTACCAGTTTATTTACGTTGTTGAAAAACTCGAATTTTTAGATGACAAAAAGATGAAGTGGCTACTCAAAAAAAATGAAGAAAACGTGGAGCAAAACTGCTCTCACGGATTATTACTGTATCGTAAATTCCATGTATAATCTGTTGTTCAATATAGTACATGTATAACCTACAACTTTCTTTTTCCTTTTCTGGATGTGAAGAGTATAAGGTTGTAATTCGGAAAAAATGAAGTGTGGTCGTTACCAGGATATTAAGAAAGGCTCGTCTAAGCTGTTGTGTACGTTAATGATGAGATTGTCGTTTGTCACACTGTGAATGTCGGGTCCCGGAAATTGTCCATTAATCAATATTCCCTATTTTCATAAAATTAAAAAAAAAAATTAGTATTCTTGACTGATTCAGTTCACTAGATCTAACCTTCAGGGTAACAAAAAAAAGTTACTTTTCGTCAACCAACCAATAAAACGATCCACGGAGCCATAACGTTGTTTTACACAAGAAATAGTAGGAAAATACTCTTTTAAAAAATAAAGTAATATTGTACTCTGCTCGTTTTAACAGAAGAGCTAATGATGTAGAAGACCTGTTGACGAACACCGAGAGGATAAATGTCACCGTATGTTACATTCCAGTCGAAGAATCGGTAAGGACTCTCGGCAGTGACCAAGGCGAAGAATGAGAAGCAGAGCAATAGGACGGTGCCTCCGGATCTGCCCACTGCCATCATTTTTGAATGAGAGAGAGTTGAATGACGGCGTTTCTAATGGTGGAGAGAGAGAGAGTGAGAGAGAGTGAGAGAGAGAGAGAGAGAGAGTAGACACAAACTGAGTTATGTAAATTTAAGTGCGTCGGGAGGGTGGGAGCGAGAGGGGTTCCTAACTAAACTGGACAAAATGAATAAAAGCCAAGAAATTTTGCATTTACTGCGTTGACTTACAGATTTAAAATAATCAAATTCCTTCTTTTTTTTTATCGACGAGTCGAATTCCTTTATATCAAGTAAACAAGACGATAACTCGTGCATAGTAATTTTAAAAAAATATATATTATGCTAAAATATTATAAACAATATACATTTTATTATCAATAACCGTTTTTACATTTGATTAGAGGTGGATATTCCAGTACCATTTTGTTCAATTCAGATCTTTGAAGGTTTAGTTCGGTTTGTATTTTTGGGGGTTTGGTTCGGGTTTAAATTCGAATAACCTATTTAATTTTTTTCAAAAACTAAAGTTCATATATACTTTAAATTTTTCAAAATCTAAAAATAAAAATTAAATATAACATATAAATTTGAATAATGTATTCAAAATACTTAAACTTAACATAAAAATTGGTTTATCTTAAATATTTGGATAGGAAATCAATAGATATTGTAAGTATTTTAGGTATTATAAGTATCGTTTAGTTATTTTAAACATTCACTTATCACTATTTGTATATATTTCCAAGTATTTTGAACAACTTAAAAATGTTTTATATATTGTGAATATTCTTTTAGATATTAAATTTAAAAATAATTAATATATTTAAGTATATAAATCTTGTTCAGATGTATTCGGATACCTAAAAATATTATGGTTTGGATCGGGTTCGGTTCCGGTTCTCTAGATACCAAAATTTTGAACTCATTCGGATATCTAACCAATTTTGATTAAAGTTTAGTACTATTCTTTGGATCAGCCTTGGTTCGGTTTTTATGGATTCAGATTTTTTGCACAACCCTATATTTTTATTATGACAAAATTTTAAACGAAAATGATGATGGTTCATACTGATTTTGGGTATGCAACCATTTTTAAGCTAAAACACATTTTACTATGTATGTTGCCCATTTAGTTAATCACTAAAAATTGTTCTAGACCAGTTTAATAAAATGATGATGGTTCATATCGGTTTTAGGCAAATTTCAAAATTAAAATATTAAAGTCTCAATATTCTTTCAAGGCAAATTTCAAAATTAACATATTTATGTATTTTGAAATGGTACATAGTTTAATTTAAACGATATTAAAATATATATATATATATATATATTATTTAATATGAATATTTATTAAATAAAAATTCATATTAATATGATTTTATGATCATTTGTATCTTGTTATAACAAAAACAATTAAGCCATTGATCACAAATTTTCAAAGGGATATTTAACATTTTTGTAATTTAAAACCGTTTTAAAAATTTTAAAATATAACATATAAGAAAAAATCTGATTTTTTATTATATGATTAATGTGATTGTTTAATTTCTTTTAGCAATATAAAATTAAATAAAAATGAGGAAGTATGCAAAAATTATTATCAAATCTTTATTTGTCATAATCATTAATTATCATATATATGTTAATCATATTAGGTAATTCTGTAACTTTTACTTAAGAAAATAATACATGTTTTTTATATTTTGGGTTAATAATAGTTTTCAAGTAATTGTATTTTGGGCCAACATTTTTTTTTCAATTGATTTGTAAACTGCCACACATAAGCTAAATTGTCATCATAATTAAATGACAACTAAGCAGTATCTCTTTTTAATTAGTACAAATTTAAAGTTATAATTTTCTAAATAATTCTAAATTAATATATATGGGATAAACAAACTAATCCTTTTTTGGTCAAAAAACGAACTAATCCAAGTATAATTAATATATATGTAAAACTGCATCGATATGTTTACAACGATTCTTTTAAATGTTCAGACTTCAGAATTTTTTTATCTCAAGCACTGTTAATGATTATTCCTTTTTAACAACTTAACTTTATTAATTAGATTGTAAGCAAATTATATAAATATATACAAAATAATAAAAACACAACAAACAATATATATAAAATGATACAAAAAACCTAGCTTAATCATAAACTTTTATCTCTTTGTGGATTTGATCCCTAAGTACTACGACTGTTATTTGAGAGAGTAAAGTTATTCTTTAGGATAATTTGAATGATATCAAATTTGGCGCCGTTTACGAGGAGCTTCGATTGCCATTAGATTTTATTAGTTAGAATTAGTATAGATTTTGATTGTTACTGAAAATTCTCATAAATTTTTTTCTTGATTTCTTTTAGGTGCATGTTCAGCAATACCAAAAGCAACAAAGAAAAATCACTACTATTCTCAGTTCCTACACTTTTGGAACACACGATCCGCAAAGAGAGACGAGCCGCATCGATCGACAACAACACAAATCCGTCGACCGATAGTTGTGAGCTACCGCTGATCGACACTTCTACCAGAACATCGATCGACATCTGTCTGCGTGACATGGTCGTGACTCTAGTTTTAGTGTGAGATGAGAATGGAGACCTGCATGACCAGGAGAGTCATTTGCGTAATGCAGCAGGTTAGAGGTTAGATGATAAAAGGGTTGTAATTCCTGATCATGATGCTGATGCCACTACAGCCGATGCTCGGGTTGTAGGTGATGATGCGCAGGCTGCTCGACCCAGAACATTGGTTGACTACAACCGTCCAGATCAATACTACGCTAACAAATCTGCTATTCGTCCTCTAGCTGTTCAGATGAACGATTTCGAGCAGAAGCCTCAATACTTTACACATGTGGAACAAACACCTTATTGTGGTCTCCCACATAAGCATCCTATAGACCATCTGGAGCGGTTCGAAGATTTGGTTTCTGCCATTAAAGCCAATGGAATCCCTGAGGACTATCTCATCTGCAAGCTCTTCAAGTACTCACTAGCTGGAGACGTTTCGCACTGGGTTAAGAAGTTACCCCCATAATCACTTACATCCTGGATTGAAGTCAAGAACACATTCCTGCGTAATTTCTTTGATTAGGGACGTGCTGAAGAGCTCAGAAGCACGATTGCTACATTCACACAAGGGCCTATGGAGTCATTTATAAGCTCTTGGATGATATTCAAGTCCTATCAGAAAGATTATCCACACCATGGATTCAATGAAGTGCAGCTACTCAACACTTTCTTCAGAGGCATCTCGCTGGCATATCAGATGGCTCTGGATACTGCTAGTGAAGGAAACTTCAACACTAGAAATCCAGAAGAGGCTGTGAGACTCATTGAGAACCTGACATCCAACAACAGCACGAAAAACATTGATTTTGAGAGGAAGATTTCAGCCACTACTCTTGGGAATGAGGAGTTGGACGATGTCAATGCCAAGCTAGATAGCGTTCATAAGCTTGTCAAAAAGCATGTTAGTTTTGTAGAAGATATAAAAGCTGTAGACGTCGATAGTGATAGAAACGACGAGGAAGATGTGAACTTCATCAGTGGTACTGGTTTTCAGAATCAGAGGTCTGGGAATCATAGTGGATACATAAACTCCTATGGCAATGGACAGAAGAGAAACTACAACCAGAGTTCACAGTACCACAAACCCTACATCAACAACTACAACAACAGTAACAAACCCTACGGAAACTCTTCTTACTAGAAACCACCACCAGAAACCCAAGAGAGCAGGATTGAAGAAAAACTTGATCAAGTTCTTCAGGGCAAGTAGCAGCTGACAGTGGATTTCAATGGGAAGATATATGCTGTCTACACCAACCTGAACACAAAGTCTGAAACTTTGAGCACACATGTGAAAAAGTTAGAGATGTAGGTGGTTCAGACATGAGAAGCTGTTAAGAGGCAAGAAGCTTTAGTTAAGGGTAAAGGAGAAGAAGCACTAAAACACCATGTGGGTGCCATCATAGATGATGATTTCTGGCAAGTGGTTAAGCAAGAAAAGCTTCAAGAGGGCGACTTTGAAGTTGAGAACTCCATGAGTTTTGAAAGTTCACACTGGTGTCGATCGACACCAAGAGACGAGCAGCGACTGATGGAGTCATCAGAGCACCAACCAACACATCCTGTCAAGCATCGATCGACACCTTCTATGGAATCCGTTGCATCGTGCGAGACAATGAGAATCATGACTCACAAGGAGTTCGCAGCTCGACACCCTCATCCACCCCAACCCTACCGTGTCACCACAGAAGACATCGATCGGCAACAACAATCTGCCACTGATCGACACCAGACGTTAGGCAATGATCAACAAGAGTCCTCCAGCGTCGATCGACACCCACCTTTCACTTACCGAGTGCGGTTACTTAGCATCGATGTAGCCAGACTAAATGCACTCAGAAATCCATCTAAACCTTCAAAAACATCAATAGACAACAACATTGAGCAATCTGAAAATGCACCAGAGCCTATGGTGGTTGAACGGGCTACTGAGGGACAAACCTTGAGAAAGAGGAAGGAAAAGGTTCCCAAGCATCTGAAGAGAGGAGCTACTGAAAAGAAGATGGATGACTTCACTAAAGGGGTTTTCAGGATACCCTTGGATAATCCATTCGATGAGGCTTACTTTACCCATAGATTGTGGATGTTCTTCAGAGAAACCAATGAGACTGAGAAGGACACTGAGAGGATGTTCCATCAGGTCAAAGAGAAGATGAGACATAGGATTACATTGAAGAAGAAGAGTGATCTTGGAAAGTTTGTAGTACCATGCTTGATAGGAGGCATTGACTACCCTAGTGCGCTTTGCGACACATGTTCTTCAGTCAGCATTCTACCTAAGGTGATGGCAGCCATCTAGGTCCGGAGATAGAGCCTTCAAAGGATTCGTTCACTTTTGTAGACTGTTCTCAGGGAACTCAGGAGGAATCATCAGAAACCTTGAGGTGCAGATTTGTAATGCCCTAGTTCCAGTAGACTTCCATGTCCTGGATATCAAGCTCAACTGGAATTCTTCTCTGCTACTTGGTAGAGACTTCATGGCTACTGTAGGAGCAGTTTGAAACATGCAGATCAACGAGTTGTGCCTAACACTCATAGACCCTAATATCTACTATGATCCAGTGAGAGTTGACAAGCCACAGACGTCCTACATGGAGATTGGAGATAATCCAGGATTCATTGCGGTATGTTACTCTGATCCTAGAGCTGAAATTAAATCAGACAATGGAGCACCGAACGACACCTAACCTGAACTGTCACTCGATGGTAGGTTTGAAGGAACGATAAACAAAGCTTTGAAAGCACCGATCGACAATGACCATGCGAATGAGATAGACGACTTCCCAGAAGGATCTATCAATAGTTGGGAGAATGACTACTACCAACCAAGCTTCACGGTTCATACTGCTACCCCATCAAAAAGGAAGATCCATATCATACATCCAGATGACTATGGAGTATATAGAGATGAAGATGGCAACACACAAGCATTGGATGGAAGGATCATCAATGTTTCTATAGATGATATGGAAGCAATATCGGAGATGGTTGATAAATCAGGAGGGAAGTATTTGAGTCTACCACAGTATGAGGGACGTTTTTCAGATGCGTGAAGTCTACACCATACCTACACCAGATGATGATAGATACATTAGAGATGAAGTCATGGAGATCATGAAGAAAGCAATGTCTAACCAAGATAAGATGTATGACAAGATGCAACAAACAATGGACAAACTATTCTACCCTCTCCACAACAGCATTGCTTGGATAAGCACGACAATGGAGGAGCTGCAACAGAAATTGGATTACACTGAATAGATTATTCAGAGGCAGCAAGACCACATAACCAAGAGCGAAGAAGCAATCAAAAGCTTTGTTGGTACCTGGTTCAAGATGTCCAAAGATGATGTTGACACTTATTTCCCAACAAGTAGTCACCTACCTCCTTACTAGTCAAACCACATCAAAAAAATCAAGCTAAATGACTATAACAAAGCGCTTAGTGGGAGGCAACCCATTGAAAATATATAAAAAAGATCTGAAGAGACGATTGCTCTAGGCATCGACCGATGAGACACATTCGACATCGATCGACATTTCACCACCGCCACCGATCGATCACCACTTCAGTGTGTCGATCGACACTGACATCAGCCGACATGTATATTGTTTTCCTTGTTACATTAGTACTTTTGATTTATGTTTTCACCAAACTTTGACTGAATAAATACTGAGGACAGTGTTTTTTAAGTCTGGGGGGAGGTTTACTGATATTAGTTTATTTATGTTTCACTATATTTTATCGAGTCAAGAAAGAGATTATGATCTTATTACAACTTAATTACTACTCTAATCACTCTCTAGCACCATCTAGATTTATTGACTGCATGATGTATTAGATGGAAACACTGCAGTGTATCACGTGTTACTCACATCCACAATTACTAAGAATGTCTGAAGAAACCAAAGCTAACTTTCAACCTTAATCTACTATACTTGCTTGTTTTGAGGCTTGGTATACATTGAATCAGAGTCCTCTTGCAAGTCTGGAAGGTATTAGACTTATTGTCCCTGGTTCTCCTTCCACCTCTCTTCGGCATCAATATTTACAAAAGATTGAAATAATTTCTTGCGGTTTAGAGGGGTAGGAATGTTTCCTACGTCCCCATTATTCTACTCTAGTAGAATGATCACACATTGTTTGAAAGCGAAGGGTAGATACATTATCGATGACCCCACTATTCGCTTACAACATTTCCCAATAATATAATATATATACTATAAAAAAAATCAGATTCAGAGAAGATATAAAAGAGAGAGGGAAAACCAGAAAAGGAGTCACCTGTAGTTCCAGATAGTTACTTGAGTTGATTCCACGTGTCCCTTGATCGATACTCCCAAGATGTAGCCTACACATTTAATTTATGCAGAAATGAGGTCAGCAGAGAGGTATGCCAGGTGCTATCATTGGAGTTGTGTGATATATGGTAATGTGACTAAGCTAGAGTGTAGTACATTGAATCATCCAAAGTTAGTAATGATTCACTTTCCCCTTTAATATCTGCACAAAGAGAGTAGCGATTTTAAATTATGTGAGTCCCTGCTGTTTTCAAAACTCTTTCATCAGGACTGCTCTTGTTTTTCTTTGAGGACAAACAAAAGAATAAGTCTAGGGGAGTTGATATACCATGGATTTTACTTATTTTAGCCATTGTATATAGTGTTTTATGAACTATTTATTATGTTTTGGAGTCTTTTTAAAGTATTTATAGGTTCAGGAGTGTTTTGGAGATATATGGTGATTTTGGGACATTTTAGAGCAAAAGCTAGAAGAAACTCGTAGCTGCCCATCGAACCAGTCTAGAGTCGACATTCAGAGTCAACCGTCGATCGACGGACAACTCTTATCGTCGATCGACAGCGAAGCGCGCAAAACCCGACTTGGTTCCCAGCCGACTTATGGCCCAAGTTCCAGATTATTTACAAGATTACCCGTGGCCGATTTTAACCTAATATTTATGTGCTCTGCCATTGTTTTGGGCAACATACGCTTTCATACTTTCTACTTTACACAACAAAAAATATCTAGGGTTTTTAGTAGTTTGGAGAGAAGATCCAATACTCCTTTAATATTTGTATTGGAATTCCAGTTTTTCTACTCTATTCTATTTATGCAGTTTATTCAGATTATTGTCATGTCTTACTTGATCATGTCTGAGTAGTTACTTTTGTTAGATCTAGGGTTAGAAGTAAGGTTATGAGAGATTAGCCCAAAATATAGATACGCTAAGGTGATAAGATTTCCTTCATAGGAATTACTATTAATGCTTGTGTTCTATAGTAGCTAACTAGAACCCTGAACTTACGATAATTAGGTGCAAGCGGAAGCATGGTCTATTACCTGAATTAATTCCCCTGAGCTAGGATTGCTATAAACTAGTGAACCAATTGAACAGCTCGGCAACGCTTGACTAGGTAAACATCGAGCGGCACTAGTCACACGATCGACATTCGAACTATATCAGCAAAAGACTGCTGAGATATAGACTTAGTTCAATAGGATTTGTTCGCACGCAGAAAGTGGAATATATTGCAATT